>NC_047087.1:266059777-266368006 GCF_902459505.1 Geotrypetes seraphini
TTCAACCTGTTTGGCCACCTTAAGATTATCTCATACTATCACATCCAAGTCCCACTCCTCTTTCATGCACAGAATTCTTCACCCCCTAATCTGTAATGTTCGCTTGGGGTTTTGCTGCCCAAATGCATGACCTCGCATTTCTTAGCATTAAATCTTAGCTGCCAAATTTCAGACCATTCATCAAGCTTCACTAGGTACTTTCTCATGTTATCTACACTATCAGGGATGTCTAATCTATTGCAGATTTTGATAGCATCTGTAAAGAGGCAAATCTTACCAGACAGCCCTTCAGCAATATTGTTTACAAAAAATGTTAAAAAGAACAGGCCCAAGAACTAAACCTTGAGGCACACCACTGGTAACATCCCTTTCCTCAGAGCAATCTCCATTTACCACAACCCTATTGCCTTCCACTCAACCAGTTCTTAGTCCAGTCCATCACTTTGAGACCCATATTGAGAATACTCAGTTTATTTATTAAACACCTTTGTGGAACACTGTCAAAGGCTTTGCTTAAATCTAAATACACCACATCTAAACATAGAAACATAGAAAGATGACGGCAGATAAGGGCTACAGCCCATCAAGTCTGCCCATACCATTGACCCCCTTTTAAGTCTACTGGCCCCCTTAACTCTACTGACCTGCTCTATTAAGTCTATATCCTAGCGACCCTATTCATTGGTATGACTCTCGCAGTGATCCCACATAGGTATCTAGCGCACTCTAGTCTCTCTATCCAATTCTCT
The DNA here is from genome assembly GCF_902459505.1 of Geotrypetes seraphini. NCBI lineage: Eukaryota > Metazoa > Chordata > Amphibia > Gymnophiona > Dermophiidae > Geotrypetes > Geotrypetes seraphini. The sequence continues at coordinate 266,060,527 of NC_047087.1, forward strand.
GGTCACCCAGTCAAAGAAATTGATCAGTTTTGTCTGACAAAACCTGCCTCTAGTGAATCCATGTTGCTCCGGTTCCTGTAATCCTGAATATATCGATAACACTATCAAAATGCGGCTGGAGGAAGTCTCCATTGGTATATGGCTGCTGAGACCTCAGAGTAACGGTTTGATCCTTAACCCTCAAGTGGAGTGATGCTGGAAGGCATTTTGTGGGTGTTTACAAAGTTCAAAGCAAAGCTGTCCAAGTTCAACAGATGTAACATCACTTGTGAGTAAGATTGGACATTATTGTCTAGTAGCATGGAAACTATTAAATCTGATTTTACAGCATAGATTCAACAGATAATAGAGGAAGTAGAAACTAGTTAAGAAACATAGAAACATAGAACATGACGGCAGAAAAGGGCCACGGCCCATCTAGTCTGCCCACACTAATGGCTCACCCCCTAACTACCTTCATGAAGAGATCCCATATGCCAATCCCATCTTTTCTTAAAATCTGGTACGCTGCTTGCCTCAATTACCTGTTGTGGAAGCCACAGAAGTAACTGTGGCTTTGGTCAAAGATAAAACACAAATTCATAGGAAAATTGAAAAGTTGGAGATCTTTAATAGAAGACTAAGGGGGAATTTAAAAAGGGACATAACCGATTTAGTGTGTGTTAACGATTAGCACACGCTAAATGCTAAGACTTCCAAAATACTTTAGGACCTGATTACTATTCAATGTATTGTAAGCCACTTTGGGTGAATCTCTTCATGAAAAAGGAGCTAAATAAATAAATTATATTTCTATGAGTGTCTTAGCACTTAGCATACAGTAATTATTAGAAAGCACTAAATTTGTTAGTGCCCCTTGATTAATTTCCCCCTAAATCTTCATCTGCTAAAGTTTCCCACATTACGACAGGTGTCATCCTGATTGATGCCTTGAAGAAATACAGTACTTGCTTAAACTACAGAATTTTTCTCCAGAAAAATTTCCCCCTGTATACATGTGTATTATTTGTCTGGTTCCATAAATAAAGATGGAAGTGCCCTTTCGCGAAAGACCCAAGGAAGAAATCAAATAGAGAAACATCCTTTGGATTTAAATAGCAATCTTGGAAAGTTAATCAGTAGAAATCTTGGAAAAATCAACATTATTAGAATTTTACAGGTTCAATTATGAGGGGGGTGGGGGGATAATTTTATTATTATAAATTGTACAAAGTATTTGATTATATGATAGGAAAGGGTGGGAAGGGTGGGAGATAAGTACATATCAGGTGTACCATTGATGATAATTAAGTGATATATTTATTGTTAATTTGATTGATCATATTGTCCCACTTATTGTAAGTTTGAAAATGAATAAAGATTTAAAAAAAAAAAAAAATTATTAGAATCATTTGTGTTTGAGCTCTACTAGGGGCTGCTGAAAAGTTCTCAGCCCAACCAAGAAAAGAATGATGTGGAGCTATGAAACTTACAAGTTATTCCGCAATTTTCTTGACACTTGTCATTTCAATCATATGAAATGAAACAAAAAGTGTCAAGAAAAATTGTGGAATAACTTGTTCAGGGCTCCACATCGTTCTTTTCTTGGTTGGGCTGAGAACTTCAGCGGCCCCTTGCATTCTGCTGTTGTATTTTCAAAACTCACAGGAATTATTCCATGGTCAGTAGATCTGGATTTCTCCAGATGTTATTAAGGGCTCCTTTTATCAAGCAGTGGTAGAGCCTTTTACCACAGGCTGGGGAAGGTAAATGCTCTGACACTCATAGCAATGAATGAGTGCTGGAGCATTTACCTCACTGGCCCGTGGTAAAAGACTCTACTGCCGCTCGATAAAAAGAGCCCTAAATCAACACAGGAAAGATGAAAGGCTTTTTTTTTTTCAGCTATGAGACAAATTAGAGTCTTGAGGCTACCTTTCTCTTATATTATCCATGTAAATGTGTCGAATGCTATGCTTGAATTAAGTATACCACACATTTTGAAGGCTTTTTTGGACATGATGAAAATCTCTACAAGGGGATGCTAAAAAGATATCTGTCCATCCAACCAACTTCCTAAATTCTGAGTGTTATTACGCCACTGTGGCTGAAAAGAGTGCTATTTCGTTATGTGCCAATTTACAGAAGCATACCGTAATTCTGTTTTTTTAATTCACAGTGAGTGAAGAAGGTGGAAGACTCTTTTCTGCCCTCAGCTGTTATTATGTAATATTGAATGAAATAGATGGTGAATACCTGTGGAGGAGACCTAAAAGTGTTTGGGGGAGATAAAATAGAAAAACGAGAGTATTTTTGTAAGTTCATTGAGAAGGGGCACTAGCCACAAGGAGGAGAAATGGGAAAAAGAAAGGTTTAGAGCCATCTAGTAATCTCTCAGGGAAGCAGCCCAGTCGAGGAAGCAGTTTGCATCCTGGGGATTCACTTAGCCCACAGCAGATCTTTAGTTGCTGCTGGGGTGGGTTTCTACAATGGAATGGGCTTTGGGCTGCTTTAACACCTTTTTGCACAGTCTCCCCAAACCTGTCTCATGAACCCCGCAGCCAGTCAGGTTTTCAGGATATCCACAAAGAACGTGTGAGATAAACTTCTGCCTACTTGGTAATATACACATTTTTCTACTGCATAATTATTGTTAATACTCTGGGACAAGTTTGGACAGCCGTACTGTAAGAAACAGTGTGTTAAAGATGAAAGTCGTTACACACATTGTAAGTGTGCTTTAGAAAATAAGCCCCATGGTATCTTTCTCCATGGCACTTCCTTCAGAGATGAGCAGAGAAATATCACAGAGGTTCTGCATGTCTGTTAAGTCACATACCATAAAATGTGAGATATACTACAGATTCTCTTTACCAGCCCCAGCCCATCCCTTCCACCTGCAGAAACAGGGTTTTTTTGGAGATAGTTATGTAATTCAACTCATTTTAGTTTTCAGAAACGATATACTGTAAGTTTTAACAGCCGACAGAAAGGCAGAGCAGGACACTCTGCTTCATCCGTCACAATGTCACAGAGGCGCATCCATCTGCCTCCTACCACAGGCTGAATCTAGCGAGCTCCTTTTCACTGACCTTCAGCGCCAAGTAAGCCATCAAAGATCTGAAATGTTGTTGACTGCTTCTGCGTTTTGCTTCCGTTAAACAGTCTCTTTGCAAAGAGAAATCTTTCTTTTGGAAAGTGGGTTAAATCGTCTCTAGAGGAAGAGAGATCCAGCTAATTTGGTGCCAAAACTGAATATCTGCTTCTTACTGTTTAAAACATAGGGTCCATTTTACAAAGTTGCTGTAACGATGTTGCCGCAATAAATGCACCAAAGCCCATTCAATTCTTGTGGGCTTCAGTGCATTTGCCACCAGGAAATCACTACCGTGGCTTTGTAAAAGCGGCTCATAATTTGGGGGATTCTGTAAAGTTAAAAAAAAAAAGTATTGTTAAAATAGAATCTGCTTCATTTCTAAACCAAGGAAATTACTGCAACGTGACCTGAACAAAAGTCTTCACCCAGTTCACTATCAGATTAGGGTCTTTCCCTGCAGTATTTAAAGAAATTGAAAACAGTTTCATTCTTTTTTTATTTTCTACTTAAGTTTGATAACACATTGAACTTGTTATTAAAAAATATATGAAAACTGGAATTTTTCTAAAAAGAGATAACTGGAGAAATTCTCTATGTAAGAATTAATAGTGCAGGGGGAGGCATCCGTTTCAATTACACAGCCAAAGAAAACCCCAAAGTGCTATAAGCATGAAGAATAAAGTGACTCTATGAAGAAACTGCACTCACAGATTTTAATGCAGAAATGTGTTCTAATAGTTTTACATAACATATAACATAACTGTATTCTTCTATACCGCCAACAATCAAACGACTTCTAGGCGGTTTACACAGAAGAGAAGCTGGACAATCAGCAAAGTACAAAATATTAGTAGTAAAAGTACATGTTATCTGGAGTATAGACAATGTAAGATTTTTGTTATAAATAAAACTTTAGTTAAGAAATTAATTTATCAAATAGTACGGTCTTAATCTCTTTTCGAAATGTGCCATAAGACTGCATGGTTCCACTAATAAAATTATTCAACCAGGACTGTTGTTTACTTGCTTGAAATGCTAGCATCCTATCCAAAAAAGACCTGTATCTACAGCGGATGATCGTTGGATAGGCAAATAAATTGCAATTCCTGGTTATGCTTGTAGGGTTATATAGCATTTGCATTTGCAATTAATGCGTAAATAAAATTAGAAAGGAATGACAGAGCTTACCAAGGAACGTGACAGCAAATCCTTCCAGGACACAAGCCCAGGCTCCCAAGTAAAAGTATCCTTTACTATTGGTTACAAAGCTGATGCTGCCGCCTACTACTGAGACAAGAAAGTCTGCAACTGCTAGATTCACTATGATGTAATTGAGAGGTTGTCTCAGTTGCTTAAATTTAAATGTAACCAATATAACAATGAAGTTCTCCGAAGTGGAAAGCAAGGTCACCAGGAACATCAATACAGCCAGAAGCTTAAAGTTCCAGGGTTCTATTGACGCTAAGGGTCCATGGAAGGGATTCCAAGGTGTGGAGCTTTCGGGAAAAAGAGTCTCGTTGCTAGATATTCTGAATGCATCCATCCATCCTCCCTCCCTGAGAAGCTGAAGGGGGGTAATCAAGTCTCTGAGGAGTATTCTTCAAGTAAAAGAAGAGCATGCAAGTCCATTAGAAATTAACGTGAAAAAACCCCCAAAGAGAAAGAAAAGAAAAATAGAAAACAGATTTTCATCTTCAAATTCAAGTTATATGTAGGTAAAAGTAAGTTTCTGCTGGAGAACAGCTTTACATCATACACTAAAAGGCATCAGTCTGATCATCAGAGGAGTTCGGCTGGTCTCATTTCTTTTTCATCGATAAAACCAGAGAGCTGTGCCTACAGAAAAAGTCCCCCACCCTCCTCACCTCCAGCAGGTTTTTTTTGTAATATATATCTTGGCACGTTTCTTCTTTGCTTGACACAGGCAGTGCAGAAAGGGCTCCTGGGCACCTCAGTTCTGTAAGGAGATTCAAGACTCTAACCAGTAACTATCCAAGGCAGCCTTCAGCGGGAAGTAAAGAAACCCTGCCTTCTGAAATGAAAGGAAAGGAGGATTCTCCAGCTGTGTGTTTGAAGCAACAGAAAAGAGGACAGTCAGAACTGCCTGAGCAGAACTATTAGATCACCAGAAGTATTTATTTATTCATAACACTGATAACCTGTTTATTACCCAGGGATTCCAAATATCAACATACCAATTTTCCCCCCCAAAAAATCTATTCACAGAAAATACTGTATACAAAAGTAATTTGTTAATGATATTTATTTAAGATGTTAATATACCCCCTTCTTGGGAAATAGTCCAAATGGTGCACATAGTCACAGAAAACAATAACATAAAAAATTGTAATACATAAAGTAGTTAACATGAGCACCCTATTTGCAAAATTTAGTTATTCTTTTAAGATCCTCTTATCTTAGCCCATGGGCTTTAGTTTCCCAGAAGTGTTACATACCCAGATTTGGGGCCCAGTTTAATAAGTTCACATAGAATTTTTCTTTTTTCAACCATCTTTATTTTCTCTTCTTTATTAATTTCCAGGTACTTTAGTTAGATTGTGAGCCTTCGGGACAGTAAGGGAATTTTTTAAGTACCTTCTTACTTCTCATTTATAATCTTAATGTATATTTTCTTCAAACCGCTTAGAACCTAACAGATGTAGCGGTATATAAGAAATAAATTACATTACATTACATTACATTACACTGCATAAAAGCTACTAAAACACGCAGGGGTCAAAGCTCCTGGCCAGTTAAATCTCTTGTGCGGGGCTGTCAACTGATATTCAGCAGCACTTAAACAGTTAAGGGGAAATTCTGTATGTGGCGCCTACAGTGTAGGCGCCTACATCAATAAAAATTCATTTCAAAATTAGACTTAATGATGTCATTAATGAGGTATAATAATGACAAAAAAATAAAGGTTAATTGGGTGGTAGGTACCTTCAATGTATTCCTCTGGTGTAGATGCTACAACCATGTAGGCGCGGTTAGGGGTGGATCAGGGGCATTTTTTAAGTTAGACATTGGTAGGCGTCTCTAACAGAATTGCGCCTACATTGGATGCAACTATATTGTAGGTGTTGTAAACCCTGGCCTACATTAGAGGTGCCTACAATGTAGGTGTCATTATCAGAATTTGGCCATTAGGCCCGGATTCTATAAACAAGGGGTAGGGAACTCCGGTCCTCGAAAGCCGTATTCCAGTCGGGTTTTCAGGATTTCCCCAATGAATATGCATGAGATCTATTTGCATGCACTGCTTTCAATGCATATTCATTGGGGAAATCCTGAAAACCCAACTGGCATACGGCTCTCGAGGACCGGAGTTCGCTACCCCTGCTATAAACGGTGCCTTAAGATAAGCTCCAGTAGGTATCCTACAGGCACCTAACCTGTTGAAAATGCTGATAGGCATGATTCATGTAAAAGGTAGGCACAGGAAATGTAGGCCTTGAAAATCCTGGCCTACATTCTCGGCACCTATCTTTCCCGAAGGTGTGATTCTACAAACGGTGCCATTGTGCAATTGACACATGATCAGCGGCCATTTTTAAGGTGGCCACTTCCGACGGCATTTATAGAATCTGGGCCTCAGTGCCTCCAAATAGCTGTTGCCACTAAAATGGAAATTGGATATTTTGTAGGCAGTCTGGAGGCAGAGTTGGCACTTATGTACTTATATGCCAATATTCAGCAACTATCTATCTAAGGAGTCCTTTTACTAAGGTATGCTAACGATTAACCCGTGCTAAATGCTGAGATGCCCATAAGAAAATAAAGGACAAACCTTAGTAAAAGGACCCCTAAGGTAACCAAATAGTCCTCTATTTATCTAGTTTCACTTAGGTGGTTAAGGGCTGGGTATTGTACTTAACCGGATAAGAGATAGATTGTATATCCGGACAAAATGCTAGCAGTGGCCATTAAAATGTTAAGCACTGCAGGCTGAATATTTACCCCAAAGAAAACAGCAAGAAATTGTCAGAACAGAGATTTGTAAGACATGTAAGCCAGCTGTAAAAAAAGTATCTGGGTCGATATTCAGTGGGGTTCAAGAAGGCAAGAAAAGAGCTTGCCCGCTTAAACCCTGCTCAGTAAACCATCCCCAGATATCCCGTAACACTTAACCACACAATGCAGTTGAATATCCCCTCTGATCACTACAGCACTATGGGGTTCTTTTATTAAGGCATGCTAAATGCTAAGGAGCCCACAGAATATATAGGGTACCTTATCATTTAGCCCGCGCTAATCTTTAGTGCAAGCTAAATCAGTTAGCATGCCTTATAAAAGGACCCCTATGTGGTTAATACCAGAACAATGTGGGCAGAGTCGGGGAAGAGCCAGCAGCTGTGCAGGCATCAGTCATATTCAATGTCATGCTCACATAGCTATGCATCAATACAGCCACAGTAAGTAGTTATCTTACCATTTTGCCAAACTTCATTCTATCTGGCTTAAACAATGCATTTAGGTCCTCAGCGGGCCACCACACACTCAAGTTGTTTCATTGTGTCTGGCTTTATGCTCCCATTCTTCATCGGACCAATAGATATTTTTATAAATATTTTTAAGACTTATTATTTTAAATATAATTTTAAATATATGCTAAAAATACTTAGCTTTGTATGTTCGATGCTAGTCGGGAGGGAACAGCAATCGCCAACATGTTTCGCCCGTAAAATTCCAAGGGCTTTATCAAGGCTCCCTCTCCCATTCACAGGCAGCCTTTTCTTTGCCCGCTAAGCTATGTGGGTGCAAGAACTGAATATTGGTGGGCACCTACATAAACTCTTGAGTGGGCAGTTGACCTGGATATTCAATGCCAGAGCCTGGTCACGGCCCTAGCATTGAATATTTGAGTTAGTGAAAGCAAACAAAATGTTGGGTATCATTAAGAAGGGTATCACGACCAGGACGAAGGAAGTCATCCTGCCACTGTATCATGCAATGGTGCGGCCGCATCTGGAATACTGTGTCCAGTACTGGTCGCCGTACCTCAAGAAGGACATGGCAGTACTTGAGGGAGTCCAGAGAAGAGCAACTAATCTGATAAAGGGTATGGAAAATCTCTCATATACTGACAGATTGAAACAGTTAGGACTGTTCTCTCTGGAGAAGCGGAAACTTAGGGGAGACATGATAGAAACCTTCAAGATCCTGAAAGGCATAGAGAAAGTAGACAGGGACAGATTTTTCAAATTAAGGGGAACCACAAGTACAAGGGGGCACTCGGAGAAATTGAAAGGGGACAGGTTTAGAACAAACGCTAGGAAGTTCTTTTTCACCCAGAGGGTGGTGGATACATGGAATGTGCTTCCAGAGGCTGTGGTAGACAGGAGCACATTACAAGGCTTCAAAGAAGGTTTGGATAGGTTCCTAGAGGACAAAGAGATTGAGGGGTATAGATTGGTGTAGAGGTAGGTTATAGGGATAGGAGTAGAGGTAAGTTATAGGAATAGGAGTAGAGATAGGTTATAGAGCTAGTCAGGGACCACTGCTCAGGCAATGGGCCTGATGGGCCGCCGCGGGAGCGGACCGCTGGGCGAGATGGACCTCTGGTCTGCCTCAGCGGAGGCAACTTCTTATGTTCTTAACTTGGGTTAGGTTAGTGAATCTGCACAGGTTGAATCTGACCACTGCAGACTATTCATTGCAATTCGTTTAAATTATATATAATTCGTTAAATGTTGCAATTCGTTTAAAAGGCATCAACCATCATATTTCATCTTATAAAACAGATGACGCTTTAACAATTTTTTTTACTTTATACAAATCTTTTTGTTGCTTGATCTATTCTGGCAGCCTGTTCCACTCAGCAAGTCCCACACATAGGAAAGTACTAGATCTCAAAGTCTGTAAACGTAATTTCTTACGAGTTGGAATGTAATAATCAAATTATAGTGTCAATGTGTAGCAGAGCACAATGGTCGAGAGCGACACAATCCTGTAGGTATTTTGGTGATAAATAATGTACACTTAGATAAACAAACAATAGTAACTTATACTTCAATCTGTACTCCATGGTCAGCCAATACAAAGATATGAAATATGATGTAATATTTCATACTTCTCAATCCCAAAGTTCAAATTAGGGCTTCTGATTTTAGATTTTAACTAACAAGCAAAAATAAAACACCCCACTGCAAAAATAATAAAGCAGGTTTCCAAAATCTTATGAGCTAAATGTGTTTATCCAATAAATATCAGAAAAACCTCCAGTCATAAGCCTATACCTTTCACCTTGGCTCTCTCGGATCCTGAGGTGTCATCATGCTCAAAGATTTTTAGGCTTTCCATCATTTTTAAAAAGTTCCTTCCCTTAATGTGATTGTATTATGTATATCAGTATGTCTTTACCAAGCAAGGATGATCATTTTGTTAGGTCATTATTATACATCAACTAAATATTTAATGTAAATCTGTTGACATTCTCTTGATAGCTTGTTATGTTATAACAGCTCATTAGCAACCTGTATCCAGTTCTTTATAATGGGTACTTGTTAATTGAAAAACAATAAGAACTTGGCAGTAATCTATTTGCTTCTTAGACACAGTTCACTAGTTCCCAATCAACAACTCAACTACCGTAATAATTCATTCCAACTGACCTTAGATGCTGTTATATCCAACAAAGAGCTAGATTCACGAACCTGCCCAATCGGGACCGATCCGTATCCGATCCAGGCAGGTCTGATGAATTCACAAAACTTTAATATGCAGATGGGGTTGATCGGAGGAATACCTCCATCTGCTGGCATGGATCATTGTTGTCCGATCCCAATGTATGCGCAGACCCTGACAGTAGTGACAGGAGAAGCAGCCTCCAGTCACTGCTGTCAGGGCTTGTAATTTTTTTTTTTAATTGGGCAGATATTTTGTGTGTTTTTTACATTTTTACACATTGTTTCTGAAGCTGAAAATGCCCTTTGAGTTTTGTACATTAAAGCAGATATAACAAAGGTGCTATTTCCTGATCAAGAAGCACATACATCATTAGACTATCATGAAGTATAGCAAAATGTTTGTTCAGCTTTGGTTCATATGGGCTTTTTTCTTCTGATTTTCATTGGTTTGTTTCACACATTCACTTTAGGATTGGAGAAGGGCAGATGTGGTCCCTCTCCCCAAAAGTGGAAGGAAGAAATAGGGAATTACAGGCCAGTAAGTCTGACTTCTGTGGTAAGCAAATTAATGGAAACACTTAAAAGTTTCAAGTTCAAGTTTCAAGTTTATTAATATTTTGATATACTGACCATCACAAATATCTGGTTGGTTTACAATAATAACATAGTAACATAGTAAAAAGTAAAAAAATTAATTAAAATATTAAAATTAACAAAAAAAAAGTCTAAATAAAAATAGGGGGATTGAGATCAAAACAAAGACTTGATTACAATGGGTATGGGACAAAAGGAAAGAAAAGGGAAGGGAAGGTTTTTTTTTAATACATTGTATAAATAAAAATAAAAGGAAGGGAGGGAGGAAGGGAAGGATAAAATAAGAGGAATAGTGAAGTTTCTGGAATCTTGGGGATTACAGGACCGGAAGCAACATGGATTCAATAGAGGTAGGTCTTGTCAGACAAATTTGATCAAGTTCTTTGACTAGGTGACCAGAGAATTGGATAGAGGGAGTGCACTAGATGTGGTATGTTTAGATTTTAGCAAAGCCTTTGACAGTGTTCCACACAGACATCTAATAAATAAACTGAGTGCCCTCGGGATGGGCCCCAAATTGATGGACTGGGTCAGGAACTGGTTGAGTGGAAGTTGTCAGAGGGAGATCGCTCTGAGGAAAGGGATGTTACTAGTGGTGTGCCTTAAGGTTCTGTTCTTGGGCGTGTTCCTTTTAACATGTTTTATAAGCAATATTGCTGAAGGGCTGTTGGGTAAGATTTGCCTCTTTGCGGATGATACCAAAATAGTATACACCCCGGATGGTGTGAATAACATGAAGAAAAATCTAGTAAAGCTTGAAGAATGGTCTGAAATTTGGCAGCTAAAATTTAATGCTAAAAAATACAAGGTCATGCATTTGGGCTGCAAAAACCCGAGAGAACAGTACAGTTTAGGGGATGAAAAACTTATGTGCAAAACAGAAGAGCGAGGCTTGGATGTGATTGTATGTGATGATCTTAAGGTGGCCAAACAGGTTGAAAGGTGACGGCGAAAGCAAGAAAGATGCTGGGGTACAAAGGGAGCAGTATGGCCAGTAGAAAAAAGGAGGTATTGATGCCCCTGTATAAGACTCTGGTGAGATCTCATTAAGAATATTGTGTACAATATTCTTAATGAGACTGCACCTTCACAAAGATATAAAAAGGATGGAATCGGTCTAGAGGAAGGCTACTAAAATGGTATGTGGACTTCATCATATGGCATATGGGGAAAGACTTAAAGATCTCAATATGTATACTTTGGAAGAAAGGCGAGAGAGGGGAGACATGATACTGTATTTGCACGAAAATAAGGCCTACCCCGAAAATAAGCCTTAGCATGATTTTGGGGGTAGGTCTTAATATAAGCCATACCCCCAAAAATAAGCCCTAGTCGCCGGTAGCAGCAGCGATTTCCCCCGACGCTGTGTACTCCCACCCCATCTCTCCCTCCCATCTGAACCGCGAGACAGGAATACTTTATAACAAACTGGCAGCATCGGCACTCGGCAGCAATCTACACAGGCTGCTTCACGGCCTTCTATCTCCTGGGCATTCCTCTGATGATGATGTCATCAGTATGCTGAGTGCCGACGCTGCCAGCTTGTTATAAGGTATTCCTGTCTCACGGTTCAAATGGGAGGGAGAGATGGGTCAGAGGGCAGAGTGGGGGGTTGCTCGGTGGGGGCAGGGGGATAGAAAGATGCTACACGGGGGATGGGAGGAAGGGAGGGATAGAAGCTGCAAGGTTCTGCTGCACAAGGGATGGGAGGGAGGGCTAGGAAGATACTGTATAAGGGGATGGGGGAGAGGAGAGGAAAGATGCTGCACATCTGGGGGACAGAAAGGAAATAGGAAGAATTGGGGTGGATGAGAGGAAGGGAGAGATGATCATTACATGAAAAAAATAAGACATCCCCGAAAATAAGACCTGGTGCCTTTTTTGGGCCCCAAATTAATATAAAACAGTGTCTTATTTTTGGAGAAACACAGTAGAGATGTTTAAATACCTATATGGTGAAAATTCACAATCTGTATAATGTGTTAAAAACAGATGAAAGTATTCTGTGTTTTGTTGAATCAGTATGTTGAAACTAGTCTATCTTGCAGACCTGACATGGTCCATGTTTCGGCTCTAAGAGCCTGCCTCAGGGGTACAATAAACATTCTGTAGATGGCAATCTAGTAACACAGTAGATAATAATATAGTGACACAGTGGATTAAAATATCATAAAAATGCAAAGATAGCATCTCTCTAGCGCAGGAAGAATATGCAGCGTTTCCCTTAGGAACGGCATAGCAAGGCAAACACAATCTTGATGTTGGGGAAATCATTTACACATTCCCAAAGAGAAGCACCCTCCTGAAACACATTATGACCTCCTCCCACCCTCCAAAGCACATCTTGACCCACTACCTCCTCTTCCTCCCCCTAGTTCCTAGAAACTGGGATTAACAGTAAAATTGCAAGCACATCTTAACAGTAGTTTGTGTTGATAACTTCCCTCCTAAACTGGCTGTAAAAATGCTCTCTTCCCTTGATTATGAAGGCATCAAGAGTAAGTGTGAAGAACCTAAATTATATTTAATGAGCCACGGCCGATGCTTGCTACTGTCATGTGCACAGTGTCAGGCATACAATGAAAAATGTGATCAACTTAAATCTTTGTCAATACAGAAAGCCAGGCAAATACTCATTGTGTACAAGAAAAGTCTTGAGAATGGCACAACAAAAAATGACAATCACATAAAGCTGTAATTATTTTAAAAGCAGTCCCTTGGCTTTTCATCCATTATTCAAACATGAAATTCTTATAAGAGCCTATTAGTGCATGCAAAATATCTGCGACATTAGCGGTTATGTTCTCAGCGAAAATAAAGAAAACTAAGTATTATGTGCGCGTGTGTCTGAAAGGTGCTCGAAAGGACAAAAGGCATGATAAATAAATGCATCATAATTATCAATAAGCACAGTTATGATAAGATAAAAGCAAGGTCAGCACACAATGGCCCAGTATATCTAAACTTCTCTTTCCATACTTAAATAATAGAAGAATGTAATCCTTTTGCAAAAGAGAATAATAAGGATATTTTTAGGCAGATCGTCATAATAAAGGATGGTATGGACAATGCTGCACAGTAAAATTGTGTCTAGCCTATTAACCCACCCATAATAACAACAATATTAATGGCACCTTCTCAGCCAAAAGAGGGCTCTGTATTAGTAGTATGTGAGAGGGTATGAAAGATACTCTTTAAAATAAAAGGGGTAATCAGTCATATGTAGCATGATTACAAAACAGATGCAAAAGAAATTACAAAGAAGGTCAGCTCATATTGTACCTATTCCCCCTTATTCTGTTGTGCATGCAATTTAATTGAATAACAGTGCCACTAATTGCCATTTTAACAAGCAATTATTGGTGCTAATTAGAAACAATTATAGGTGCAGGATCCACGCCTAGGTTTTACACATGAGTTTATAAAAAGGCACAAGGGAAAGGGCAGGTCATGGACGGATTGGGAGTGTTACTTTAAGTTACGCATGCAAATATAGAGTAAGGGCATCAGAGCCTAAATTTATACGCAAGCATTTGCATCGGTGTTCCTGGCCATAAATGCTATTCTTTAAACCATGCTTAACTTTAAACGCCATGTCTAGAACAGCGCTTTTTTGGGGCACTGATTTTGGGCGGGGCACCATGTATAGAATTTAGCCCATTATACTGTAGCTAAACCTCATATATTTCACTAAAGGGTCCTTTTACTAGGCTGCCACAAAATCTGGGCTTAGTGCGTCCTAACACGGGACTTTTCCATGTGCTATGCACTGAATTACCTTGGCAGTATATTAAGGATTTTGTCTATTGGTTCTTTCAAGTCCTGCACTAATTTTTTCATTAGTGCACAAGATTTGCAAAATATAATGTGGCCAGATTCAATAAATGGTTTTCAAGCATCCTTTATAGAATCCTGCCTAGCGGCGTCTAGGTATGTTTAGGTGTCGCTAGGCATCCTAAAGGTAGGCACCGGTACATTAGGCCAGGTTTTACTTGGCCAAATTTACCAATGCCTAACACACACACCCAGCGATGCCTAAGTCGACCACGCCTATTCTCTGCCCTTAACCACACCTACTTTTCAGATAGGTGTTGCGTAGTACAGTTGTTAGATGTCGCCGGAGGTTTTCTCGACTTAGACGTTGCTAGTAGTTCTAAGAGTTTCTTGTGGAACTCTTAATTGGTGATTTTAATTATTTTTTTTTTTGATTGGCTGAAAACTGGCACAGTCAATTACCATGCCAATTAAGCCAACTGAAATAAAAGTTGCACGTGGATTCCAAAGTTAGGCTTCACTAGGTGTCGTTGATTAGGGTACCTAGCAACACCCAATGTAGGCGTCCTATACAGAATCTGGCCCTTACTGCCTCCTATGTCAGGCAAATGCTGATTCTGTATAGGTGCTGATTCTGTATAGGATGCTCACTCTCAGCAGCCGCCTAAGCGGCTTCTGAGAATGGCACATGGGCGTCCTTTACAGAATTGCCACCTCGATTCTGTAACCAGCGTCCATGTCACAGACACCGTTTAGAGAATCGTGTTACTGCTGACCTGATCGCAGCAAGGGAATCTCCCTTCTGTGATCAGCTGATCGGCAGCAGCAGGAAATCCCTGAATCCCACCACAAGTCAGCTGACAGGAGGGATGCCCACAGCCACCCCTGACACTGTTCGCGGCAGGCGGGATACCCAATCCCTCCTGACAAAAACCCTTAAAAAATCCCTGGCAGGAGAGATGCCCACTCCCTCCTGCTAGCACCCCCAAACCCCCACCCCACAAAGCTCACTCAGACCCCCCATACCTTTAAGAGGAAGGCCAGCCAGAGGGATGCCTATTCCCTCTGTCTGGAATGCCAGCCTCTTCAGAATGGTGGGCCTTCCCCTTCCCGGTGCATCCTGGGATGCATAAGGGAGGGGCTCAAGGCCCTTATTGGTCCAGGCACTTAAGGCCCCTCCCATAGGAGGGGCTTTAAGCACCTGGGCCAACTGGAGTCTTAGGCCTCCTTCCCAGTGCATTCTGGGATGCACCGGGAAGGGGAAGGCCTGTCATTCTGAAGAGGCCACCTGGGAGGGGCCTTAGGCTTCTAAGCCAATCAAGGCCTTAGGCTTCTCCCCATACATCACATGATGCACCGAGGAGGGAAGGCCTGGAATTTTGGATCGGCGGACCTCTTCCTTCCAACACTAAAAGATACTGGGGGGAGGGTTCAGGGGAGCATCCAGTGGCAGGAAGGAATAGGCATCCCTCCTGTCTTATTTTTGGGAAGAGGAGGATAGGGAATGGTTCAGGGGGCCTCCATTGGCAGGAAGGAGTGGGCTTCCCTCCTGCCAATTTTCTTTCATGGTGGTGGGGTTGGCAGGGCAGGAGGAAGTGGGCATTCCTCCTGCCATTTTCACTGCTGTGGGGGCGGGGTGGTTCACAGTGCTCATTCATGGGGAGGGCCATCATTGGCGGGGCGGGGGGTGCTTTTTTTAATGGGGCAGATATTGTGCATGTGTACCATAACATGAAGACTAATAAATTGCACCAAATGCTAGCACAAGTTTGTTTTTATATCAGAAACAATTACTTACTTAAGCACTGTGCATGTGTTTTGCATTGTTCCCTTAAGCTGAGCAGGCATCTTCCAGCTGCATTGCTGCCAGTGGGAGGTGATGCTTCAACATTGTGTTTTCTATCACTAGAGACAAGCAGGTTCCCTACAGTCCTGCAGAGCTTGACTGCCCCTCACTACTGAAAATGTGATCGTGAAACAGCACCCTCCACTGGCAGGACTGTAGATGGAGGACTCTTGCTCAGCTTAGAGGGAGCAGTGCCTAGAAGGCTTTCTACATCAGGAAGGAGGACTAACACAGGAATGTCTTGCATGAACCACTGCACTAAAACATAGTGCATTTCATTACATTGACCTTTTTTAGGGCTTTTGGTCTCATCTGGATCTCTTCAGGTCTTCAGTACATCCACCAGTCCAGCAAAGAACGTCTTTCACAGTCAAGAAACAGGAGATTCACCTATTATTCTATCTTTCATATGGTTACGATTTTACTTTAGGAAGATCCGTACCCCTAGACCCGCCCACCAGGCCCATCCCTTTCCACTCATCCCGGCCCCATTATGCCCCAATCCCACCCTAGCCCCACCCCCTGCTGCCTGTTCTTGTCAGGCAGGAGGGCGCGGATGCACCGCAATGACATCACATGCATGCGAGCAAGACATCATCGCGTGGATGCCCTCCTTCTTGACACGATTTCGAGGAAGCTTTTCAAAACCCGGACCCCCAGACATGTTTTATTTAAAAATTTATATACCGTATATTGGCTATACGGTTTCCAAAGTAACAAGCATAAAATGTTAAACAAACACACATAATTCAGTTGTTAAAAAAACACTCTTAAAAATGGTCAGTAAACATCAGAAATCTTCAAATCCAGTTTGAATATAAAATTTCAACTCAAAAAAGCCTTCACAAACAGTTGAGTTTTTAACATAGTCTTAAAATTTATTCTAGCAGCACACAAATGCAGAATACCTGTCAGGGTGGTCCATAGCTTTACACCCACTACAGATAACATAGCCGCACCAATCTTACTTCCTCTTCTACCGCGTGGTAACGGCCCCGAAGCCCATAGAAATGTAAAGGGCTTTGGGGCTGTTGCCATGCGGCTTTGTAGAAGAGGGAGTTAATGTGGGAGATTAACATATTACCTTCCAAACATAATTTCATACTGTTTTCTGACCTCAGACTTCTTTTAGGAGAAAGAAGGAGCAGGCAGCAGCTGGAAGGAGAGGAAGCTAGAAGAGGAAGACAGGGGAGATAGCGGCGGCGAGGAGGAGCGGGCAGCGGCGAGAGTAAGCTCTGCCCACCCACACCACATTAGCAACAGCATCATCGCCCAGACTCCCCCTTATAAGGAGGGGAGCCGCGTTGCGAAGGCCACTGCCGCATGGAGGAAGAAGGAGCAGGCAGCAGCTGGAAGGAGAGGAAGCCAGAGGGAGGAAGCTAGAAGAGGAAGACAGGGGAGATAGCGGCGGCGAGGAGCAGGCAGCGGCGAGAGTAAGCTCCGCCTACCCGCACCGCGTCAGCAACAGCATCATCGCCCGGACTCCCCCTTAAAAGGGGGGGAGCCAACGGCACGCAGCCGTTCGGCGCCACAGTGAAGGCGAGCAGCAAAGGCGCTCACCTTTGCAAAGGGCCTTAAGAAGGGCTGGGTCACTACATCCAGGAACACAAGGAAAGACAGCAAGGTAAGGAAGTAGCAGGTGCGAAGGAGGGCATAAACATATAAGCGAAATATATACACACAGGCAAGTAAGGCAAAGGGGCAGCAGGCACAGAAGACAAGGAATAGGTAGGCCCAGGAGCGACCACACCGCCACACGAGCAAAGAGAAGCGACAGGCATAGAGGGCGCAGAAGAAGAGCAGAAGGACCAAGAGATAAGAAAGGGGTAGGCCCAAGAGGTAGCATACGCGCACCTCAGCAAAAGGGCAGCAGCAGAAGGACCGGAAAAGGGAGACTCAAGAGAAAACACACACACGCATACAAGCAGAAGAGGGACAAGAAAAGACAGACTCAAGAGAGAACACACACACATACACAAGCAAAAGGAACTGGCAGGCACAGAGGGCTAGGATGAGGCAGACAGCACGCACGCACAAGCGAAGGGAAGCAGAAGATGAAGAAGGTAAGGAAGAACCAGGAACAGGAGTGAGCACAAAAGCAAAGAGTACAGGGACTTCAAGAGGTGAACAAGAATGGAAGCTGAAGGAACCCTGAGGATGAGCTTCCCAGTATACTGCACGGACTGCAACATGTATGACTACCTCCCCTCAGGGAGGCAGTCGTATGTGTGTGAACGATGTCAGGAACTGAAAAGCTAGAAGAGCGAGGTCAGTAGTCTGAAGAACAGGTTCCAGGAACTGGAGGGACTCTACATCTCAGAAGAACTGATCCAGACAGCCGAAGACCCTATGAGAGAGAGGCACATTGAGGAACAAGTCAGGGAGCTCGAGAAGTTCATCGAGGATGCCTACAGGAGAGTGGAAAAACAAGAACATGAGCAGAGCAGGAACAAGGAAGATGCATTAAACGGAGGACTAGAACCACCTGACACAAAGGCAGAAGGAAACCATGGAGGAAACTTCCAGGGAGAAGAGGCAGAAGAAACGAAGCGCACCAAGGACACAGGCCTGCGACCGCAGCGGAAGCTGAAAAAAGGAAAATCTGCAATCCTGGTAGGAGACTCAATCCTAAGGCAGGTGGACAGTCACATAGCAGGAGGGAGAGAGGATTGGCTGGTGACCTGTCTCCCAGGAGCAAGAACTAAGGACATCGTCGACAGAATTGAAAGGATCCTGGAAGAAGCAGAGACGGCAGTGATAGTCCACGTCGGGACTAATGATGTCACCAGGAGAGACTACAGCAGGAATGCACCTACCAAACAGTTCAAGATCTTAGGAAGGAAGTTGAAGATGAGGACACAGAGGATAGCGTTCTCAGAGATCCTGCCAGTACTGAGGGCTGATGTGAAGAGACAGATGGAACTATAATCAATAAATGCGTGGATGAGGAGATGGTATGAGGAAGAAGGATTTCACTTCGTGAGGAACTGGACAATGTCCTGACGCAAGAACAAGCTCTTCAGGAGAGATGGACCACACCTGAGCACGGCAGGAACTAGACTACTAGCAAACAACGTCAGGAGAGGAATGGAGCAAGCTTTAAACTAAGAAGAAGGGGAAAGCCGACAGTCGACCAGATGTTGATGATTCGGAAGACAGTATCCCGAGAAGATACTGAGTGGGGAAAGTGTTGGGAAGACACTAATGGCACAAAACAAGAGCTGAAAAACTAAGGGAGCCAGACGAAACAAGAGGAGGTTATGAGAAGTGTACTACAAGCGGAAGACAAAATGGAGCAAGATGAAGGGGAGGATCAAAAGGAGGATAATAAGAACGTGCTACAAGGGGATAACAAGGGAGTCAATAACCAGGAGTCTGCAGGACAGATAGGAGACAGAAACAAAAATGAAACACAAGGGAAAATAACAAGGAGGAAAAAATACCAAGACCTGAACTGCATGTACACTAATGCAAGAAGCCTAAAGAACAAAATGGGGGAACTAGAAGTCGTGGCCAAAGATGAGAGCCTAGACATCATAGCAATCACGGAAACATGGTGGAACGAGGAAAACAAATGGGACATAGTACTGCCAGGGTACAAGCTCTACCGAAGAGATAGGACACACCAGAAAGGAGGAGGAGTAGCACTTTACATAAAGTGGACGCAGCAATGACAACTGACCAACTGGCATCACTATGGGTCAAAATACCAGGAAGAAAGGGAGCCGAGATAAGGATGGGGCTTTACTACCATCCACCAGGGCAAACTGAAGCAAAGGACACAGAACTGGGAGCCGAGTTGAGGCGGGAATGCAAAAACGCAAACACTATAGGAATGGGAGACTTCAACTATCCCGGGATAGACTGGAGTCTTGGAGTTTCAAAATGTACAAAGGAAACGGAGTTCCTGGAGGCTGTACGAGACTGTTTCTTGGAACAGATTGTCAAGGAACCAACGAGAGGGACGGCTATTCTGGATCTAATCCTCAAAGGGCTGAATGGACCTGCCAAGGAAGTGGAAGTAGTGGGACCATTAGGAAACAGTGATCACAACATGATCCAGTTCAAAGTGGAAATAGGAGTGCCAAAGGGGAAAAGAACCATTGCAACAACGTTTAACTTCAAGATAGGGAACTATGATGCCATGAAACAAATGGTGAAGAATAAACTCAGGAACAGCTCCAGGAAAACACAGACGGTGGAGCAAGCCTGGTCCTTATTCAAAGACATGGTAAACGAAGCGCAAAACCTATGTATACCCAGATTTAGGAAAGGGTGCAAAAAGAATCAAGCAAAAGACCCGGCATGGATAACCAATGAAGTCAAGAATGTGATAGGGGACAAGAAAAAATCATTCTGGAAGTGGAAAAAGGATAAAACCAAGGAAAATTGGAAAGAGCACAGGAAGCATCAAAAAGAATGTCATCGCGTGGTCAGAAAAGCAAAAAAAGAGTATGAAGAGAGACTTGCCAGGAAGCACGGAATTTTAAACCATTCTTCCAAAATGTAAAAGGAAAACAGCCGGCGAGGGAGGAGGTGAGACCTCTGGATGAGGGAGATAGGAAGGGATTGGTGAAGAATGAAGAAGAGGTGGCAGACAGACTAAACACGTTCTTTTCGTCGGTCTTCACAAAGGAGGTCACATCCAATGTGCCGGAACCGGAAAAATTCTTCAAGGGGGATCAGGAGGGAAAATTATCATGTATGGAGGTAAGCCCCGAAGACGTACTCAAACAGATAGATTAAAAACTGACAAATCTCCGGGCCTGGATGGAATCCACCCGAGAATACTGAAAGAGCTCAGAGAAGAAATGGCGGAGATGCTGCAGCAGGTTTGCAACCTATCCTTGAAAACAGGGGTAATTCCGAAGGACTGGAGGATAGCGAATGTTACACCTATCTTTAAAAAAGGATCAAGAAGCAACCCGGGGAACTGTAGACCGGTGAGCTTAACCTCAGTTCTGGGGAAGATGGCCGAATCATTGATCAAGGACAGTATCAATGAGCATACAGAAAGAAATAATCTGATGAGAACAAGCCAGCATGGTTTCTGTAAAGGAAGATCATACCAAACAAACCTACTGCACTTCTTTGAGGGGATAAGCGAACAATTGGAAAAAGGTCACCCCGTAGACATCGTATATCTGAACTTCCAAAAAACCTTCGACAAGGTACCCCATGAGTGCCTACTAAGGAAACTGTGGAACAAATGGATCAAAAATTGGCTGGCAGACAAGAAACAGAGAGTGGGAGTAAAGGGACACTACTCTGACTGGAAAGGGGTCACGAGTGGCATCCCGCAGGGGTCAGTACTGGGACCTTTTCTGTTCAATATATTCATAAATGACCTGGAGTCAGGGACGAAGTGCAAAGTTATAAAATTTGCGGACGACACAAAACTCTCCAGTAGAGTTAAAACTGTGGAGGAATGCAAAGGGACCTGAACAAACTGAGTGAATGGGCAAACAAATGGCAGATGAGCTTCAATGTTGAGAAATATAAAGTCTTGCACATAGGGAAAGGAAACACGATGGGGGGGATGGTACTGGGAGAAGGCAAACTGGAAAAGTACTTAGGGGTTTTAGTGGATAAAACAATGAAGCTATTGGCACGATGCGCAGTGGCCTCAAAGAAGGCAAATAGAATGTTGGGCATTATCAAAAGGTATCACTACCAGAACAAAGGAAGTTATCCTTCCACTGTATTGGGCGATGGTGCGCCCGCATCTGGAGTACTACGTTCAATACTGGTCACCGTACCTTAAGAAGGATATGGCAATACTCGAGAGGATCCAGAGAAGAGTAACAAGGATGATAAAAGGCATGGAAAACCTTTCATATGCTGAAAGGCTAAAGAAGCTGAGGCTCTTTTCCCTGGAAAAGCAGAGACTTAGAGGGGACATGATAGAAACTTATAAGATCATGAAGGGTATGGAGAAGGTAGAGAGGGACAGATTATTCATACTAGTGGGGGCAACAAAAACAAGAGAGCATTCACAAAAATTGAAAGGAGAAAGATTCAAAACAAATGCTAGGAAGTTCTTCTTCACTCAGAGGGTGGTGGACACCTGGAATGCACTACCAGAGGAGGTGGTACGGCAGAGTATGATTTTGGTTTCAAAATGGGATTAGATGATTTCCTGAAGGAAAAGGGGATTGAAGGGTATAATTAGAGGATTACCACACAGGATAGTAAATGATTAGGGAACAGAATGTTTTAGATATAACATCACTTACAGGTCATGGACCTGGGGGGCCCGCTGCGGCAGCGGACTGCTGGGCATGAAGGACCCATGGTCTGACTCGGCAGAGGCCATGCTTATGTTCTGTTCAAACTTTAATAGTGCAATACAATTGAAAAATAGCAGGAGAGACTTGGTACAAAGTTTGATGAATTATGGAAAGAATTTTGAATTGGACTCTTTGTTGTATTGGTAACTAGTGCAACTGCTTCAATACTGGTGTTATACGAATCATTCTAGAAGTACCTGTGATCAATCTGGCTGCAGAGTTAATCAACATCTGTAATGCCCTTGTTTTCACTTTTGCAAATCCAAACATCTGGTAACCCTAATCTTTCAAAACATAAACTAACTATTCTTTGGTCAAACATGACTGATTTACAATGTAGATTCACCAAACTGGATGCCTTAGGCAATAACAATAGTTTAATTCAAACGCTCTGTTAAGGAGATTTGGCATGCATTACAGTCACTCAAGGCAACAAATGGATTCTCTGATATTTTTCAGAAAATGGAACTTTCGCTAAAATTAGGATCAGTTCTCAATTAATTTTCTTTCCCTGGATCATTTTCCAGAAACTCTGAAATTTTCTTTTCCACTGCCAATTATTCCATTTTCAATTATACTCTTACACAGGAACCTTTCATTCCAAACTGTTTTCAACTCTTTTGTTCTAGTTGGATACAAGATTGCTAATTTTAGCTAAGCCAATTTAAAAGACTCTCCAATTAATTTTCTTCCTCAGAAGACGATGAGATCATCAGTTCCCACTGACCACCAAGTGTCAATCTTTAAAAGGGATTCTTGAATTATGATTTTCCTTACACATCAAACTTTAAGGTTTGTCCTTACCCTTTATTTGTTTATTTTAAAAATCTTTTTGGACAGATCCGTCTGCTATTCTGTCACCTTATGTCTTCTATGGGAACTCCATAGATAACACTGGCCAACACTCATTTTGGTGCTTCAAATATTAGACCTGTTTCTGGGTATATTTGACCTACTGATTCCAAAAATGGCATCTGTTTTCGCTCTAGTTTTTGAGATACAGAATATGTGCCATATACCTCTCTTCACTGCTCATCCATTTAAAAAAATCAGGATATTTTAATGTAGTGTTTAAATGAGTATCTTTTAAGCATGATGTTAACATATTAAAAATTTAGAGAAAAGTGTACAACATGAAAATCTACTTATTTCATACCAAAAGCACAAATTTATGATACAAACCTTCCAGTCATTTGACACACAAGAAGCTCCTTTTGTAAGACTTCCAAGAGTGGGATCCACCAGGATAATCCTGCATAAGGTTCCAGCAACAATCTAGGGAAAAAGAAAAGAGCTGGCCTTGACAAAAGCACAAAGAGCACAACAAAGAGGCAAGAGAGATGTCTGTGCCAACTGTTAGTCACATTTATTCAAAACAACATATAGGAGGTCTAAGAGACCTAGGTCTTTAGAAAGACCATATGAAGTCCCAGATGTATGGAATCCTAGGAAAGTCCCAACCAGGATCTGGGTTTCGGCAAATAAATGTGCCTTCCTCAGTGGACGTGTATGTAGTCTCCTGTTTCTTAATTGAAAGCTTGATTGAACTGTGCCCTACCCTTGTACTTAGCCCGTCCTGCTTCCCACCGTGTTCCCTGGAACACTCTCACACCACAATTTTGTTTCCAACTGGACTCATTTAATCACTGCACCTGCTGCCTCAATGCTCGTTCCGGCTGTTCGGGCTTCCGCTGCTGGCTCTGCGTATGTTTGAGAGTCATTCTCATGGCGATCATTGGACAGCAGAGTCAGGGATTATGATGAACATCCACGTGAATCATTTACATGTAGACTTTTTAGTATATCAATAGCTCTTTCTGAATCGGCCAAAATATCAGATTAGTGCAGACCCACACGATCTTACCGATCCTCTTAGTGCATCTAGGCCTCTGTTCTATTAGGTAACTCATAAGTGCCTTAGCACATAACTGCAAGGAGAATGTACACATGGGGGGAGGGCATGGGCATCTTCAAGTTGTGCATATAACTAAAGAACACTGTAAGTTATGCACATTGCATGGCACACTTGAGCATGCCTATTTATACCTGGAACTGACCAGGCATAAATGGTCATGTCTAAAAAAAGGTTCGCCAATTCAGTATTCTATAATGGCATCGTGGTGCATAGGCAACAGTAAAATGACCAATCAGAGCACAGATCAATGTATTACATTTAAGACCATTTTAACAAGTGTGGCTAATTGTATTGTGCTTTCAGTGGTGTTCAGTGAGGGATTTCAGGAGATTCAGTGAATCTGCAGCTCTACAGTCCTGCTTTTTAAAAAATTTTTTTTAACTTTTTGCTTGACAGAGTTTGATTTCTTGAGTAGGCAGCCTACTCTTGGGCTGGGGGTTCTCTGAACCCCATGAAGGCCCCGATAGTACTGATCTGAATTTGATTGGCTGAGCAGCATCTGCCTGGTGCCTACTCGACCAATAAAATTCAAAGCAGTAACTCAAATATCAAAATAATATCAAATATCAAAAATAGTTTGATCTAGGAAAAGTTTTTTAAGGACAATCAGGTAGGTAAGTATTATTAGATCCAATCATAATAACTTCTGGATCTTACACACATTGTCATCGTTCCCAATTTTTGTTATACGAGGGTCATTTCATAAATAATACACAGGTTGGCAACATTAGGAAGTGGATGTTTCAACTGCAGTAAACCTTGTTTCACTTTCACTTCAGTGCTTGAAGCATCAGGACGTGTGCTTAGGAGCTCTGTAGTGTACATAATGTGGTTGTGACAAGTGTGGGAAATGGAGGCTGCAGATGTCTCGGTACTGTGTCTGTTGATGATCAGAGGTCATACATTAAGATTGAAACTCTACGTGGCAAAAACCTGACAGAAATCCACAGTGTGTTACGTGAAGTTTGTGGTGAGTTAATATTGGACCGTAGTACAGTTTCTCGGTGGGCAACTCATTTTCGGAGTGGTCGTGTGAGCATAGATGATGCAAGACCAGGAAGGCCGAAATCAATAATGTGTGAAACTCGGGGCTGATGCTCTTCAACAAGATCATTGTGCGACATGCAAGGAACTTTCTGAAACTACAGGGATTCTACCGACATCAGTATACTGAATTCTGACAAATGATTTAAAAAAGAAAAAAAATTTCTGTGCGATGGGTCCCCCAATTCTTGACTGCTGAACAGAAGCAGAGATGCCTGGACAATGCAACCGTGCTGAAACAAGGATTTGACGTTGAAAGTCAAGCATTCTTGAATTGCATTGTTGCTATTAATGAAACATGGGTCAAAGACTTTGAGCCAGAGCGGAAATCACAGTCCAATGAGTGGAGAGCTCCATCTTCCCCTCGACCAAAAAAATTTCAACAAGCTCAATGAAAAGTCAAACAAATGATGATTTTTGCTTATGATAATGAAGGCATCATCATCACAAAGTTCCATGTGGAAGAAATGTCACAGCAGTGTATTATCGTGATTTTTTTGTAAAAAAAAAAAAAATATGTACAGAAAAATGCACAAAACCTGACCTCAGTTGCTCTTGGCTGGGCCACTCATTCTTCACAACGCTCACCCACACATAGGGAATGTCGTCATTGAAAAACTACGCAAATACGACTGGGAGGTGTTACCTCATGCTCCCTACAGTCCAGACATGAGTCCACCAGACTTCGACCTTTTTCCAAAGTTAAAACAACCTATGCGTGGACATCGTTTTGCATCTCTGGAAGAGCTTTCTTCCGCCGTTTCCCGAGCCATTCGGCAACTGAACAAAAACTGTGTCTTGGATAGAAAAATTAAGCTTCCCGAATGTTGGGACTCGGTCATTGCAAAGCAGGGAGACTATACTGAAGGATTGTAAAGAAATACTTGAAAAAAAAAATTAGGGGGGGGAGAGGTGAAAAGGGAAAAGGGAAGGGGGTAGGAATTAGGGAGAGGGTATTAGGGAGATGTAAAGGGTATTTTGGAAATATATTTTGAAGAAATGTAAGATATTTGATGGAAATTAATATGATGAATTTTAATTTAATTATTATTTTATTGTATTATATTATTGTATATTTACTGATTTCTTCAATAAAAATGTTATAAATAAAAAATATAAAACATGTAAATTAAAAAAAAGTGTGCATTATTTATGAAATGACCCTTGTATTTTACTTTCCAACATATAATAGTATTCCACTTCTTCCTTAAACAGACAATTGTTCTAACAAACAATCTTCTAATAACTTTGAATCCACATAATTTTAAATGATTTACTCACTATCACTTATATTAACTCCAGTGGAGATGTTGATATATTGAAGATATATTGAAGAAATGCAGCAAGCCGATGTTGGCAAGCTCATCTTCAGAACACTCCTGACATAACGTTATGTTTCCCTGAACTAGCTGCATCAGGGAAGCTCATTAAAATAATGGAGAATGCATGTCAGAGACCTTCACTTGCATCTAGTTCAGTGGATTTGTTTATCAGAAGAACTGTCTAGTTAAAGAACAACAGGAAAGTAAAATATAACAAAAATTGGGACAGTTGACGATGTGAGTAAGATCCAGAAGTTATTATGATTGGATCTAATAATACCTTCTATCTCATGGTCCTTTTCCTAGATTGAACTATTTTTTATATTTGAATACATTTTTTTCACAGCATTAAGGCCCTGATTCTATAAAAGACGCCTAAAGTTACGTGCCTAGATCGGCATGCCTAGCCAATCAAGCACCTATCTTAATTTTCTTAGTTGGCTGAATTGGCGCTGATAATTCAAAGCACCATTAAAAAAACAATTTAAAAACTTTTTAAAAAAATCACTTAGCTGGTAGGCATCTACACTGAAGTGCATATCAACGAGTGGACCTGGTTAGGGGCAGATTCTAGATGGATTTTGGATGTGGTTTGACTTAGGTGCTGGTAGGTGCCTAACTTAGGCACACTCATTTAGACCAAGAAAACCCTGAACTAAATAGCAATGCATCTAAGGATTCAATGCCTACTGGCGTTGAGTGCTTAGGCATCATTAGGCGCAATTCTAGTATGGTGCCTAGCAAATGATTGACAAGTGCACTCAATGCCACCTACGAGTTAGGCGCCATTTATAGAATCAGGGCCTAATTGTATGAGAAGATGCTGGGAATGCACCCAACAGTTTATTAAGAGTTTCAGTAATTACCATGCAGTTATCTGCAATGACTGCAAACCCTAACAGTATGTTAGTAAATCAGCTCCAAAGTATCATTGCAACTATTTATATTGAAAAAATAAAGAAGTCAAAGGGCTAACATAAAGCTATATAGTAACTACATACTTTTCCCCCCGAAACTATTTTCACTAAATGAAATTTTGTATTATTGCAAGGAGGTCATGAATTCTGTTTCTCAATTAAGTCTAAATGATGTCCTTATTAAAACAACTTGAGCAGTTTAACACAGTGTTAAAAGTTTAACCTTGCCCCAGTTTGCAAATAAGCCCCTAGTGTGCCTGATTTTAATTGAGATTATTGTCAGAGCCTGTTTCCTGAAACCTTCCTCACTTCAGTGACTCTGGAAGAATTTGAAGTCCGTTTTGAAGATATATTCATTTAAGAAGTCTTTTATGTGTGCAGATTTGTCTGCCAGTAATATCCCTTTTATTTTCCCTATCTTTTCAACGCACACACAGCCAGCACAGCACTATATCTCTTTGCAAAAGATGGCACGTTCATTGGGATGCCGATTGAACTAAACCAGCTACTGATAATTTGATAAATTTACATTTCAAAAGACAGTAATACATTTTTTTTTTCTCTCTGAGCTAAACCGATAGATTTATTAACCTCCATTTTGGAAATTATTCTCAATTTTCACCACCAAAAGTAAAATTGATTTACATATATAAACCACAATAATACATAGGTATATTAACAGCCACTGCAGATTAGCTTTTCAGAACTTGTTTTATTTTGAAATAATTCTGGGCTCCTTTTATCAAACTGTGGTAGAGCTTTTTATTGCGGGCCAGCAAGTTAAATACTCCGACGCTCAAAGGAATTGAATGAGTGACGCAGCATTTACCTCACTGGCCCGCTGTAAAAAGCTCTACCACAGTTTGATTAAAGAGGCTCTATATCTTTATTGTATTTATTCGAATGATCAGATTAAGAAGAATATACCCCCTCCCCCCTTTTACAAAACCGTAGTGCGGGTTTTAGCGCCAGCTGTGGCAGTAACAGCTCCGACACTCATAGAATTCTTATGAGCGTTGGAGTTGTTACTGCCATGGCCAGTGCTAAAAACCACGCTACAATTTTGTAAAGGGGGGGATAATTGTTGATATATAAATAAAATAACTAAAGTAATAAATTTATAGAACAGACATGCATTAGTTTTAAAAACCCTCCCACCCAAAGTTGTGTGTGAGAGTTGGTGTTAAGCGCTAGTCCAGGGGTGGGCAACTCCGGTCCTCGAGGGCTGGAATCCAGTCGGGATTGCCCCAATGAATATGCATATCTATTTGCATGCACTGCTGTCAATGCATATTCATTGGAGAAATCCTGAAAACCCGACTGGATTCTGGCCCTCGAGGACCGGAGTTGCCCACCCCTACGTTAGTCTATAAAAGGTGCTTGGTGCAGACTGCCCTTTCTAGATTGCAGAGCATGAATACAGCGTTGAGAGAGAAAGGAAGCACTGGCACACAAAGGCAGCTTCAGAATTACATATAAGGCACAGAAGTCAGAGGCAAAAGAATCCCAAACAGAACACAGACAGGACAGAGGCAGGCAGACAGGTGGATGGGCATTTTTTATAGGATGTCTAAGTCTAATTTGGATGTTTTGGAAAAATGTCCAGAAATCCTGGAGAGAAAATGTCCATTTTTAAAACTGCCGTTCACCTATTTTTTTATTTTTGCAAATGACCTATGTAGACATTTTGGCCCTTAGTATGTCTATCTTTTTGGCCATTTTCAAAAATGAAAACGTTAACATGAAAAATGCACACAAGCAAGTTTTGAAGATGTACCCAGCTACCTTGTCTGATCACAGCAGGGAAATCCCCATCAGCTGAGCCACTATCAGGGATTTCTGCCAACTCAGTTGATGGGGATTCCCCCTGCCAGGATTAGCTGAACTGGCAGGGAGATTCCTCTCTCCCTCCCTCCCTCACAGGCACCGATCCCCTCTAGTATACCTCCAAATTAACCAAATAATGAGCCGCCAAGCCCTACAACCCTCCTCCCAACATTCCCTTGTCATTCTTTGACCCCCCTGACATCCGCCAACATCCCTAGATAACCCTCCTAATATCCCTTGACCTCCCCCCATAAAACCCCCCACACATATCCCCCAACATTCCTGGAGCCCCCTTGACATCTCCCGACACCCCTGTTCCTTCGGATGACAAATCGGCAGGAGGGAAGCCCACTCCATTCTGGCTATAGGGACGTGTGCTCAGAATTATGGGCCTTTCCCTTCCCAATGCATCTTGGGATGCAGTAGGAGGAAACTAAGGCCCTAATTGGCTCAAAACTGCCTATTCATCTGGATAATAACTAAATGATCATTGTTATCAATATAGCTAGCACTGTCATTGCTGAACAATGGTCTAGTAAGGGGCAGGAGGAGTCAGTCTGCCCCGGGCACCGTCTTGCTAGGGGTGCTGGCAACCCTCCTCCTTTTGGCCCTCCCCCCGCTCCTCCCTCTGCCATGTGCACGCACCCCTTGCCTTCCCCTGTACCTTTTTTACTTCTATGGCTTGAGCAACATTGTTGCCCGTGTCAGCATTGGCACTCTCTTTGACGTCACTTCTGGGTCCCGCGCTTAGGAAGTGACATCAAAGGGTGAGCTGACAATGACATAGGCATGCTGCTCATATCAGAGAAGTTAAAAAGGTACAGAGAATGAGAAGGTGCACGCGTGTATGGTGGGGGGGGGGGCAGGGAATGTGCACCGCCAACCCAGGTATCTCTCACCCTCGCTACACCACTGCTGCTGAATACATGTTGTCAAACTGAAGAGGTTCCAGCCAGGGATTGAGCAGGAGGAAACTGCTCACACAGGCACTGTGATATCTTTGGCAAGATCAATAAACCAAAATTAACCTCCATCACATCATTTTCTAGTGTACAAAATGACTGTTAATGCAGGGTTGCCCAAGTTCCTCAAAGGCTCAGGGTGAGAAAGACATCAATAAGTCAATTTTTCTCATATTAGTACCATTAACTAAAAACAGTCCTAGGCACCTCTTCCTCATATACTTTATACATAAACTAAGATTATTCTCTTATGACTGTCAATAAAAAGCAATCTTCTCATTAGGCATTGCTGTCTGGAACTAGAAATTATGCAAATTCACCTTGAACAACTTTGTTTAATGGGAGAGGGGGTTAGGGTTAGGTAAGGAGAATGGCTCCTTCTTTTCAATGGCTTTAAAACAGCCTTCATTTCCTGGATAGAAAATCACTCAACATGACATTTGTGTCCTATCCTCTTTCCCAGTTGTTAATCAATAAAAGAAAAATACCAGGAAAAAATGCCCATTTTCACCTATGTAGTGTGGTCCACATATCTCAACTGTAACAGTATCTTGTTCATCTTCATGTCAAGATCCTCATTTATGTGCTTCTTGGGAAGTATGCTTATGTTCCTTACCAGTTACTCAGGCTTCTGACGAGAATGGCATGGGGACAAATTTTTCCTCATCACCATCCCGTCCCCACAAGTTTTGTCACTGTCACAGCCCCATTCCTGGAAGCTCTGCCTTAACCACACAAACCTCGAACACTTATGATTTTAAAGTATTTAAGACAGGGGTGCCCAACACGTCGATCGCGATCGACAGGTCGCTCGCTCAGGCGACTCCAGTCGATCGCAGAGCGGGTTCCTTTCTTCCCTTCTCTTTTTTCCCCTCTTGACTGGCCTGCTCCTGAATTCTGCTGCTGCCGCTGCTGCTCAACATTTAAAAAAAAACAAACGGCTTGGAGAACTTATGCTCCGGGGCTAACGTACGCTTGCACCGGCTTCCCTTCTCTTCCCTCTGAAACCGGAAGTTATGTCCGGGGGGGGGGGGGAGAGAAGGGAAGCCGGCACGCACATGTTAGAGCCCCATTCGCGGGCTAAAGCGGGAGACAGGTCAGTGAAGCTTGCAATTTGTTCTTCTTGCTGCCAGGTCCTGCCTACTTTCTGTTTCCTCAAAGGCAGGACCCGGCAGCATTTCTCCCAATAGGTTGATCTTGGGCCATCAGCCTTCCTCTCCCTGACGTCAATTCTGCCGTCGGAGAGGAAGTTCTGGCCAGCGGAACTTCCTCTCCGACGGCAAAATTGACGTCTGGGAGAGGAATGCTGGTGGGCCCGAAGCAAGTAGAGCTTGGCCGGCGGCGGGCGGCTTTGGGGGCCTGTTATCCGATGGCAGCGGCAGTGGCAGTGGCTTGGGGGAGGGCAGGGAGGGAGAAAGAGGGCAGGCAGGGAGACAGAAGGAAAGAAGAGAAACAGAAAAAAAGAAAGGGGGCATGAAGAGAGAAAGAAAGAGAGGGCAGGGAGAAAAGAAGAAAACGTTGGGGGGGGGGGGAATGAGGTCAGGAGGAGAGGAAGCATACAAGCTAAAAGAAGGGAAGAAAGATTGGATGCACAGTCAGAAGAAGAAAGTGCAACCAGAGACTCATGAAATCACCAGACAAGGTAGGAAAAATGATTTTATTTTAAATTTAGTGATCAAAATGTGTCTGAATTTATATCTGCTCTCTATATTTTACAATATGGTCCCCTTTTACTAAACCGCAATAGAGGTTTTTAGCGCAGGGAGCCTATGAGCGTCGAGAGCAGCGCTGGGCATTCAGCGCAGCTCCCTGTGCTAAAAACTGCTATCGTGGTTTAGTAAAAAGGGAGGGGGTGGGTATTTGTCTATTTTTGTATGGTTGTTACTGAGGTGACAGTGCATAGAGTCATCTGCTTTGACCTCTTTGAAAAACCCCCAGAATAGGAATGATAATTAACAATTCTATGAGTACAGTGTGCGTAGTGTTTTTTTAAAATTTTATTGTTGGTAGATCATTTTGACTTGGTCATTTTAAAAGTAGCTCGCAAGCCCAAAAAGTGTGGGTACCCCTGATTTAAGGCTTGTGCAGATGAGGACGGAGCTTTCAGGAATGGGGCAGGTGCAGGCAAATAACTCTTCGGGATGGGACAGGAAAATGAGTTCCTGTGGGGATGGGGAAAAATTTGTCCCCTTGTCATTACTTCTGACTCTTCCTGTCCTACTCCTTCATCTGGTTCCCTTCCCTGTATTACATGGGTATTTACATCCTGAGCAGATTTCCAGAATGGTGCCTATCCTTGTCAAACACCTTCCTGGTTAAGGAATTTTCTCTAGGCTTTCTTCCTACAAGCACTAAAGTCAATGAGGATTCCCCTCCCTCTTTAGAGGACTTCAGCCCAAGTTTTCTTCTCTTTCTAGGGATTTCCTCCCACACTAAAGTTTCCTGGGCTGCTTTTTACCTACTCCCCTCCTAGGGGATCCCTACCAGTAGTGGCATAGCCAGACATGCCAATTTGGCTGGGCAGGAGCCTAAAATGACTGTTTCCACACCTGTACTAGTGGGAATCTCCAAGCTCTGCCTGATGAAGAGATCCTGCTCCAGCGGCCCAGAATGCACCCACACTTGCTGCAGCCAGCAGCACTCTATGGGCCACCGCCAAGCCGGCCCTCATCCCTCCTGTTCATGCACAAATACAGAGCATATGTAGGTGAGAGGTGAGCCTTTGCAGCAGGATCCCAGAGTGCCACTGAGTACGGAAACGGTCTGAGCTGTCGGAGTAGGACCTCTTCAGCTAGTGCGGCTTGGTGATCAAAGCTGCCATATCTTTGGGTGGCTAGACTATTGCCTACCAGGTTTTTCTCTCTCTCCATGGTTCCTAGGAAGTTCCTGAATCTTAACCTGACTTTCAGCGTGATAAAGGAGAACTGTGGAATGGTGCTGACACCTCCCTGCTACGTCTGC
Source organism: Geotrypetes seraphini (assembly GCF_902459505.1). Classification (NCBI taxonomy): domain Eukaryota; kingdom Metazoa; phylum Chordata; class Amphibia; order Gymnophiona; family Dermophiidae; genus Geotrypetes; species Geotrypetes seraphini. The sequence continues at coordinate 266,093,684 of NC_047087.1, forward strand.
TGATAATGGTGTCGAATACACATGGACAACTTAAATGCCACAGCCAGCACTTAAAACAACTAGTGATATCTGAGTATTGGCCCAATTTGTTGTTGTCTTTATGTCCATGGATTTAAATGGATTAACACGGCAACCACATTATTTTATTCAAGGATGTCCTATAAATTTGTGCAATCGGTCAGTTTTGCAGGCTCTGTCTCTTTAGAGATTGCTGGGGAAGAGATGTTTTCCCACAGATCTTTAATTTGCAGGACTGATGCCAGTAATGGCACTATTTATAGCTTCAGCAACTGTCCTTAAATAGCACAAAAGCCATGTTGCATATGATTAATTTGTCCCTTCCCTATACATTTCTGTGCACATAATTTAATGCCCGGACCCTTAAGGACACTGTTCTTTGCTGGGCCCAGCACTATTCATGACTAACTCCCTAGTACTGAAATCATAGATCAGACTTTGTTTCCTGATTGCTTTCAGTTTATCCACACTGGACTGCGACGTTCACTTAGAGTGAGGCAAACAATTATCCCACTGGGAAGTGAAGCAAAACCACAATTCACCTCTCCCTGGTCACTGCACATAAAAAAGAAGATAATAGTCAGTTACTATTAATGACAAATTAGAGACAGTAATCTGAATATACAGTGGAACAGAAATGAATCCAATACTGAATCTTCCAGACCTCCGCAACACCTTTATGTTCCATTAATTCAGTCCTAATAACACTCTACCACAGCCCTGGGAAATACAAAAGATATATGTTAAAAAAAAAAAAAAATCAATATGTCAAATATGTATACAGAAGTACATAAAGGAAGCAATATTATTCTTCCCAAACCAATGGTAGTTGGAAAGAATTATTCAAAAGCGGTCAAGGATGTCTGTCTGGAAGTAAAATAACTCTTTGAAAATTTAATTGCACCCATAGCTCAAAAACTACCCATCTGCAAATGCCCCATTCTAAAAACTATTCCCCGCAACTTCCACAGACACCCTGCAAACTGCCCTATTCCTATACACTAAGGGGCTCTTAATCAAAATGAAAATACGTCTAAAAACCCACCCGTCAGCACTTAGACGATCTATAAGGAAGGTTGTCCAAGTGCTGGTAATCGAAACACGTTTTTAGATGTATCCAGAGACATTTTAGGCCTCTGAATCCCGCTGTGTGCCCAGAGCAGAGAGGGGCATTTTTGGATGAATGGTTAGGGCGGGATGTAGGTGGAATGTGGTCCGACCTAGACTTAGTCGTCCTGCCAGAATAATCGAAGGTTTGACGAGACTGCTTAAACGGAACTTATATGTTGTGTCTTAGGCCATCTAAAAACAGGTTTGTGCCCAAAAGGTATCCAAAGTCACCGGATAACCACTGCAGGGACAAAGTAAATAACCCCACACACTCCCCCAGTGATCACTGACCTCCCCCCCACCCCGCCATAAAAATCAGAATAAAAACATACATACCTGCTTCCAGAATATCAGCACCTGGCATAGGAAAGCCTAGTAGAGCTGCAAAGAGGTGGCTTAAGTAGTCTGGGGTGTGGATTAATGAGCCATAGAGAGGAGGACTCAGGCCCATAAGCCCCTCTAACCACTGCATTCATGGCAAAAAATGTAAGTCCATCCAAAAAAACCCAACAAATCCCACTCTACTGCCATATAGGTGGCCACCTGCAACTATAAGGGATATTGGGGTGGTAGACAGGGGTATATTGGTTTTTATGGGTGTTTTGGGGGGCTCACCATAACCTATAAGGGAGTTCTGGTGACATGGTTATGTGGCACCCTTTTTGTGACATTCACCGCAGTGCCCCACTGATCTATTGTCATGTCTGAGTAGCCAGTCCATTATAATGCTGACCCCTCCCACATCCAAAAGGTCTTGTTCTGGTCTTGGACAAATATGTGGACGAGAATGTGGTATAAAGATAGATAGACATACTGGCAGTCTGGACGATCAAGCACCTGGACGTACAGATGATTTTTGGGGAAAAAAATATTTTGGACTTACTTTTTCAAGAATGGATCTTTTGAAGCTGCCGACTTTGGCCGACTAACACCCAATGTCCAAATCGGACTTGGATGTTTCTCTCAATTATGCCCCTCCACCTCTGCATCTGCCACAGCCACTTTGCAACTGCCCTATTCTCAAAAACTATTCCCTGCAATTGCCACACTTCTCCACATACTGCTCCCATACCCCAAATAATATCTCACCACCCCCCAAACTGTTCCCTGTAGACTTGGGAAAGTCATTGTTTGCCTTAGGAACAAGGAATACATCTGTTCCTCAGGATCCTGCTAAGTACTTGTGATCTGGATTAAACATTATCAGAAACAAGGTGCAGGGCTTAAGGAGCCTTTGGTATTATCTTTCTGTATTCTTATGAAATGGTAGTATTTCTTCCTGGTAAACTTCTAGAATCTAGATTCTTGCAATGCTGAAACTATCAGAATGTACAACAGTGTCACAGTGCCCTCAGGTGGCTCAAATTATATCACATCCTGTTTATGGAAATCTGGAAACCTTTTCTGCTGCTGTATGAAACTGCCCAGGGCCTATGTTGGGCTGTACTTAGCGCATCAATTAGCCTCAACTTCCCAGGGCCAGTTGAGGCTAATTGATGTGCTAAGTACAGCCCAACATAGGGTCCCTCTGCCCTTCCATTGCTTAACTGACAAGATATTAAGACTCAATAAGTGCTAAGAAATAGTATTATTGTACAAAACAACGCATCATAAATATTTATAATGGTTAGAAAAACACTGAAATTCATGTTGGATAATGGATATGTCAGATAAAAGAGTTAAGGGCATGATCGCTAGGGAAAATAACTTTTTGATGCCCCCGCACACACACACCCCCCTTGGTGCTCTAAGCATGTGCTTATTTTGTTTAATGGTTAATCCAGAGCTGAATTTGCCTCTGCCGCCTGAATACACTATGTTTATGGAAAACAATGGCTCAATCCAAACTACACCCTTTTGCACACCTATCAGCAAAGTACAAGCCATCAAGTCAAAGCGCATACTTTTACACCATCTGTCATTATAAAGACCATTTACAACAGGGGTGTCCAACCTACGGCACGAGGGCCGCATGCGGCCCTGTGAAGTATTTTGTGTGGCCCCAGTCAAAGGCGATGCAGTGTTTTCCTCTGCTGCCCCCCGGGTGTTTACCATCTTGCCGGACCCCTCCTCTGTCTTGCTGTAGCGTTTGCGCATTTGTGCGGCCCCAGAAAAAAAATTTGGGGCCAATGCAGCCCAGGGAAGCCAAAAGATTGGACACCCCTGATTTACAAGCATCTGTGGCCACATAAGCATGAAAATTAAGTTATGTATTTGTCTCCCTTGAAGGCAATTCTATGATAAATAGTAACACATCAATTACACCTGTGAATATTTAGAATAATTGTAGGTAAGTATGTATGTGCACTTAAGTGCCAAATTTCCACCTAAGTACTATCCTGCAAATACCTGCTTCACTTACATTGCATGTATTTGTAAGGGGTGTACACATAGGCAGAGCATAGGTGGGGGCTCATATTTATGTGCACAACTTACAGAATACTGTAAGTTATATGTGTATCTCCAGCATCTAGCTGTAAGCATTTGCACCAGCTCTTTGGCTTAGCATAAGTGTTCATGCCTAAGTGCAAATATGCCTGGTTAGACTTCTATTTTATAAAGGAAAGTTTCTCTGTTTCCTGCTTTGGGGAGCAGGAGGCCAAAATGGGGGTGGCATAGAATTTTGCCCTGCCCCCTTCCGCTCTCCACTGCCCCCCATGACCTCCTGATACCTGAGCAGACAGAGGGCCCCAAACCCCGCCAGCAGAAGCATTCCTTCATCCAAAGCCTAGCAGTTAGTAGCACTTTTCTGGGCCAGTGCCACACCAGCTACTCCCCCACCCAAATGCTTGTTTTTTTGTGCATGCGGGGAGGGAGGGAGGGACAGGCCTCCCTTCCACCTGCTCAGTTTCACAAAAAACAAGCAAGTATGGGGGGGGCAGCCCAGGCAAGGCTTTGTATGGAGGACAGCTTCCACTGGAGGGGCCTAGGGACCCCACTAGCCAAAGCAGCACATAGTGGCTCACTTTTGGGGGGTCTGAACCCAAATTGAGGGGGTCCAGGCCCCTACAGCTCCCCAAGGATATGCCACTGCTACATAGTACCCTCTAGGAGCCATATTGTAGACATGCTGCTGTAGAATTGCTCTTTATATGGACAATTTATCTACATACAGTTAGCACGGCTATTTCTGAGTTCTGCTACTATCCTTATAATTTTAAGCTCTGCCGTGGAATTCCTTGGTCGCTCCTCTAACTATGCAGAAAAATTTGGACAGTATATCATCTTATATGGCCAAAATGTATCTATTTGAAGTTCCAGAAGAATTAAAAACACTTATTCATCCAACACCTGATGTTGGTTACAAAAGGTTTTTAAAAAAAAAAAAATCAGCCTCTACATTTTCTTTACAAACTGGCAGACCACATACAGCACACAGAAATCAATTGTCAACTGCAAAATCTTATTATTTACTAAATAGGCAGCTGTCAGTGTATTCTAATGCACCTTATTACACTAGGAAAGTAGATGTGTCACCCCAAATAAAAATGTAATAAATGTTGTGGTGTTCTTTCCAAGCTAAACAAAGCTTTAAAATGGGGTGGGACTTAAGAACATAAGAATTGCCGCTGCTGGGTCAGACCAATGGTCCATCCTGCCCGGCAGTCCGCTCAAGCAGCGGCCCCCAGGTCAAAGACCAGTGCTCTAAATGAGTCCAGCTTCACCTGCGTACGTCCTAGTTTAGCAGGAACTTGTCCAACTTAGTCTTGAAACCCTGGAGGGTGTTTTCCCCTACAACAGACTCTGGAAGAGCGTTCCAGTTTTCCACCACTCTCTGGGTGAAGAAGAACTTCCTTATGTTTGTACGGAATCTATCCCCTTTCAACTTTAGAGGGTGTCCTCTCGTTCTCCCTACCTTGGAGAGTGTGAACAGTCTGTCTTTATCTACTAAGTTTATTCCCTTCAGTATTTTGAGTGTTTCGATCATGTCTCCTCTCAGTCTCCACTTTTCAAGGGAGAAGAGGCCCAGTTTCTTCAATCTCTTACTGTACGGCAACTCCTCCAGTCCCTTAACCATTTAGTCGCTCTTCTCTGGACCCTTTAGAGTGTCCTTCTTCATGTACGGCAACCAGTGTTGGACGCAGCACTCCAGGTGAGGGCGCACCATGGCCTGGTACAGCAGCATGATAACCTTCTCCGATCTGTTCGTGATCCCCTTCTTTATCATTCCTAGCATTCTGTTCGCCTTTTTTGCCACCGCAACGCATTGTGCAGATGGCTTTATCGACTTGTCGATCAGAACTCCCAAGTCTCTTTCCTGGGAGGTCTCTCCAAGTACCGCCCCGGACATCCTGTATTCGTGCATGAGATTTTTGTTACAGACATGCATCACTTTGCACTTATCCACGTTGAACCTCATTTGCCATGTCGCTTCCCATTTCTCGAGCTTGATTATGTTACTTTGTAGATCGTCACAATCCCCCTGTATCTTCACTACTCTGAATAACTTTGTATCGTCCGCAAATTTAATCACCTCACTCGTCGTCCAGATCGTTTATAAAGATGTTGAAGAGCATGGGTCTTGATATACTGCAGTTTACATATTACATGCAGGTCCTTATTATGTACTTTTGGGGCAATGAAGCATTAAGTGACTTGCCCAGAGTCACAAGGGGCTGCAGTGGGAATCAAACTCATAACCTCAGGTTGCTGAGACAGCTGCTCTAACCACTAGGTCACTCCTTTTTAAAGCATATGGTGAAATCTCTTAAGTGAATTATCTATGCTGCTTGGTAACCTTGTAGCATAAGAATGATTTGAGATAAAATTTGTGATCAGGGAGAGGCCATAGAGATGCAGGATTATACTTTTGTTTGGCATATCATTGGACGGGAATGTTTTGATTGCATTGGGAGCCACACAGAAGAAGGGTAATGACAGGCATTGAGAAGGCGGAAGATGGACAGATCAGATATGTACCAGCAGTTGTTCAACTGTATCAGTACAAGAAGCACTGGTTTATTTTTTTTCAAAACAGAGTAAATTTAAAACATCCATAAAAATTGAAGATACAGGATAACTCAGCACAAAAGAACTGCACATTACCTTACTTGAAACTACATAGCCTTAAACGAGTACCTCAGCTAGCATCTACTTAGAAATCAACAGTTTGCTGAAATAACAGTTTTTAAAAGGCTTTTAAAACATACAATTTCCTTACTGATCTTAAGAAAACAGTGGCAGTGCATTCCAAAGTTTCAGCCCAGTAATGAAAAAAATGGAGGTCCTATATTCATCCAAATGGACCAAGTGAAAAGATTGAATGCCAATAAAAGCAATGAGGAAGAATGCAAGGACCTAGGTAGCTGATACAAATACAAACTTGAGGAAACTGCAAACAGTACATTACCAGTCAGTGCTTTCAATATCAATCTTTCATGAATATTCAGTGTGAATATCCTGAAAACCTGACTGGCTGGGGTGCCTTCAGGCCCAGGTTTGGAAACCACAGGCATATGGAAAGACTGCCTGAAAATCGGGGCTTAATTTCTGAGGGAACAGCCCGGAACAGAGTTAAGAACATACAAGCTGCCGTAGTGGGAAAGACCGCAGTTCCATCAAGCCCAGTATTCTGTTTCCATCAGTGACCAACCCTTACAAGTACAAGGGGGTGCTGAAAGGTTCTCAGCCCAACCAAGAAGAGAATGAAGTGGATATGGTTCAATCAATCATCTGAAACAATGTCAAAACATAGAATTTTGTTTCTGCGAATTGGCACTTAAAATAAGATAACACTCTTTTCAGCTACAGTGACAAAATAATGCTCAGAATTTAGGAAGTTGGTTGGTTGGGCTGAGAACTTTTCAGCACCCCCTTGTACCTGGCAAGATCCCAAAGAGTAGAACTGATTTTATGCTTCTTATCCTAGGAATAAGAAATGGATTTCCCCAAATGGCTTATGGACTTCACTTTTAGGAAAGTTATCCACACCGTTTTTAAACCCTGCTAAACTAATTAATATTACCACATTCTCTGGCAATAAATTCCAGATGGCAGATAAAGTTTCAAGTTTCAAGTTTATTAAGTCTTTTGATTAATCGCTTAATCATAGTTCTAAGCGATGTACAATTTAAAATACATTCAAAGGGGAACATTACAAAACAATACAATACAAACTTAAGACAATACAATAGGTTAAAGTTAACTCATCAAATTCGTAACATAAGGTGAAAAAGGGATAATGAAATACAATTTAATATAGGAAAGTAGAACAAAAAAGGAAAGGTACATAAGGGAACACAAAATAAAAGCATATTAATAGAATAAATGGCCCATCCAGTCTGTTCATCCGCAGTAATCATTATCTCTTCCTTTCTCTAAAAGATCCAACGTGTCTATCTCAGGCTTTCTTGAAATCAGACAAACTCTCTTTCTCCACCACCTCTACCGGGAGACTGTTCCACACATCTACCACCCTTTCTGTAAAAAGTATTTCCTAAGATTACTCCTGAGCTTATCACCTCTTAACTTCATCCTATCCCCTCTCATTACAGAGCTTCCTTTCAAATGAAAGAGACTTGACTCATGCATATTTACACCACGTAGGTATTTAGACATCTCTATCATATCTCCCCTCTCCCGCCTTTCCTCCAAAGTATACAGATTGAGATCTTTAAGTCTGTCCCCATACACCTTATGATGAAGACCACGCACCATTTTAGTAGCCTTCCTCTGGACCGACTCCATCCTTTTTATATCTTTCTGAAGGTGCGGCCTCCAGAATAGCACACAATATTCTAAATGAGGTCTCACCAGAGTCTTATACAGGGGCATCAATACCTCCTTTTTCCTACTGACCATACCTCTCTCTATACACCCTAGCATCCTTCTAGCTTTTGCTGTCACCTTTTCAACCTGTTTGGCCACCTTAAGATCATCACATACAATCACACACAAGTCCAGCTCTTCTGTCGTCCACATAAGTTCTTCATCCCCTAAACTGTACCATTCCCTCGGGTTTTTGCAGCTCAAATGCATGATCTTAAATTTCTTAGCATTAAATTTTAGCTGCCAAATTTCAGACCATACTTCAAGCTTCACCAGGTCTTTCTTCATGTTATTCACACCATCCTGGTTGTCTACTCTATTGAAGATTTTGGTATCATCCACAAAGAGGCAAATCTTACCCGACAGCCCTGCAGCAATATCATTCACAAAAATGTTAAAAAGAAAAGGCCCAAGAACAGAAACTTGAGGCATACCACTGGTAACATCCCTTTCCTCAGAGCAATCTCCATTGATCACTACCCTTTGTCGCCTTCCACTCAATCAGTTCTTGACCCAGCCCATCACTTTGGGACCCATCCTGAGGGCACTCAGTTTATTTATTAGACATCTGTGTGGAACACTGTCAAAGGCTTTGCTAAAATCTAAATACACCACATCTAGCAAACTCCCGCTATCCAATTCTCTGGTCACTCAGTCAAAAAAATTCATCAGATTTCTCTGACAAGACCTACCTCTAGTTGTTATAAAAATTATTAAATGGATGGAACTCCACCAATATCACTCTCAAAGAGAGGAATATAATTTAAAAAGAAATATTAATTTGGGGAAAATTAGCTCGCTTGATTAAAACAGCTCTGTAATAATAATTAAATATATATATGTGGATGCTTATTCAAGAACTATGACTCAGAACATTTATAAGCAAACTGAAAATTTATTTAAAAGCATTACCCTTCCCCCTCCCCATTCGCGGTTTCCACACTTGCGGTTTAACAAATTCACAATTTTTTGGGGGGGAACCCATATTTTATCACATTCCCGCCTCTCTCCAGCCTTCCTCCCGGCATCCCGGGCTTTACCTGGTGGTCTAGCAGGCTTTCGGGGCAGGAGCGATCTTCCTACGCTCCTGCCCCATGTAAATCGCCAATAGGAAATGGCTGCCGCCGTAGTCTCGAGTGACTATGGGAACTCACGGGGGTCATTGGGTCACTCACCAGGCTACTTAAGACACCTGTGTACTAGGCTTTTCCATACCAGCTGTTGCTGTTCTAGAGACAGGTATGTACTGTTTCATTTAGATTTTGGGGAGGTGGGAGGGGGTCAGTGACCACTGAGGGAGTGTGAGGAGGACATAATTTAATCCCTCCAGTCAGTGGTGTACAAGGATGAACAGCGCCCGGGGTGGTGGTGCCCCTCCTCACCATCTTTCCCACCCCCACCCCTCTTCCCCACATATGCCCCCTTCCTTTCCCCATACCTTTCTAACTTCTCCAGCATGAGCAACATGCCCACGTCAATGTTGGTTCACCCTTTGATGTCACTTTCTAGGCGCTGATTCCTGAAGTGACATCAAGGAGAGTAGAGGAGCGGAGGCGGAGAGGAGGAGGGGTGCCTCACCCTTAGCAAGGTGGCACCTGGGGCAGTCTGCCCCCCCGTCCTTACTACATCACTGCCTCCAGTGATCATCTGGTTAATTTGGGTACCTTTAGGGCACTTAAATGCTTTTAAAGCAGGTCTAGCTCAGAATGTCCAAGTTCCATCTAGGACATCTTGGGAAAGGTTTGATTATTACTGCAAGATGTCCAAGTCTAAGCCCACCCAAAGCCCGTGCCCTTTAGTTTTGGACACACAGCAGTTAAAACGCCTCGCAAGACATCCAGAAAGACGGTTTCAAACTTTTTTGGATGTTTTAGCATTTTGAAAATGCCCCTAATTACTTCCTATAACATGACTTTTTAATTTTCTCAGGAGTCTTTCATGAGGTACTGTACTTTGTCAAATGCCTTTTGAAAATCCAGATGCACAATATTGACCGGCTCACCTATATCCACCACTTCTTTTCAGACTCCAGGATAGTAGGTTTGTTCTTGGCCAGCCTTCCCTTCAAGGCAGGCTGCAGAGAAGAGGAGGTAAGGGAATGAGCCAGAAGCAAAACACAGAACAGTCATTCCCTAATCCAGCCCCTCTTCTCCCATTTCACTGGCTCAACAGTTCCACTTTCCTTTTATCTACAAACTAATCCCTGCTGAAAATCCACATAAAGGTATCTGTACAACTTACCCAGATATATTTATGAAGCAACCATCCAGTTCAACATTGACCCCCATAGTTTTTGTATTTGAAAATGAGGTATTTTCTACTCCTTTTTTAAGCATCTTTGGAGAATTTGAGCTTTCGATTCAACTTATTTTGACTAACATGCTGCAGAGCTGCTCAGTATAAAGTACCTTACCTCTCAGCTTTCAACATAAATATATTCTTAATCTCCAATAAAATTATGTGCCTGCTTTGACCAAGGAATACAAATTGCTATGCAATTGAAGTCCAGTGAGAAATCTTAAGTGAAATGAATAATCTCAGCCTTGTCCCCTGCGGGCTGTAATATCACAAAACTGCCATAGATAAATTACCAGAGTGTACCACAATGAATACTGCTTGTTCAGAAGAGGTTCCGGATTGATCTGGAAATGTAGATCTCAACCTCACGTCTGAGCACAGGCCCTCAAGGGCAGTAGAGAGAGTAATTAAGTGACTCTTATTTGGAGCTGAGAGAAACTTGGGGGGGGGGGGGGGAGAAAAAGATAAACAGGCTGTTTCATTGCATTGCTGGAGACTCTTGATTTTTCTAGCTGTACTTTTTTGCCTTTGACCTGCAAAAGTTACATTTTTTTTTACTATGGAATGAATGCTGATTGTATATATAAAAGAAAAAAGGTTGAATGAATAACCACAGGAGTGTACATGGCAAGATGCTTGCCCCATGCCTGAAATGTTTTGACACTGGTGATATTTTCTGGAACTGGACTCATTCCTACTGATGAACAGTCTTAATATCCAGCACTAGCAGAGTCCAGAGTTGAAGCAACTTCCAAGCCCCTCAAGATTTTGATAATTAAACTCAACATTCATGATCATCATACAAACCCCTATAGAAATCCAGGCATACAATTATATATACAGTATTACATTTCTGATATTACAAGTGGTCTGCCCTTTAGCTAGAATTTTTCTCTTTGTTTGTGGATCAATCCAGACTGGTCCTGTCAGTGCATTAGAACACCATTGGCAACTGTCACAGACCGAATGAGAGTAAGAACCAACTAAACTAACAGTCCTCTCATATCGCTGGACAGCAAAAGATTCACCCATTGTTTTACCCCCCTCTGCAATGGTCATTAGTATGTGGCCATTAAAAAAACTGACTGCCTGAGTGCTTGCCACCACCTGCTGGCCTGGGGGCATTGGGCAGTGGCTTTGCGACCAGATGCTCCTGATCCATTGGAATAATGCTGCTTGAAAGGTGGCTCATAAACAGCTTTATTCTTATACCACATCTTGATAACGTGTCCCCCCCACTATGGTAACTTGTAATAAGCTGTGGTAAAAAGGTGGTCTTAGCGTGGTTTTTGTTTTGTATTTTTGTTATTAGTGGCCATGTACTAATGTTTCAAAAAACAAAACGGAAACACACCAGGACACAATTGAATATAAAATACTGAACCCAGTATTAAATAACAGTGATAAAAGGGACCCACGAAATAAGTCATGGGCCAATAACATTGGCTGAACTGCTGAGGAAGAGTGAATGTAGGCTGTGATAGGTGGGAGGGGGTGAGAGGGAAAGAATGTAAATTATGCAGTTAGTTTGGAGTAGGTGAGGATGGTTGCTAGGGAGTGAAGTAGGGAATGATTGGTTGAATGAACAGGATGGCTGAGATTGGCTGTGTGTTGAGCGGGAGTTGTGGAGATGTGAGAGGATTAATTTTGTAGTTATTATTAGTGGGGAGGAGAGGGTGGTTTAGGGTGCGGGTGTGTGTGTGTGGCAATGAGAGGTACAGGAGTCTGGTGGGAATTGGGAATTTTACCCACCCACCCTGTCCCGTACTGACTTATGGGTTTGCAGTTCCACGAGGGATGGTTTGTTTGGTAGGCAGGTTGTGGTTTGCTTCTTTGGGGGTGTTGCATTGTTTGGGAGGGGGGAGGTTTGTCACGGTTTTTGGGCGGAATTTGTTTTCTTACAGGCGGTCAATAATAAGTTGATGGTATTGATACAGTGATTGATGGAGGGCAGCTACTTGTGTGCGATACCGCCACAGGTTTTGGTGAGGCCGGGCGGCACCGCAGGTCTCATGGGGGGGAGATGGAGGAAGGATGGGCGCAATGTGAATAGAAACACAGTACGAATTTGTGGAGGTTGACAGCTAGGTTGTTACCGATTAGCTGTCATGGGACTGGGGTTTGTGATGACCGCTTTGGAAAATTGCAGTTATTAATTCATGGTTGTAATGTTATCATTGTTTGTTACATATAACTGCGGTCAGAATTTTATTTCTCCACAAGAAGTTGTCTCAAATTGTTATTTATAGGAAAAGTATTTATTGGTCATGAGCATTGTGAGCAGTGTGAATGCCAAGTTTATAATCCTAAAGCGAGGAAGAGACCTCAAATGCCCCGGTGTCCAAACAGGTTTTTAAAGACACATATAAACAGGGTCAAGAGTACTAACATGGGTCAGAAAAACCTTGTTTGAAATAAAGTGCTTAGTTTTTGTTTTGTTTTTCAAATCATTTTTCTAACATTCATTTCCATTTCCAACACTTCTCAGCTTGCTTTACTTTGAAAAGATAATTATCAAAAAAGTGTCTTCTTTGTTTTAAAAAGAATTAACGGAGATGCAGCCAGGATGGAGGCCAGTCCATTTCACTTACAGGGCTTCATTGGGAACTTTACTCCATGCTCTGCAATCAACATTTTAAAAGATTTCCACCTTCAAGTAAAAGAAGAAACAGCATCATTATATAAACTCAAAAAACAATGTGACAGCTACAGGCTTCAGCTTAAAAGTACTCACTCACTTGTCCCAATCCTGACTTAAAATTGAGAACAACTGCTCTAAAAAAATGGCGGGTTTTGGAACAAAAGTGCTGATTTGAATTCAACCAATCAGCGTTCGTCAATGTTATTCCACACATCTGCTTGAACAATAAAACAGCAACATGATGGAGATAGCCAATGTTCAGTTTCTTAAAAGGACATTTCAAAAATGCTTTCCATTCAATACAATTGTTTAAAACAAAAGGTTTCAAAGAATTTAATTTACGCCAGCATTCTTTTAAAACAAACGAAAGATAGATTTAGAACAAAAGTACATAAAAAGCCCACAGATAAGAACACGTTTTTGCATGCATCAAGTTATCATCCATAGCATTGTAAACAGAGGGCTCCTTTTACTAAGCTGCGCTAGCGGTTTTAGCGCGTGCTACAATGCTACGCGCGCTAGACGCTAACGCCTCCATAGAGCTGGTGCTAGTTTTTCCACTTAGCGCAGGGGTTAGCGTGCGTTAATCTGCAGCGCGCGCTAAAAACCCTACCGCTGCTTAGTAAAAGGAGCCCAGAGTCTTTGTATTCTCAGCATTTGTGATTCAGACACATTTGCAGTGATGTGAAAAATGTAAAAAAACAAAAAACAATTAAAGACATTCACACAAGAGTTATTATTGAGATGGTACAGTAAAATGATTTTAAGACATGCATATACTCGAACCAAGATTACTCATCAGGAGAATCTTCCAAGCACCAGGACTGGTACAACAACGCAACTGTATGAGGATATGGAAGACATAACATTCTACTAAAATGGTACAACTTTGGTTCTTTCTTTACAGACTGGATAGAAACATTATACAGACAACCCACGGCTCGTATCCTGATTAATAACTCTCTCTCTAATAGATTTTCCCTCCATAGAGGTACCCGTCAAGGCTGTCCCCTTTCACCATTATTATTTGATTTAGCATTGGAACCTCTATTGACAGCTATCAGACAATGTTCCTTATTTAAAGGTATTCCCTCGTCCAATCGAGAGATTAAACTAGCAGCTTACGCTGACGATGTTCTTCTCTTTCTCAAAGATCCTCTTACCTCTTTACCTCATTTTATCCACATCGTCTCTCAATACTCTCAAATATCTGGATATTCTGTTAATTGGGAGAAATCAGAGATTTTTCCGCTAAATGATCACATTTCCTCCTCAGATCTAGCTCATTTTCCTTTTCCATGGTCACAGGGAGCTGTAAAATATTTGGGGATTTTAATACATAAAGACCCATTACTTGCTCAGGATCTCAATATATCTAAAATCAAAAACTTAGTTTCAAGTACTACATCTCGTTGGTCCCCGCTTTATTTGTCCTGGTGGGGTAGAATAGCCTCTATTAAAATGACCTTAGCCCCACAAATTAATTATACTCTATCTATGCTTCCCCTTCTCTGCCATAAATCACTCTTTCATTGGCTTAATATGAAAATTACTGAATTTATTTGGAACAAGAAAAAACCTCGTATTGCTCTCGCCAAGCTGAAGGCCTCTAAGATTAATGGTGGCTTAAATTTACCTGATTTTTATTATTACTACATCGCTTCCTTAGCCAAATACGGAGCTCACTGGATTGTTGACTCATATCCACAGGATAAACCAGCATGGTTTGAATGGAATGCTTTTTATGTGCACCACTACACATCTCTTGCTTCCTAACAGTGTCGATACCTAGACACTTGAGAAAATATTCTTTGTTGAGTGCAACGCAACATGCTTTTCAACTATTAGATGCAGCGGCTGAGATCTCTGTTGCTGAAGGCCCACTTATGTCCCTTTGGAATAATTCTAAAATTCAAAATAAGGGTAGATCCCTTTCATGGAAGAGGTGGCAACGGGCGGGGGTGTGGTTTGTTCATCAATTGATCTTCTCCACTTCATTTATCCCATTTGATACTTTTTGTTCTGTAAACTCACTCCCATCCTCTATATATCCCCAATGGCTTACGCTTACTGAAATACTAGCTAATGTACAAATGCGCCCTGACTTTATGACCTCTCAACAAACTATTCGTCACTGGTCTACTTTGGCTTTACTAAAAGGTAGGGCGATATCTCTTTTTTATAGCATCTTAAGAGATCACACCTTCACCTTTACACCTCAATCCATGAACCATTGGGGCTCTATCCTAAAGACCACACTTTCTGAAATAGATTGGGAACTCTTCTGGTCATCTACAAATCGTCCTCTATTATCCTCAAGAGTTTCGCAATCAATGTTCTTTGTTATGTGGAATGTAGTATGGACTCCATTTCGAATGTGGAAAGCGAAACTGAAACAAGACC
The DNA here is from genome assembly GCF_902459505.1 of Geotrypetes seraphini. Lineage (NCBI taxonomy): Eukaryota > Metazoa > Chordata > Amphibia > Gymnophiona > Dermophiidae > Geotrypetes > Geotrypetes seraphini. The sequence continues at coordinate 266,108,922 of NC_047087.1, forward strand.
CTACCTGTTGGAACTGTTTGAAAGAGCCTGGAACTCTTGATCACATGCTTCTTCACTGCACTATGGTTCTTTCCTTTTGGATTCGTATCTGGGACACCATAAAATCTATTACCAAATGTTCAGAAACTATTTCCATAGACATTATAATCCTTCGTTCTCAACACCCTTGTTTCGCACTATCAAACTGTCCTCCTAAACTTATTGACACCATGATTGTGACAGCTCTTATGCACATTTTGAAAAATTGGAAGTCACCCACACTACTAGACTACACCTTTTGGTGGAACTCCTTGAGCATGTACCACAAATTCGAATCATATGCATATGAAAAGAACACGATATCTCGTTTATCTACAAATTTGGTGCGAAATAAATCACCTTGGTCATTCTTAGATTCATATGTTCATTCTGCCTTATAGACACTTCTGCCTCTCTCTCTTTCTCTCTCTCTTTCTTTATCTCTTTTTTTTTTCTTTTTTATTTCAATTCATCTTCTCTGCTTTTCTACCCTTTCTATTTCTTTTCTTAGCAGTTTCAAATACTCTGAATTCTTCTTAATAATCTACTATATGCAAATAACAGCAATTATGGTTTCTGTTGTTTCTACATCACTATTTTTTATTCAATTTTTATGTATTTGAACTGCTTTCTGTATATTACTTATAATATTCAATAAAATTAATGAACAGGAAGACATAACATTCGACACGCGCACCACTGCACTCCTGCTATACTTCACTCAAAATCAAATCCATCAATTAAATAACCATCCAACAAACATATTGGCAATAACTTGGCCGCATAGGAGGGGCCTTAGGCACCCGGGCCAATCATAGACTTAGACCCCTTTCCCGGTGCATCCTGGGATACACTGGGAGGGATCTTAGGCATCTGTGCCATTCAGGATGCATCGGGAAGGAGAAGGCCTGCCATTACAAAGAGGCGGGCCTGCCGGCCGGAAGGTGTAGGCATCACTCCAGCCAGCCTTACTACAAAAGGTATGGAGGGGATCAGGAGGTTGGGGCTTGGAGGTTCAGGAGTATCGGCAGTTGGGGCAAGTCATGGGTTCGGGGGGGGGGGAGGGGGCTGTAGACAGAAGAGAGTGAGCATCCCTCATGCCTATCATGGTTGGACGGGGGGTGCTTTGTGGTTTCCAGCAGAAGGCAGTGGGTATCTCTCCTGCCAATGTTTGGGGGGACTCCCTTACAGCAGGCACTCAGTTGATCACAGCAGAGGTATCCCTCCCCACCCTCAGCTGAGCCGGCAGGACTCCCTGAAGCTGCGGCTTCAAGGAGCACTGCCAGCTCAGCTGGTCAGGGATAACTTCCCCTGCCGTGATCACCTTATGGCTGCTGCGGGCCTGACTTTAGGATCCTGTGGTGGCATAGATAGATGGCTGAAATGTAGGGCAAGGTTTTCCAGGCCTACATTTCAGCTGCCCATCTTACTGTGAATCATGTCTAAGTAGCCATTTTAGCCCGCCTAATGCCACTTCTGGCATTGGCCATGCCTACTTTAGTGTTCCGCAGCCTAAAGTGGCAACCTAGCCACGATGCCAGTTGCCTTTAATTTAGGTGTTAGTGGGCATTTTAACACTGCCATTTCTGACTCTGTTTTTCAATTAACTATGGCATCGGCAAGACGCCTAAGTTTAGGCGCTAGTTATAGAATTTCTGTTAGTGCATGCTAATGAATTAGTATGTTAAGGGCCATGCAGCCCATAGGTAACATAATGAGCTGAACAGCAGTTAGCACATTAAATCCATTAGCATGCCTTAGTAAAAGAAACCCCAAATGTGCTCCTTGCTGAGCAATAACAAACCAAGAGTCTCATAATCAAAAATACATCTAAAATCCCACCTAAATTGGCACTTGAACGACCCAAAAGACAGGTTGTCTAAGTGCCGATAATCAAAATGGGTTTTAGACGTATCTAGAGGCATCGTAGGCCTTTTGACTGCCGCTGTGCATCCAGAGTGAAAAGTGGCGTTTTTCGAGGAGTGGTTAGGGCAGGAGGTGGACGACACGTGGGCCAAACAAACTTAGTCGTCCTGCAACGATAATCAAAAATTTGACGAGACTGCCTAGATGGAACGTATACGTTGTGATTTAGGCAATCTAAAACTAGGTATAAGTGCCCAGAAGGTATCCAAAGTGACCAGAAAAAGACTGCAGGGACAAAGTACAGACCCCCAAACACTCTCCCAGTGATCACTGACCCCCCCCCCCCCAACACCGCCATAAAAATCAAAATAAAAAATACATACCTGCCTCCAGAATATCAGCACCAGGCATAGGAAAGTCTAGTAGAGCTGAACAGAGGTGGCTTAAGTAGTCTGAGGGGTGAGCTAGTGAACCATAGAAAGGAGGACCCAGACCCATATGCCACTCTAACCACTGCATTCATGGTGAAAAATGTGAACCCACCAAACATCCCCTCAAACCCTACTGTACTGCCATATAGGTGCCACCTGCAGCAATAATGGCTATTAGACAGGTGGGTATAGTAGGTTTTGGGGGACTCACCATGACCTGCAAGGGAGTTGTGGTGAGATGTTTATGTGGCACCCTTTTTGTGAAGTTCACAGCAGTGCCCTGTATGGTGCCCCACTACTCTGTTGCCATGTCTGGGTGGCCAGTCCATCACTTTGCTGACCTCTTCCACATCCCCAAAAATCTTTTGGACTTGGACGATTTTTGGGACGCGAATGCAGTATAAAGATAGACGACTTGGCGGCCTGGACAATCAGACGACTGGACGTGTAATTAGACGATTCTCGAAAAAAAATATTTTGGATGTATTTTTCGAGAATGGACTTTAGACGCTGCCAACTTTGGGTGACTTAGATGTTTTTATATATTATGCCGTTCCACATAAATACAGTACAGTCATAAAACCAGTCTTTTACTGCCATAACCGTGTGTCGTCTTAGTTTGTTTCATTAAAATATTGCCTCACCCGCCAACATCCCATACACTGCCACAGAGAAAAGTGAGGGATGGGAGAATTACATTTTAAAGCTCAACTTTATCATTTCAGTATTGATAAATTATAGAAAGTATGCACTACTTAGTACAGCCCGGCTCTAACATGAATCTCATCAGCTGCCTTATTTTCAGGTTCACAGCTTACAGAAATCTAGAAATAACCAGTTTTAGACACTTGGAGGGACATTTTTTTCATGTGTTTTCTATTCCACCTTTACCTAGTCAGTTCAAGGTCAGATTACGTTACAAGAGGTTGGGTCAGTTACCCAAGAAGTTACAATAGACAATTTAACACAGACATTCAATGGAGTTGCTAGTACAGGTAGATCAGTCCAGTTATTAATACAGGCACAACAACATTTTTAAGAACCCTGATGGCAGGGGGGCCTCAAAAGCAGGATATCCTGACACCAAGCCCCCCCAACACCAAACTCCCCCCTTCCGGTCCTGTAACCACTCTCAGCACCCCAAAACAAAATCCTGGTGGTCTAGTGGTCTGGGGTCGGGTCAGACTTCCCCCCTAAGCTCAAGGACTCTCCACCCCAGACACCACCCCACCCCAATTACCTTTTGTGGAAGGATGTCCACTCCCTCCTACCTGAAGGGCCACTTCTTTAAAATGGCAGACCTTCCCCCTCCCAGTGTATCCTGGGATGCCCTGGGAGGGGGTTAATGCTCCAAATGGCTCAAGCATCTAAGGCCCCTCCCAATGCATCCCAGGATGCACCAGGAGGGGGAAGGGTTGCTATTTTAAAGAGTGGGCATCCCTCCTGCATGATTTTCCACAAATGTTACTTGGGATTGGGCAGTGACGGGGATGGAGGGTCCTTAAGCTGGGGAGGGGGGTCCCTGAACCAACCAGACAACCAGGATTTGATTTTGAAGTGGTGAGCGTGGTCGTGGTATCAGAAGGAGGGGACTTGGTGTCAGGGGGTCCCAGATTTGGGGGCCCCCTGCCATCAGGGCTGCAGGGATTTTTTAAATGCCTGTGTTGCGTGTGCCGGTAATTAGCGAGTGGAAATGGGGATCTCTTTTGTGCCTTGCTAGGGGGGTTTCAGAAGGGGGACTCACGGGGGAAGGTGGAAAGAGGGCAGGGGTGCAACCTACCCTCGCTGCCATTATCATCTTACCCCCCTGCAGTAAGATCCGTGAGGTCCGCAGGATCGGTGTAGACCCCAAACCAAGACTGCTCTCTTTTTAAGGCCCTGCGCTTCTAGTTCTGTGGGGTCTGCGAGATTCTCTTTTTAATTTCTACCTTTGCTGGATCTTAACCGCACACCCGGGTCCACAGAGATCCTCATTTTAATTCCCTTGGACCTCACCTATCCTGCTTAGCCCGAGGTAAGCAGATTTTTAAGGCGTGCAGTTATGATCTGTGAGGTCCACGAGGTCCTCGTTTTACCCAGTCCCCCAACTAACCCTTATGCCTGCAGGTGTCACCTATATGTTTTTTGTGGGTTTTGGTGGGCTCACACTTTCCACGACATGTGTACTAGTTAGAGTGGGGTACAGGCCTGGGTCCCCTTCTCTATAGTCCACTGCACTGACCACCAGGCTACTCCAGAGACTGCTGGATGCTCTACTAAGACCAGCCATAACATCTGGAGCTATTAAACAAGCAGGTATGTACTGTTTCATTTACGTCTTTGGGGGATGGGAGGGGGGGGTCAGGGTGTCATGCATATATCTCTTCAGTAGTCATCTAGTTAGTTTGGGCACCTTTTTGCCACTAATTTGTTATTAAAACAGATCTAGCCCCAAATGTCCAAAATGTACCCTGGACGTATTCATAAAAGTTTAATTAGGGCTAAGTTTAATTAGGGCTAAAAAACAAACAAACACAACATCTAAGTCATAAGCCTGCCCTAGTCCCGCCCACACCACACCTCTAACATGCCTCCTTGATGAACTGCAGCTCAACAGCATTGAAATCTTTCTAGACATATTTTGAAAATAGTGAATTGGAAGTGTTTGGCAAGAAAAATGTCTATTTGCCCCTTTATGCCACTTTTTGGGCATTTTTCTTTTTTGATAATGCATATATTATAAAAACAGCCAGGATTTCTTGTATTCTTCATGAGTATGCTCCTCCCACCTACATTCCCATGGCTGGTTATTGTGCTTTTTTTCATTTGGATGGTTATTTTTCAAAAATGGTTCAGAAACACTGATACACTGAGGGCAAACACATCTAGGAAATGACCATTTGGGGGGGGGAGGGGGAAGAGACATCTTCTGTTTTTAAAATGGCTATTTTCTTTACTGAATATTTGACCATTTTCCCAGAAACATTGGACGTTACACTTCATATTAAAAATGCCCCTCTGCATCTCCTATTGCCCCAGTTACCTATTCGTGGCATTATTTATTTAAAAAACCCCAAATCCAAACATCAGCACAGAAAACCGTATTTAAAGCATAAACTGTAACGTTAACAGGAGAGAAATGCACATTATACAGTAGTACATCCTGAAGAACAATACGCTTTGGGCTCCTTTTACGAAGCCGCGTTAGCGGTTTAACGCGCGTAGTAGCGCACGCTAATTTGCTGGCCGCGTTAGCCGCTACCGCCTCCTCTTGAGCAGGCGGTAGTTTTTCGGCTAGCGTGGGGGTTAGCGCGTGCTAAAAAGCTGCGTGAGATAAACCCGCTAACGCGGCTTCATAAAAGGAGCCCTATATTTTGCAAACAAGAAAATCAAAACTTTTAACATTTCAGTCTACTTATATACCATGGATTTCTGCTAATATAAAAAAAGCAAGCGGTAGCCTCAGAGAATGCTACACGAATAATCTCCCTGCTTGCCAGGTCACTGCGGTATGATAGCAATGATTGATTTGACTATGGGAAAAAAAAAAAAAAATCATTGCACTACTTAAGCTGTTGAATCTCTTTGAAGGAAAATATTTACAGCTAAATATTGAGCTTGGACCGAAAAAAAAGGGAAGATCAATAAAAGAATAAAATTAAAAATATGGTTTACAGTAACCTTATTTAGTGCAAATCTGAGTTTTGCAGTTTGCATTCAATAATATTTTAAAGAGGTAAATATGTTTGCCTTGATCTCTTCCTTTTTACTTTCTTATTTTAATTGGTCTGGGACATTTCTTGCTCTTGTTTCTATACTTTTGTATGCCTGTATGTTTGTATTTTCCCAGCAGTTCCCGTTTTTAAGAAAAGTATTTTAAAAGCATCTTGCTTCCACCTTGGCATTAAAAGTTTTGTTGTACATTTTACAAATTAGATCGTTGAGTAGAAAACTGTCTTATATTTTAAAATGTTTCTTATATTTCATTTAAACACTCTTTAACTATGAGCAAAGTAAACATTCTTAACTGTGTACAAACTCAATAATCGGCACATTGGGTTAAGATTCATATATGAGCTGTTCCTAAAGGTCTATTTTATTTTGAAAGAAGCTTACGATACAATGTTAAAGTGATATTAACTTATAAAGGATTCGTTTTCGATATATTTTACAGCTAACCAGATTCCAGCATTTATCACTTCACAAACGTTATTACGGTCAAAGAGCAGCGGAGGGATTTCAACCGAAGTATCCTAAAAATTCAAAATCCTAATTTCATATCCAGGGAAGGGTGGGAGGGGGTTATTTATGTTTAAAATTGATTTTTGAATATTCAGGTAGGAAGATATCAATATTCAGAATAGGGTAAGGTTTTATGATAATATATGTTTTTGTGTTTATTGAATGATTATTGGATGGGTGGGAGAAAATGGTTGATTATGAATGTGTGAAAGTTTAATGTGCTTTTGTCGTATCATTATATGTTGCATTTGTTGTATTGCACTGTTGAAGTTTTGAAAATTAATAAAGAATTATTAAAAAAAAAAACCACAAAATCCCAATTTCTTAACGCCTAAAATCATGCTTGATTAATGCGTTTTGAAATTGTGTCCCAATATTTTTTCTATGTGTTCGAGGATTAAATGATACCTTTTTTATTTTTGTATAATCGAACAAGAAAGTGAGCCCATCAAAGCAATTGCAAAAATGTCTGTCAGACCTTGTGGCACTGCTACCTCCTGTATATGTCTAACCCGACTCATGTAAAGACTTGAACAAAAACTACCTGATTAGTTTACAAAAGAAACTAGGTGCTATTTATACACGAACAATTGTAAATTAAAAGGCCGCTATCCTTAAATAATATAGGGTGTTATTTTTGACCCGGGATAAAACTTTGAATTGTTCTGTGTCTCTGTGAATGTTTTCAGCGTTCACGGGAAATCGTCGTGTCATTCTAATTAAGGTTGAAAGTCCCGGGGTCCCTGTGGAAGCATTTCTCACGTGCACCTGGCCACCAAATAAATTCACTGTGACGTGAATATCGTCGCGCCAACCAAGACGAAGAGCGCAGACCAAGTCGTTGCATTGCCTTCGTTCCTCCACTAAATGGCGCTGCGAGCACTTCGCGGGAAACTCCAGCCTTGGGAGGCCGGATTTTCTGCCCTCCGGATCGTTTTCTGGCTGCCCTCTCGTCCTCTTTTCTTCAAAGGTCGCTCTTGTGAACTCTTCTGCTAGCATAGCTGCTATCAAATGGACTTCCACCGTTAAATGAGTTGTAATCGTAAGATCTGAAGTCAGCGCCACAAAACGGAGCTTAATAACAAGGAGCGGGTTACTCTGTCGACCAATGGAATGAGTTCAGAGGAACAGGAGGGAGCCAGAGGCAACACGACCCGAGCCCGACAGCTTCCGCACTGCACGTGACGCGGAGGGAGACCCAGGACTCATTTCACTGAGCTGCTGTGCTGCAGCGGTTGATTTGGTTTCAAATATAGTACATCTTTCTGTTTGCTTGATTGGCAAAAGCTGTTTCCGAAGATACGCATCCTGATATCTCTTCAGGCATATAACTTGAAAAAGCAGTCTAACATGCAATTATTTAATAGGAAGTTAATCGTTTTTTGCTTTCATTACACCCACAAAGCGCCGCCCCCCCCCTCCCCCCATCCCTACCCGTGATGTAAATAGTTCCGTGTTGCTAATTTTCAGGCAACTTTTGGTGAACTTTACGGTGTTATGTAGTTGACATAACAGTTTTTACAGAAAAAAAAGAACGGGTGCCTAGTTGATAGCCAAGTCATTTGTTAAGCTACATTAATTATATTGCTTTACAAAAGGTCGTATTCCATTCCCGGGTGAACATATGCACGTCTTTAAAAAGTGCAACTCACAGAAAAGCATTGAGAGGCAGGGTCTGGCGAAAGAGCTTCAATGTGTCAGCATTTAATTAGAAACTGATTTCTTGATGAGCAAAGGAGATACCGTTTCGCTTTAAAAAAACAAATTCCAGTGTTTGCAGCAGCATCTGCGAATTTCGCAGAAGGGGGGGGGGAGGGCACACAGGTAATCCATACAGGGAGGGGAGAACTCACTTAATACATCTGGCCCTTCACTGCAGATTACTTTACTTTGATCTAACTTAGATGTTAAGCAAATGGTTTAGACTGGAACGGATCTGGGTGTCATCGTACACAATACGATGAAACCTTCCGCCCAATGTGTGGCGGCGGCCAAAAAAACAAACAGGATGCTAGGAATTATTAAAAAAGGGATGGTTAACAAGACTAATAATGTTATAATGCCCCTGCGGTACTCCATGGTGCAACCTCATTGAAGTATTGTGTTCTATTCTGGTCTCCTTATCTCAAGAAATATACAGTACTCCACCGATATTCGCGGGAGTTCCATTCCAGGAACCCCCCGCGAATCTTTAAAAATCGTGAATACGGTTTTTCATGGGGGGAGACTGAAGAGGACAGCGAGAGAGCAGCCGGAGCGCCGCGAGTGCAGGAAATCACTCGTGGTATGCTCCAACCGCCTCCTCCTTCATTAAGTCAGGCCTTATCCAATCAGGAGCTGCGTGTCAAAGGAAGAGGCGGTCGGAGCATACCGCAAGTGATTTCCTGCACTCGCGGCACTCCGACTGTTCTCTGCTGCCTTTCCCGCTGCCCTCTCCTTGTTGGCGATTCGCAGTCGGAAAATACTGTGAATGACCAGGGCTGCAAACTACCAACCACGAACAACCGGGGGAACACTGTATAGTGGCACTAGAAAAGGTTCAAAGAAGAGCAACCAAGATGGTAAAGGGGATGGAATTCCTCTCGTATGAGGAAAGACTAAAACGGGTGGAAAAGAGACAGCTAAGGGGAGATATGATTGAAGTCTACAAAATCCTGAGTGGAGTAGAACAGGTACAAGTGGATCAGTTTTTCACTCTGTCAAAAATTACAAAGACTAGGGGACACTCAATGAAGTTACAGGGAAATACTTTTAAAACCAATAGGAGGAACAATTTTTTCACTCAGAGAATAGTTAAGCTCTGGAACGCGTTGCCAGAGGATTTAGTAAGAGCGGATAGCGTAGCTGGTTTTTAAAAAAGGTTTGGACAAGTTCCTGGAGGAAAAGTCCATAGTCTGTTATAAAAAAAAACATGGGGGAAGTCACTGCTTGCCCTGGATCGGTAGCATGAAATATTGCTACTCCCTGGGTTTTGACCAGGTACTATTGACCTGGATTGGCCACCGTGAGAACGGGCTACTGGACTTGATGGACCATTGCTCTGACCCAGTAAGGCTATTCTTATGTCCTGAACTTCTGTAAATGTTCAAAGGTTTATTAACAACTAACAAACCAACCAACCAACCAACCGGGTATGATGGGTTGCTGAAAAGTTCTCAGCCCAACTAAGAAGAGAATGATGTGGAGCCTTGAAACTTAAGTTATATCACACACCTCTTGACACTTTTCATTTCAGTCCCTACATCTAGTAAATAGCCATTGTGACATCACCACTGAGGCTGGCTCTTAATGAGGCATTATGACATCACAATACGAGGGTCGCTGAAAAGTTCTCAGCCGTACTAAGAAGAGAATGATGTGGAGCCATGAAACTTACAAGTTATTCCACACTTTTCGTTTCACTTCATATCATTAAAATGAAAAGTGTGGAATAACTTGAAGTTTCATGCCTCCACATCATTCGATTCTTGGTTGGCTGAGAAATTTTCAGCAACTCCTTGTAAAAGCCTATAGTGTAAATGTTATATTAGAACACTCTCTCTGTGTACAAATCTTTCTAATGGCAGTAGCTCTGAATGAAACACCTAATGGAAATGGGCCACTGAGAAGTTAATACAGCCTGTCATAAAGCTTTTTAAACAGATCAGAATAAATGGCTTTTTAGAATAGGTATGTTAGATATTATTTTGCCCACAGTTCTGTGATACATAAAGCAAGTCAGGACTCTGAGCCATCCCAGAGGGGTTGTCATTATTACCCCAATTTAAATAAAGACACAAGAAGAAATGTGTTCCCTTTCGGCCTGCCACTGGGTTCCCGTTCAGTTGGGAACTATAGTAGTTTTTAGGTCACTATTACTAGTAGCACTCTTCAGCCAGAGTACTCAAATTGCATGCATAAATTTCTGGTGCACAGGCAACCTGAAGTAAATAACACCATTGCCCTATGTCTGTATGGGGGTGGGGGGAAATGGGGGGTAGAAACTCTCCATCTTCAGGACACCTCAGAGCCCCCAACTGGCCCAAGAAATCCTTCGTTGAGGGATAAATTTTGCTGAAGATCGGTGTCCATATAACCAAACTCCCATAAGAACATAAGAATAACCTTACTGGGTCAGACCAATGGTCCCTCAAGCCCAGTAGCCCACTCATGGTGGCCAATCCAGGTCACTAGTACCTGGCCAAAACCCAAAAAGTAGCAATATTCCATGCTACCAATCCAGGGCAAGCAGTGGCTTCCCCATGTCTTTCTCAATAACAGACTATGGACTTTTCCTCCAGGAACTTGTCCAAACCTTTCTTAAAACCAGTTACGCTATCCGCTCTTATTGGGTTTTTTATATCACAAAGACCTAGATTCACTAAACTCACTGATCTGGGTGATCCATGGTCGAGTAATGCCAGGCGACCAATTCACTACAGAGTCCACTTGCAAATGAAGTGATCGGACGCACACCCCACAGCGACCCCAAAGATCACTGCAGAGCGATCCAGACACATGCGCAGACTATCCTCTCTGCCTGTAGATGTGATCCGCGCATGTGCCTGCTCTCCGCACAAGCTTGAGGTCAAAACGAAAAGGGGAGAGTGGCTGCACTCGCTGGCCCCACGAGAATCATTCCAGTGGAACAGAACACACTTTGCAGAAGACGCCGTAGTGCAGCCCCACTTTAAACCCACGGGCTAAAACCATGGGCTCGCAGAGAGGCAGGGTGCTTTTTGAACAAGGGAGATGTTTTATTTTGATGGTTTATTTTTGATACTGGGATTTTAGGGTTGCAAGGCTAGGATTTCAGGGCGGCAGAGAGCAGGACAGTTGGCAAGGATGTGAGTGACTGGTCCTCAGCAGTTGCTTCTTTTTGGATCGGCAAGCTGAATCAGTGTTCCTTCTTCTGTTTAGTGAATCGCTGCCTTCCTACTTATGCAGGCAATTTCCCCTCATATGCATGTGCAGATCAGATCGGAGATTGATCACACCACTGTTTTGTGAATCGGATCAGGGAACAATCGGGTCAGGAAACAATCGCAAAGCTATTGGTACACGAACGGTAAATATAGTGAATCTAGGCCAAAGTTCACCTTATTTTCCAAGTATAGTTTAGTCTCCTAATACCCCCCTTTTATATTGTCCATACTGTAGAGATGTTGCTGTCCTTTTAACCTACCATAATCACTTACCAATTTGTTCTTTCCAAGCTTAAATACTCTTAATTAAATTAAGCTTTCCAAACTTGTCAACGTTTCTTTGGTATAGATCCGTATTCCACGTCCTGATGGATTATACCACCTCCCTGCCTGCAAACTCTCTATATCATGAGTTTCTTTTACAATTACAATACCTATTGTTGATGTTTATGAGTCCTTTCTTCTGTCTTGCAAAGCTCTTCTCTCTTTTATTTCTCTAATCACGTCGGCAGGTGGCCCTTTCACACTTTATTGTTCTTGCATGGAATCGCATCACTCAATTAAGGCAACTGGAGAGAGGAGGGTGAAATATAGAAGGTCACTAAAGCAAGGAAACCCTTGAATCCTCTCCATCCACATAGAGGAGTTCTGTGGCTGGCTGCTGTCTGTATGCACTTCCAACCTTGCTTTTGCCATGTGAGAAGAAGTCAAAATTCAGCTTTTTTTTTTTTTTTTTTTTTGTATTTAAGATTCTCAGCTGCAAAAATATGAAGCTACAACTACTCTTGACTAATACATTATGAAGCAAATCGTTACCATAAATGTCTCCCTCTGGCTCTTCTCTGTGACCGAACCTGCCTGGTCTTTATTCTGATGCTGCTTTTTAATAGGTTCAATCTCATCAGAGCGACACAAAAAAAGATATAAAACCCTATAAAGGCAAGTTTATCACACCATGGGGTCTGGAGAGATAAGAGCCATATATTTCCTCCCAGAAAACTTATGGGTATTAGACTACAAGAGAGTCAATAAATAGGACAAATGTATAATTAATGTAAACATGTGTCAGAGATGAAAGGTATAAATTATCCTGATAGCTTAGGACGAGGTGTTTAGCACTAATCTGAAAGCGGTCGCAAGAAGGATTTCTCATCCAGATATTGGTTTTGCTTTTACTTGGGATAGATTTTTAAAATGCTCCTTCTAATTGGAGTGGAAGGAGAGTGAAGCAATACAGGACTCCCTCACATTTAATCAGTGTTATTGGGAACTTCTCAAAAGAAATATACAGTAGTAAGACGATTTAAACAAATAAAGGTTTGGTTCATTCGCTGCAAATTTTTTTTTTTTATTATTAAATATCTGAAAAAACAAGAAAGCTGTGTTTTTCTTTTTTACTGAATTAAAATCCATACAAATGGGTTATATTTGTAGAGTTGACTTTCCCCTTTCAGGACCCTTTAAAAATGATCTGAAATGTACAGAAATCCTAAATAGAGCTGCTTCCATTGCAGAAGAATACCCAAAAGTTTTCTTTGGACCGCTGCCGACTGCTTGTCATACTGTACGTCGAGATTAACGCAGAACAGTCTAGTTAGTGTGAAGTCCCTGAAGTGCAGTGTTAGGATGGTACATTTCGTATTTAATAGAAGCAGCCTTGAGGTAGCAGGCTAAGATGCCGATAAATACTGTAGGCAGCCTGCTTCTTCCAGTCTAGAAATATAAATTGATGGGAATAGGCAAGTCCATTCTTCATAAACAAAGAGCTCCTTTAAACTAGCCTCTAGGTTTTGCTGAGGGGTTTTGTTCCTGTTCTGTCGGTATGAGATTAGTGTAAACAGCCCATAAAAGCAGATCCCCTCTCCCCCCACCCCCCAAAAAACCAACCCAAGGTAATAAAGGTATATTCATTCAAATGAATTGTTGAAATCTACTGATTGCTCTTGTAATAAGTCTGCTTATAGCCTATTGCAAATCTTAGGACACAGATATTCAAATGTCCAGAGAAAAAATACGAGTATTGTAACAGTTTTGTCCGTTGCATTGATTTTATTTATGCCGATAGTCTTCTAGATTGTCTTGTTATAGCTGTAACTCGGTCTGCAGGACACTAAAGAACATATCAAGAAATCAAATGGAAAACACATAATAAATAAGAAAAAAGAAAGTATACACAGAAAAAAACCAAAATCTTCCACCTCCTGCTTCGTGCACACTTTGTAAATATGCGGTACGTTGTCATTCCGTTCCCCACAGAATTAATCCAGCTTTAAAATTAAAATGATGAAGGGGGGGGGGGGAGAAGTACAGACTAAAATAAAATTATTATAGCATTGTTTAGTATGCATTCTTGAAATTCCACTATTCAGCGCTATGAGTACAAGATGTGTTCAGAGTTAGCGCTTAGGCACATAATTGTGCAGTGTACAGATTCAAAGCCAAACTGCAAAAGGCCGGGCTTAAGGAAGAAGATCGCAATTCCTACCTTACAGCGGAAACAGAAAAGCCCTTGGTTTCCTTGGAATCATTCTGAATAGCCAGTACTGTATATGTGGCTCCCAAGAGGCAGTCAAGAAGTGTATGAATCTGAAGGATTCCACTATCTAATATGTTTCTGTTGTTCTCCTTGATTTCCGTGCATGCAGCTAGACTTTAAGGCAACTGCTTCATCCAGTATAATAAGTGTAAAGACGCCTGGAATCATCTTGCTTCTCCCGTCAGATTAAGTCAGACAGAGTCAGAATCTGCATGTTCAAGAAAACAAAATCACTGGCTGAAAAGCGATCTGATATCCGCTAAACCTCTTCAGATCCAAACCTGTCATTTCTGAGGAGTACTACGATTTGAGACTTCTAGAAAAGGCAAACTCCCGGCGCAAGATAGGCGATGAAAACCTATTATAACGCTTGCTAATGGAAGCAAGTATTTCGGGGAAGTCACAAAAGTGTCGCACCGCAAGAACTGAAGTTGCTTTTATGAGGACCTGTGCTGTTTTTAGCACACCTGTTAAAAGGAAACTGATTCTACTTATAAATCTGTGGGGTGGTCCCATTTTAAACCACGTTTCACTAACGGGGGTTTTCTGTCAAATATTTAATATTTATCCTGGTAGATATTTAAGATCCCTAATGCCGTGGCAATTGTAATTGTTGAAGTTTTTTTTCTAGAAGGACTGAATTTGAGATAGACTTGTAGTAAGTGATATCTTTCAACTACACTTTTATCCTTGAGATCTCCACATATCACAATCCACCATGAAAGAAAAAAAAAATGGAAGCCATGGATTATGGGCGATCAATAGTAAGTGTTTTGGGTAATTAAAAAAAAAATTGGAAACATAAGAATCCCAACGTAAATAAAGATGATCTTAGCCACAGCAGTACAAGGGGCCACGGAAAAATTCTCAGCCCAACCAAGAAAAGAATGATGTGGAGACATGAAACTTCCAAGTTATTCCACGCTTTTCTTGACACTTTTCGTTTCAGTGTTATGAAAATGAAACGAAAAGTGTCATGAAAAGCGTGGAATAACTTGTAAGTTTCATGGCTCCGCATCATTCTCTTCTTGGTTGGGCTGAGAAATTTTCAGCGGCCCCTGTACATCCAAATTAGGAAGAGGTCAGAGTACCACATTATTCAGTTGGCATCAAATAGAGACATCACAGCCCTCCAAGCCATAGGATGCTTCTTGTCATACATAAATATGTGCTTAAGTTACTTGATTTTATAAAGGTTGAACGGTCAGGCCAGAATAAGACATTAGACATTAGTCGTCTTTGCAGCTACATACACTATTAAATTCCTGTTTTCCTCTGCAAATTCATCCCTTTTTAGTATTTTAGACCAACAACTGGAAACCTATAAAGGATACGATAATAAATATTATCTAATCTGCATATCTGACTCTAATTTTAACAGTAATTTTATGAAACAGTGCTAGATTTGCTGAAAAGAAGAGTGAATCTACTTTCATAAATTGTCAAAGACAGGCATGTGAAATTGGCTTTTACCTAATAATAATAAATAATGAGGCATGGAAACAGCCAAGAAGAGGAAAATATTAAACTACATCAAACTTCTTTTTTAATATATTGTATACAGAGAAAAATGCATTAAATAGTTATTTTTCCAAAGCTGCTATGAAATCTTTATTTCTAATATACACTATTCTCTACTGCTATCATGGATTAGTTGTAAGTTTTGCTGATCTGCAGGTAAGTCATATACTTCAATTTTTCACTATCTACTTATAAAAATATATGCCAAAATTATTCAAAGGTTAAGTTTATGATACAGAAGATTTGTACATTGTACAGCTAAATGTGAAATGTATCTATTCCATTTCAGGTTTTGGTTTTCATTTATAATTTACAATTGCTCACCACGGGTTCCAGGTCACAAAGATGATCTCAACACCACTTAGAATATTTTTTGAAAGGAGCAGATCACCCTCAGAGAGTGTTTGGGGAGCAAGGAGCAAAAGGCCATGATCACCTAAAAACAAAGGGGGAAAAAACACCAGAAAACTATTAACAGATCCCAGGTGTTGGGGGGGGGGGGGGGGTGAGAGAGAGTGTATTGGAAACAGGATGGTCATTTCCAAAAATGGTGTAAAATAATGAGGAAAGTTTAGGGCTCCTTTTACAAAGGTACGGTTTTAACGCCTGCTAAAATGCCGTGCATGCTAGCCGCTACTGCCTCCTTTTAAGCAGGTGGCATAGTGCACGCTAATCCAGTGCGTGCACTAAAAATGCTAGCGCACCTTTGTAAAAGGAGCCCTTAGTGTAAAGCTGAATGCAAAGGTGAATAGAGTCAGTACAATTTAAGCATAATAAATTATTATTTTAAGTTATCTCTACATACGTCTATGGGCTCCTTTTAGCACACGCAGGATTTTAGCGCATGCTAAACCCGCGCTTCACAGCTAGAACTAACGCCAGCTCAATGCTGGCGTTAAGGTCTAGCGCACGCGACAATTCAGCACACGCTATTCCGCGAGTTAAAGCCCTAACACGGCTTAGTAAAAGGAGCCCTATGTTTTTAAACTTTTTTTTTTTTTTCGTTTTAACTCATGTGCCAGAAGTGATTTATTTATACTTGTCAATTCAATCAAAACAAAACCAGCACAGAAAAGATCTGCTTCGCAAGTAAGAGGGATTTAATGCCAGTGTCTACTTTTCAAAGCACACAAAACACATTACATTTATTGCAACTGTAAGTGTTTTCAGTTTAGTTCTGTATTAAAAATATTTGAAATACCAGACAATAGAGCATCACTTTAACAGCGTGCATAAAGAATATTAAAAGAAACAGTGAATTGACTTCCAAACCATAAATCTTGAATATATACAATAAATCAAATGGTAATTAAACATGTATTGGACAGTTAAACCGCTACAGTTTTGTTTAGCTTTTCAGACAAATGGAATCTCCTAAAAATGAACACACATTCCACTGACTAAAAAAGCACGAATAAACCCAAAAGTGCGCAAGAAAATAACTTACCGCCCCTATGAATCAGTGTAGAGTTAGAGAGGCTATACTGGACTTAAACACCCCATCACTTTACTTTAAAACACTGGAAGTTCTACCGGTATGTGCTGCCAACGCGTTATCTAGCGCAAAGGCTGAGGCCTATTGCTTATTCTAAGCATACTTACAAACATATATTTCACTGCACAGTTCGAAAATACTTATTTTTTGTAACATTAATGAACGTTTCCTGAAATTGTCTGTCAACAAGATGTATTAGTTCTTGAATTTTTAAACTGATGCTTTTTGCAGTTTAAATCTGAAGAACCTGCATTATTCCGTTGTGATTTAAAAAAAAAAAATAGTGTGCTTACTTTTTTTGGATCTGATTTCCTGTTAAACCTTTAGCCTAACTAAATTCCCATTCAAAAGAATTTATTTAGTCACCTTAGAGATAAATCAGTGGGTAGATTTACAGCCATTTAAAGTACCAGACTTTATAATAAGACTTTCATTTAGTGTGACTCGCGTTCGAATGACGTGGATGCAAAGTGCAGGACAGGAGTTCCAATCTCTTGACCAATTAGAACGCGCTCTGCTGCAGGCCTGGCCAATCAACGGGCGCGCCGGGCAGGTGGCTCTGCGGTTATCAGCGCCCAGTGTGCTGCTCGGGTCTCAGCTCAGAGTCAATTTCTGCAGGAACTTGGTTTTTTTTTTACCGGGCCCGTCAAAACGGGGGGAAGCGGCCGGATCCTTTTACTTCCTGGTGGATTTTCAGCCTGGGCACGCACAGAACAACTCGCCAGGGGCACTCACGGAGCGCTTTAAGGCTGTAGGGCAGCTCCCGGCACCGATTTCCGCGGCGTTTTGCATCGCACCCAGAGAAACTTCAAAACCGCTCTTGCAATCCTGGCAGAGTTGAAGGTTCCTTGAAGAGAAACTTTGGAGATTTTGTTGGTTGCTGTTTGCTGCTCTTCTGCTTTCGTTGTAACTCCGAAACCTGCCGAGCCGGGTGTTTTTGGAGGTTTGCAAAGCAAGTGGGGTTTGGTTTACTTCCTTTATGCTCACAAATGTTAGCTGTGGGGCAGATGGATTCTAGTAACCGGCAGAGCGCATTTGTTCTGAGCAGTACTCCGCTGGCTGCCCTCCATAACATGGCTGAAATGAAGACGTCTTTATTCCCTTACGCGCTGCAGAACCCCTCGGGCTTCAAAGCCCCGACTCTCGCCGCTCTCAACGCCCAGATCCCCCTGGGGACCCCGCACGGAATAAATGATATTCTGGGCAGACCTTTAGGTGCCGCCGGCAATCTGCTCTCTGGGCTCCCCCGTATTAATGGGCTCGCCACTTCCGCAGGGATGTATTTTAACCCGGCCGCTATGTCCAGGTATCCAAAGCCACTGGCCGAGCTGCCCGGGAGAGCTCCCATCTTCTGGCCTGGAGTCATGCAGAGCGCTCCCTGGAGAGATCCCCGCTTTGCTTGTCCCAGTAAGTAAAGTGAATAGAGCAGGAATTGTTCACTGCCTGTAGTTGCTTTCCTTCTTGAAGATCGTCTCCCCTCCCATCGGAAACTTTTGGAGGGATTCTCTTTTTGCAAATAGGAGGGGATGCTGAAAAGGTCTCAGTCCAACCAACCAACTTCCTAAATGCTGAGTGTTATCTTATTTCGTTAAGCGCTAATTTGCAGAAACGAAATTCTATGTTTTGTTTGTTTGTTTTTTAAAAAAAATATCGTTTCAGATCATTGATTGAACAAAATCCGCGTCATTCTCTTCTTGGTTGGACTGATAACTTTTCAGCACCCCCCTCCTAATTTAGTGTGATTTTTCTTATGCGTTTTATCTAATTTACACTTTAATGTTGGTGTTTATGTACTAGATTTTATTTTAACAATTTTGCCAAATCAAGTTATATTACAATCATTGATTATGAGATATAAAGCTACCTGTTACCTTTTTACAAGAAAGGCCAGTCAAAGCCTTTCATTAGTTCTCATAATTACACTTGAGACATTATAGACAAACAGCAGAGGTAATTTTCTTAGACAGTATTGTCTACCAGAAAATACACATATAAACATTGTGCAATATTTGTCAAGCACATTTTAAAGCCTGTTGCAACAGTATGATAACACTGTGAATACACTGCATGCAAATATATAGGTAGGTGGTTTGCTGGTTGTTTTTAATAATTATTTAATTTCGGGTATTCTCTGGAATTTTTTTTTTTCCTAGCACAAGGTGGAATGGTTCTGGACAAAGATGGCAAGAAGAAACATTCCAGGCCAACTTTTTCGGGCCAGCAGATTTTTGCCTTGGAGAAAACATTTGAACAAACTAAATATTTGGCAGGTCCTGAAAGAGCTCGGTTAGCTTATTCGTTAGGCATGACAGAAAGTCAAGTTAAGGTAAGCGGCCAAAATACATAAGTGAATGTTAAAGACAGTCATCTCCACGTCTAATTTGCTTGATGGTTAGTGAAAGTATGATCGTGCAAGAAGTATTTTAATTAATCACAGACATCAGCAATCCTTACAGTCATATACAGTACTGAAGGGTATAAAATGTAAATGAAACATGAAAAGAGGGTTCATCAGTTGACTGGACAGTGGAAATCTGTTGTGATCATTATAGTTTAGTTCAGCCCTACACATGATTGAAAGCTTTATTTGGGGGGGGGGGGGGCTGAAAATGCAAACACATTTTTATCATAATGAACACAATACTTTTAATAAGACGCCATTCACTGAACAATTTAATAGAAAAGTCAACCTTAATGCTATTAATGCACAGTATTTGCTAAAGGTTGCTCTTTGAAAATGTTAAATGTTTTATTGATACGATTTCTTAATTTGATCAGTTTATTTAAGTTATGATAATAGGGCTAAATGAAAAAAAATGAACTATCAGTCTTTCACTTTTTTTCATTTAAAACATTTAATTTCAGATGAAGAAACCAAATGATTGCATATTTATTGTATTTTTAAAAAAAATTTATTCACATCTATTCACCACCTTGCCACCTATAGCCCTAAGCAGATTGCTAAAAACTCTGGCCCATAAAAATGTCTAAAACACGTCCAATTTCAAATTTTTATCATACAATAATTTCCTCTAGCAAATTGTTTTAAGATTACAGCTGAAAAAAAAGTCAAATATATTTAAATATGAATGGATTCTGAGATATGACAGTTTGTGCAATTTATTAGTAAACTGGAGATCAGAGAACTTTTTTAAAAAAATTTAATACTATCAAGAGTCAAACGTTTTAACAATACAATAGTTGTACTTGTATGGTGAAGTCTACGTTTTGCAGTAACCGGACATGTGTTTATTTTTTAAATATCTCTATATATGGCCAATACTAATTTGGAACCCGCTGTTAACTTTCTTGCTTACCTTCTTGCGAACATTTTGAATGACAGTTGAAGTGTCCCAGTGTGTCTTCTGTCTCGTAGCAGTAAAGCTTACAAAAAATTACTCCAGGTTGGGGAGATTCTGCTGCTTTAACCAACCTTATTGCAGTGATGGATGCTGGAAGTGAAATAAGCAGTCCTGGCACAAGTGCAGATGGAGGATTGGAATTACAAACTGTTGAGTTCGCCTTTTGCTTTCAACAGGTGTGGTTCCAGAACAGAAGGACAAAGTGGAGAAAGAGGCACGCGGCGGAAATGGCCTCTGCCAAGAAAAAGCACGATTCAGAAACCGAGAAAATGAAGGAGAGCTCGGACAACGAGGACGACGACGAATATAACAAACCGCTGGATCCCAATTCAGACGACGAGAAAATCTCCAGGTTATTGAAAAAGCACAAATCCACAAATTTGACCCTTATTAGCCCCTGCAGTAACAATTCAGATACTTTGTGATACAAGGACAGATGTTGAAAAACTGAAAGACTGTAATTCCTTTCTCCCCTTCCAAACGCTTTATAAAAAGCCGAATTAACCAGGGTACAAAATTATAAAAAAAAAAAAAATGTAAGTGAATGTTTAAAGGTGATATGTGTTGTACAGCTGAAAATGTATGTGAGATGTATATATTTTTTACAGAATAAGTTATGAAATTATCTTACCTTTCATTTATATAAGTTGGACTACAGAGAAATATTGCTGGGGTTTTTCTCTCTCTTCTTCCCATTCTCTTATTTCTTTCAGGTCCTGTTCCCATTTCCTAAACCTAACAATCAGGCTTTGTTACTGTTTTGTATAGATTACTGATTCCAGTTCAGCCACTTTGTACATATGGTAAATTGCTAATTTTGTGATGTATATTTCCAATTCAAAAAAAGAAAAGAAAAAGCATTTTTATTGTTCTTCCATCTCTTTTATTCGGTGGTTTTTAGCCATTTCCTTCTTACCAGGATTTCATGCTCAACTGCATCAAACCAAACAAAGAGAGAGAGAGATATGGATACATGATTTTATGTTGGATTAAAAAATCTGTCTCCAAAGAGGTTGGGGAGACTTCATATAATCAATAAATTATTTAACAAGATTTTTTAAAATATATTTTTACTTCATATTTTATTATAATTATTTATTCATCCATGACGTTCACAAGAAAAAGAGGAATAATAGAGCCTTATAGTACTAGTCTCAGTCTTGACTTTCAGTTTTCTTGTAAGATTTAGTCAGAATACAAGGGTGTGCTGAAAAGTTCTCAGCCCAACCAACTTCCTCAATTCTGAGTATTATTTTGCTACTGTAGCTGAAAAAGAGTGTTATCATATTTCATTAAGTGCCAATTTGCAGAAACCAAATTTTATGGTTTTTTTTTTTTTTTTTTACATTGTTTCAGATCATTGATTGACCCATATCCACATTATTTTCTTCTTGGTTGGGCTGAGAATATTTCAGCATCCCCTTGTATTGTGGTAAGAAATCACATTATTAAACAAACTTGTAGAAAGGGGAATGGCTTTTCCACAAAGCTATGGCGATTTGATTTTTTTTTTTTTTTTGCCACTAAGACTGAATCGTCGACAAACAATGAGAAGGGAATGTGCACTGGAAAAATCCTTAAACATGGACTTTTAATGAAAAGTTGTGTGTGTGTATGTGTGGGGGGGAGTTAACCTCTGGAAATGTGTACTGGATGATTTGAAAAGAAAAAGCTGTGAATAAAGTCGAAGGAAAGTTACGAAGGACCCTTCCTGCACGCTGGCTCCTAAACCTTCCATTAGCATCATTATATTGACTGCTAAGTTTGTCACAAAGTAGAGAGAAATTCCAAGGAGTAGGGTAGAAAAAGAAGACTAGTTCAGTCAACACAGAAACAGAAAGACAAGATTGCTCATTAAAAAATGAGCAGACTGGGCATACAACTATCATTTGCCGGTTGATTTATCCTTTAGTATCTTGTACAATGTTCAGAAAACACTATCTTAGATTACTGTATTTAAAATATTTTGGGACTTTGTTTTTGGTTTTTTTTTATTATGATATATTAATGTAAACAAAGGGTTGGCAAGGTTTTTATTTTATTTTGGAATTTTTTTAAGAAAACATAAAAAAAAATCTCTTTTTATCAACTGGTGCGTTGTGAGAAGGTCATCTGAAAGATGGTGATAGTTAAATGTCACAAGGAAATTCAACCCTGCGACACAAACATAAATGTATTCCTAAGCATGGGAGATTTTTTAAAAAATGACTTGTCTTCAGAAATTAAACAATATTGATGATTAACAAAGCTGCGCAGGCATTACATTTTAAAATTTTCTACAGTCTACTTATGAAATTCCCCTGATTTTCTCAGTTGAATCTATGCTCAGTATTTATTTTAAGCAGGTTTTTGTTAGGTTTAAAAAATGGTGAACACGACATCGGAGGATTTTCAGCAACTTAACTATAAACTTCCAGGCTCCGGTTTAGTGTAGCACACACCACCACGAACTTTTTTAGATAATTTAAATTTTGTATGGTATTTAAGAACATTGTAGGTAATTTTAAATTTTTATTTGTATTTTTTAATACTAACTTCATCTTCCCCGTAAAACAAGAGCATCCTATTTTAAATAAATCACTTTTGAAACCTCAGTTTAATCTTGTGATCACCCTCGGCAAGTTGTAAGTGTTTTCTCAAAAGATTTTTTTTTCCGCAAATCTGGTAAAAAGTCAAGTTGTGTATGGGACAACCAAAGCCTCAATCACTCTTAATAACGACGATAAGTACAATTAATGAATTACATTTTTTTTTTTTAAATCCAAGCATATAATTGTAAAGCTTGCTGACATTTTTTTTTCTCACATTACTATCACAAACTATGAGTTTAGTAGCAAAAAGAAAGAATTAACGTTCAAATAACATTTTTATACTTTAGTATCCTAGCATGTGTTAAATTCATTGAAAAGTTTTTGTAGTTATAATGTTATTTTTGGTCAAAATATGGCTAACACATGTTCATCCATTCAAATACTGATATAAAGGGAATTTGATTTGTAATTTTAGAAAGTCAAGTTGGAATTGGTAAAGATCGAGTCTTTTGAGTTCATTTAGAAAGGTTTTAAAAGCAAATCTGTTTTCTCAGGCATTTTTTTAAATTCAAACAGAAATTTTAGACAATGTTCAGGTCTTTGAATATTATATATCTTGAAGAGTAGACTTTTAATGTTATATCTGTTCTATGTATGTACGGTATGTTGTACACCACTTAGATCTGTGGTATATAAGAAATTTTTTTAAATAAAAAAAAGCCTGGGTACAAGGGAATGCTGAAAAGTTCTCAGCCCAACCAAGAAGAGAATGATGTGGATACAGTTCAATCAATGATTTTGAAACAGTCAAAACACAGAATTTTGTTTCTGCAGATTGGCACTTAAGATAACCCTCTTTTCATCTACAGTGGCAAAATAACGCTCAGAATTTAAGAAGTTGGTTGATTGGGCTGAGAACTTTTCAGCACCCACTTGTATGTGAACTTTGTTTGACACTTCTGCATTTCACACAGACTCATTGTGAGGACTTTAAAAAGAATGAGATAGCCAGCTCTCCTTCTCAGTCCTTGTATGTCTGTCCATGGACATTATACAGAGCACAGCTAACGAGCCAAACATTGGAAATCCTCACTTGCCCCATAGCCTCATTTCTCATAAGGAAAACAAGTAGCCAAAAATATGGGCTACGGAGGGCTGCAGCTCCAATATAATGGGCTTTCTTTTCCATTTGATCTGGTCACTTTTATAAGCAACAACTAGACTAGCTTCCTCTGGTCAAAATGAAAGCAAAACCATAGTAACATAGTAAATGACGGCAGATAAAGACCTGAACGGTCCATCCGGTCTGCCCGCTAGTTATTCTCATTAAAAATACATGATTACATTAACTTGTCTCTTCTTTGATATTTCCGGGCCATAGACTAAAGTCTACCTGGATTGTCCTAGGTTCCAACTGCTGAAGTTGTCATCTAAGCCAGTGATTCCCAACCCTGTCCTGGAGGAACACCAGGCCAATCGGGTTTTCAGGCTAGCCCTAATGAATATGCATGAGAGAGATTTGCATATGATGGAAGTGATAGGCATGCAAATTTGCTTCATGCATATTCATTAGGGCTAGCCTGAAAACCCGATTGGCCTGGTGTTCCTCCAGGACAGGGTTGGGAACCACTGATCTAAGCTCACTCCCGCCTATCCAACCATCCCATTGTTTGCAGGATATCTACTTTAAAGTCTGGCCAGTAAGGTCCTCATGTTCCAAGTTAGAGGATGCTCTCCCCAGCCCATCCTACACCGATTCACCATATATGGAACACAAACCATACAAGTTAATACCAAGTTTTAAACTTCACCGTAGGTGCTGTCAATAGCAGATAACTATGCTCAATAGCAGATAACTATGCTCTCGTCAAGTAAACTTTTTAGTACATTTGGATTAAAATGAGTCTTTCCCATTAAGTTCACATTATATTTTCTTCTCAGACAAGCTGAGGCAGGATTAACTCAACACTAAATGATTTAAGAAGGGTAAGCAACTACCGTGGGTTGTTTGAGACTTTCTGCCTGGTAATAGGTTACAGTCACTTGTTTGGACCAAAGATCTTGACATATTCTGCCTTTTTTTCCCCCCAAAGTGAGGGAATATACTTTTCTCAGAGTAAAGAGCCATACTTATAAAGCTATCGATTTGCTTTATTTTTCTGCCTTTGTGCACAAATTTTTTTGCTATAATAAACATACACTACAAACCCCTGTCTTTGCTATCATAAATTAGTTATTGAATTGTATGAGAACTAATGCAAGCAAAATGCCTTCTGTGAAAATTTATTATACTAGCTCTATAGCCTCCTTCACAAAAATATATTATATAAAGGCTGCCAAGCATATAAATGTACGCATGTACTGTACTGTTCCTATAAGAGAAGGCCAAACGGGGTATTTCAACTCACCAAGAGGCAGGGCTGGATTAACCCTTTGGTAGGCCCCAAGTTAACAAGCACACTGAGCCAGATTCTATAAATGGGGCCTAGCAGCACCTTACACCTAGGCGTCATTTATAGAATCACGCCAGCGGCGCCTAACTCAGGTACTGGTAGGTGTCATAATGTAAGGCGCCAGCTTATTAGACCAGGGGTTTCCTGGCCTAATTTGCCTGCGCCTAACAACACCTAAGTCATACCACGCCTATTCTTCACCCCTAACTATGCCTATATTTCAGGTAGGCACCAAAAAGGCGCCACGCTGATTTCCACACTGAATTTAATTGATCATTTTTTAATTGTTTTTTAATTGACTTTTAATGGCATTTTCAATTATCATGCCATTTAAGCCAATTAAAAAAAATTAACTTCTGTGCAGAAATCGGCTAGTCGCCATATAGAATCAGGGCCATTGGGCCCCTATTCCATAGGAACTGTTCCCTTTATGTTGAGCAAGAGTCCTCCAGCTATAGTCCTAACAGCGAGGGGTGCTGTTTAAGTTCACTACTGAGGGACAGTCAAGGATTCCAGGGAACCTGCCTGTCCGTAGTAATTGAAAATGCAATATTGAAGCAGCAGCCCCCTAC
Organism: Geotrypetes seraphini; assembly: GCF_902459505.1. NCBI lineage: Eukaryota > Metazoa > Chordata > Amphibia > Gymnophiona > Dermophiidae > Geotrypetes > Geotrypetes seraphini. Next base: position 266,134,832 of record NC_047087.1, read on the forward strand.
CCCCCCAAAAAAAAAACAAAACTGGCTGCAAAGCAGTTGGAGGACTCCCGCTCAGCTTAGAGGGAACAGTGCCCTTAGTAGGTCAGTGATTCTCAACCCAATAAGCAGGGCATGCACAGCCAGTCAGATAGTCAGGATATCTATAATGAATATGCACGAGAGATTTTCATACAATCAAGAGAGTGCACGCAAATCTATCTCATGCACAGTCATTGTGGGAATCCCAAACACCTGACTGGCTGGCTGTGCCCTGAGGCCTGGGTTGAGAACCACTAGTATAAATGCATTTTAACATTTCCATGGATCCGACAGGGAAGGAAGCAGTAGGTAACAACTGCTGCTCACCAGCTCCTTCTGTCAACTAGTGGATAATGCATAGGGAGGGGGAGGGATAAAGCTCTGTGGTTCCCCACCCCCATCCTCACTCTCATGCACTCTTCATTCTAACAGCTCTTGACATATGATGGCAAAAATCTGTTTTAGAAACCATTCAGTTATACATCTGAGAAAGACCCTTCTAAGTTGGCATGGTAAGGGGGGGGCAGACTGCTCCAGGCACGGTCTTCCTAAGGGTGCAGCACCCCTCCTCCTCTCCACTCCCCCACCACTCCTTTCCTTGCTACGTGCACCCCCCTTGCCTTCCCCATACCTTTCTTACTTCCCCGGCGCGAGGTTGCTGCCCGCGTTGGCATCGGTACTCTCTCTGATGTCACTTCTGGGACCCACATCTAGGAAGCAACACAAAGGATGAGCTGGCACTGATGTGGGCATGCTGCTCATGCCAGAGAAGTGAAAAAGGGAGGGGACGGGAAAAGGGAAGGGGGCACTCGCACGATGGGGAGGGGGACAGGGGACTGGCCCTAGGCAGTCTGTTCCTTCATCCTCCCCTGTGAAGAGTACTGAACAGGGCAAAAGGCCCCCAGAGAAGAGTATGGAGAGGAGAGGAAGGAAAAACCACATCAGGCTCTTTAAGGATTTTAAAAGCAGTGGAGGAGGCAGACAGGACTGAAAGTGCCCATGGGTTTGGCAGTTAATACATGGTGGTATGTAGATGCATGAGTTCAAGTTTCAAGTTTTTTCAATTTTGATCTACCGCACATCAAATGTCTGAGGGGTTTACAATAAAATAAATAAATAAGCATAAAAATATACATACAGGGAATTCCATAATGATACAAATAATAATAATTTTAAAAAAACAACAATAAACAACCCTCCCCCCAAGAAATATAAGGGAAGAGGAGAAGAAATACAATATACTAATAGAAGAGAATACATGGGAAAATACAAGTGGGTAAAGGAGAAAGACTTTAAAATGATATTGTAGGGTTAAAAAAGTGTAAATTGGCAAAAGAAACCACATATTCTCAAATATTGCAAACTATGTACCACAGTGAGATTCCAGGTGGGCCGCGAGACGCTGGGGAGGAGGCAAGGAGCCAGCTGACTGCCTACAGGACGTGCCTCTTGGGGCGAGAGGCACATCCTGGAGGCAGTCAGCCGTCGGCAGGGCCTCTCCTCTCCTCTTCCAGCAACCCCCCACCGGCAGCTCAGAGCCCCATCTGGAGAGCCTTCACGCATGCGCACGGCATCATCACGTCGACGTCCGTGCATTTCTGGATGCCTTCGAACCGCAGCCCCCAGTTTAGAGTGCCGCAGCTTTGGAAAGTTTGTGAGACACTGTCATATATCGTGAGACAGATCTGCAGGCAAACATAACTCATGAATGTTCATTATGGACATCTTGAAAAGCTGATGGGACTAGGTGGGCCCAACGACTGGGTTGGGTTAAGCTGTTGTGAGGGAGTGGGTGATACAAGGCAGGGTTTCCTTAGGAACATTCTGCCACTGAAGTGGGGGCCACCTTAAAAATAGGTATAGTAGACTGACCAGAAGTGTGGGGTTCAAAGGAAGAGCAGGGCGCTGAAAGCTTTATGGGACAATATATCAGGGAGGCCTCAATTGAAGGAATCCCCCCAGTGGTTTTTTTTTGTTGGCTGCAGTACCTGAAGGGCACATAGGAAAGAGTGACACCACAACCAACCTTGCAACCCTGTATTTGACAGAACTTGAAGCAGAAGTTTATTTGAGATAGATCAAGTTTATCCTATGGGACTTTTTGTAGGGTTACCAGATGTCTGGATTTCCCCGGACATGCTTTTTGAGGACATGTCTGGGGGTCCAGATGGCTTTTCAAAACCCGGCACTATATCTGGGTTTGGAAAAGCTTCCTCAAAATCGCGTCGGGCAAGAGGGCATCCGCGCGTGAGCGGATGCCACACATGACATCGTGTCACATCCGTGCATGCCCTCCTGCCCGAGAGCAGGCAAGCGGGGCTGAGGTGGGACTGGGGCATAGCGGCGCGGGGATGTGTGGAACTGGGTGGACCTGGGGGGTGGGCCTAGAGGTCCGGATTGTACTAAAGTAAAATCTGGTAACCCTAACTTTGTGAGTTTGGAAATCAAGGCCAAGCTGGGACCATTTGTACAGAGTATTGAAAGACAAGACTTGAACTATGGCAGTGGTTTCAAACACACGGCCCGGGGGCCACATGCGGCCCGCCAGGTACTATTTTGAGGCCCTCAGTATGTTTATCATAATCACAAAAGTAAAATAAAACAGTTTCTTGATCATATGTCTCTAACTATAAAAGACAATATTATTATTAAGACTCCCTTTTATCAAGCTGCGGAGGCGGTTAACGCGCGGAATACCGCGCGTTTAACCGCCTGCCGCGCTAGTCGCTAACGTCTCTATTGACGAGGCATTAGTTTTTTGGTGTGCCGCGGGGGTTAGCGCGTGATGAAATGTCCGACGCGCTAACCCCCGTAGCGCACCTTGATAAAAGGAGCCCTTAGCCAAAAGGAAAGATTTATAAACTATAAAGAGTTTTTACCTCATGCATAATTATCATTTCATTAATAAGATATTAACTATTTTTTTCTGAGACCCTCCAAGTACCTACAGATCCGAAATGTGGCCTTGCAAAGGGTTTGAGTTTGAGACCACTGAGCTATGGGGACTCCAGGACAGATAAAAATGCTGTTTGTGCTGCCTTTTGGAGAGGCAGATATACATGCCTTGGACCTACAGGAGCAGACCACAGATGAGAACTTATGAGTGACTTCACTTGCCTATTTTCTCCTGATCTGTGAAGCGAACAGATCAGTTATTCCTCTGCATGAAAATAAATTATTTTAATTTACACTTAACCCTCTGTGGGACTGTATTCATTAAGGGCCCAGGCCTGTCCACTAGCCACATTGCCAAATGGGCACTCACATTTAGCTGAGTACTTCTATCAGCTTTTTAATTTAGAAGACTGAGTCAATCTATATCTATCAGTACTTTCTACTTTGTCTGGCTCATTCTGTCAGAAAGTCTCTATCCAGGGTGTGGGCAGCTACTAAATAGGGGCTTCCAAGGGCTGAATACTTTACAAAAACAAGATGCAAATTAGGATTGCTCCAACATAAAAGAGTAGGCAGGGGTTTCTGGAAACAAGGACTTTAACAAGAAGTTGGAGTCCTGGGACGTCACGAGCAAAGAAGAAATAGAAACCAAATGCACAGCTGGATAAGAAAACAAGTCTGCAGCATGGAACAAACTCAGAGGTGGGACAGAGATGCCGAAGCCTGCCCCGTGTTGTTTCCCGCTAGACTGATCAGGAAGCAGGAATTCATATTTCCAGAAAATACAAGATACAGCTAGGAGTGAGCTGGCTTCAACCAGAATCTCAAGAGGCAGAACAGCTCCTCCTGAACTCAGGGGTCATTGATTTGTGGCTAGCTCATGGCTGGCAGCTATACCAGAAATAAAACTGGGAATTTAATGACCCCAGGGGAAATACACTTCTCCCTCCGTATTCGCAGGGGATGCGGGCAGAACATAGGTGCGAATATGGAAAAATCACAAATAACTTTTTTAACGTTATTCGCGGTTTTTAGAAAAAGTCATTTTTTTGTATTGGAACCGTGAATAACTAGCAAGCAAGCAGCGATTTTCTGGGCTTGGAGCAGACAAGCAGCGATTCCCAAAGAATAAAGGGCTAGGAGCAGGCAAGCAGCGATTACCAGCAGAGAATTCGGTTCATAGTCATTCGCGCACGAGACTTCAGCGCGCCGACATTGCAGCGCTGACAATTCGGTACAAGACACCAGCGCACCGCCTAAAAAGTGACTTTAAAAGAGCTTCGACACGGGGTGTGAGTGGGGAAACCCCCTCCTGTTTATTTCATACTCTTCACGCTGCCTTGGGGGGAGGTTGGGGGGTTGTAACCCTCCATTATAGAGTAAATTTAACTTTTTCCCGATTTTTTAGGAAAAAGTTAAGTTTTCTCTATAATGTGAGGGGTTGCACCCTTCACACCCCTCCCCCAACGGCAGCGCGAACAGTCTGAAGTAAAGTAGGAGGTTTACCATTCACACCCTGCGTCGGAGCTCTTTAAAAGTCACTTTTTTGGCGGCACGCTGGTGTCTTGTGCCGAATTGTCAGCACTGCAATGTCAGCGTGCTGAAGTCTCTCGCGCTTTTGTCCCGTCACCGAGAATTCAGGGCTTGGGCAGGCATGCAGACAAGCAGCGATTCCAAGTGATTTTCTCCATGCATGCTTGGAAGAAGCCTTTCTTTCTATGGATGCTGGGAAGCAGCGCTTTTCTCAGTGCACACTGGGAAGCATTAAAGCAGTGAATTTGTGGGAAAAAGTTTATAAGCAGCAATTTTCAGAGTTAATGGTAAGCAATAAACTTTTATATCGGTTCAGTACGGTACAGTAAAAGGAAAAAGTACTTTAATGATGATGTAATTTTGGGGGATGGAATCAGCGGTCAAAAAATCACGAATAAGCGAATCCACAGATACGGAAACCACGAATACGGAGGGAGAAGTGTACCTGAATTGGAGAGGGGGAGGGGCTCCTTTTCCTTTCAGACTAGAAACAATATGAGAAAGGTTCTGTACATTTCCCATGTTATTTCAACAAATTCACTTGTCCAGGCCCATCTTTATTCCATAGGAGCAGAAAGCATCCACACATGCTTCTGGTCCTGCAGTGCTAGAGCAGAGGGACAAACATACACCCCAGCCCTAAGATCTGGGAGCATCCATCACCTCCCCTTCTAGTGGCAATGATGGCAAATTCATGACAGGTATAAGCAGGCAATCATGGAGATCTGAGGTAGTTAAATGGATTTACTTTTTGACAGGTTCAGCAGTCAAAGCCCTGTCCTTCTCTCACCTTATTCCTGGCAGCGGGAAGAATCAGGAGGAAGATCTGAGCAGCAGGAAAGCTTGACATGGAAGGATAGAGAGGGAAGAGCCATTGAGGCTGGACTATTCGGTCTGCTGGCTTGAAATCGCTGAGCTTCAGGACAGAGAGAGAGCGAGAGGGAATAGGTTAGAATGGAGTGCATGGTCAACCCTTCCCCTCTTGCTGCATGGGCCAAGGTCAGGGAAAGCATGGAGGGTCAAAAAAGCTTTCTCTAAGGGCCACATCCAGCTCATGGACCATAGTTGGAGACAGTGTTTCTCAACTCGGTCCTGGAGTACCCCCCTTGCCAGTCAAGTTTTCAAGATATCCATAATGAATATGCATGAAAGAAATTTGCATACAGTGGAGGCCGTGCAAATTCAATGTGGATATCCTAAAAACCTGACTGGCAAGGAGGTACTCTAGGACCAAGTTGAGAAACACTGGTTTAGGGAACTGTTATAAGGAAAGATTTATAAAATGAAAATTATTGTACCTGAATAATATGTTGCCAATAAAAAGCTAAATAAATAAATTCCCCCTTTTACAAAACCGTGAAAGTGGGTTTTAGTGGAGGCCGGAGTGCTGAATGCTCTGCGCTGCTCCCGATGTGTTGGGAGAAGCACAGAGCATTCAGCCCTTTTGTGATTTTGTAAAAAGGGAAGGGGGGGAGGGGGAAATGCATATTTGTGAAGACTACAGAGCTATTACTCTCTCTATATATGAGTATAAATATACTATACTAGCTGCCATCCGTTCACAACTGAACAGAGAATATTTGCCCTCCACCTCCCCAAATCAATGTCTAACCTTTTCCACTTCTATACCTGTAGCTGTGGAAACCCTGTTCCTCTACTTCCACCTGTCCTGCACTTCACTCTAATCCTGCATTGGAGCATGCATTCTTTATGACTATGATCTAAAACAATAATAAATATATTATAATCAAAACAATAATATCTGAATCAACTAACAAACATTAATCTCTTGGAATTCAGACAACAAATATAGAGAAAACAACAGACACGACCCAAGAATAGCACACACACACAAAAAAAATGAAACTGAATAAAACAAGTTGAAATGTTCGCATTTATAGTGTGACAAAATGTACATTTGCAAGCTCATGTATATCAGGAAACAGGACTGGGTGTAAATGGATATGGCAAAGTGTGTGTGTCTTTGTGTGTTCTTGGGCTTATGTATTGATCTTCCCCAACAGACATAGTCACTTGGGCAAAACATAACTAACAAATGAGAATAAAAATAAGACGGAGGTACAAGCAAACCAGTGGAGGAAGATAAAAGTGGAGTGCTGCAGAGATTTGTACTGGGACCAGTGTTTTTTTACATATTAATAAATGATATGGAAATCGGAATGAAAATTGAGGTGATTAAATTTGCAGATGACACACGCACAAAAAAGTTGTTAAAACACATGTTGATGTGAACAATTGCAGGAAGACCTTACGAAATTGGAAGACTAGGCATCCAAATTGCAGATGAAATTTAATGTGAACAAATACAAAATGAGGCACATTGGGAAAATCATAGTTACTTGATGCTAGGGTCAACCTTAGGAGATATCACCCAAGAAAAAGATCTAGGTGTCATCCTAGACAATGGGGCTCATAATCAAACCTTAAACATGTCTAAAAACCCACCCAAGTCAGCACTTGGATGACCTAAAAGACAGGTTGTCCAAGTGCTGATAAATCAAACCAAATTTCTGGACATATCGAGGGACTTTTTAGGCCTCTGAATGCCGCTGTGTGCCCAGAGCTGAAAGGGGCATATATGGAGGAGTAGTTAGGACGATATTTGGGTGGGATGTGGGCCAACTTGCACTTAGTCATTCTGCAGGGATAATCAAATGTTTTACAAGACTTCCTGGACGAAACTTATATGTTGTGAGTTAGACGATGTGAAAACAGGTATAAGTGCTAAAAAGGTATCCAAAGTGACCAGATAACCACTGCAGAGACAATGTAAAGACCCCCACACACTCCCCCAGTGATCACTAACCCCCTCACTCTCCCGCAAAGATTAGAATAAAAATGTACCGTACATACATGTATCTGGAACATCAGAACCTGGTATAGTAAAGCCTAGTAGAGCTGCATACAGATGTCTTAAGTAGTTTGGGGGGTGGACTAGTGAAGAGGAACACAAGTCTCTGGATGTCCAGGATAAATAGTTTATTCAAAACAAACAATTTAAAACCAGGGTAAAAGCAACCTCAAGGTAAATTAGGTACAAATTGTGTCACTGATGGTACATAATGAATTTCTAAATTGACTTGAATCGTTATAATAGAAGGATTGGCTAGAACCACAAAGAAGGGGTTGGTGCACTAAACCTCCCTTAAATACCTTCTATTTCTTTTCCTTACGACCCTCAGAGATGCCACCAAGTGTTCAATACACTTTCATGACACTTGGCTTTATGCACCCAATCGTCACCGGGGTCGCTTAGTATATTTAATCTTAGAATATGGTAAGTTAGAATCTGCAACTTGATTAGGTTTAATAAATAAATAGTACTTAGCTTAGGTGGTGAGTAACAAGGGATGAGTTCGCCAACATGTTTCACCCTCAAAGGGGGTTTCCTCAGGGCTACAATCCCTACAACAAAAAGCTAGCCTTAGTATTATAAAAACATACTCCAATTTAGAGTCTAACTGATACAAAAAACTCTAATTCTTACCTCGATTTGACTGATTTTTCACGACGTGACCACCCGATGCTTAATCTCAAGATGGCCGCGGCGTGCTGTTGCTATCATTAAATACCCCCCGGCCCAGGTGTAAAAGACCTATATTTTTGGGAGTATTAACATCAGAGGCTAGGGTACCCCGGCTGGGTGTCATTGCTGATTTGTGACCTCATAACTCACGCAGCTGGGTGCGGCATGGTCCCGCCCAGCGATGTCTTTCACCTTTGAGGGTGAAACATGTTGGCGAACTCATTCCTTGTTACGCACCACCTAAGCTAAGTACTATTTATTTATTAAACCTAATCAAGTTGCAGATTCTAACTTACCATATTCTAAGATTAAATATACTAAGCGACCCCGGTGACGATTGGGTGCATAAAGCCAAGTGTCATGAAAGTGTATTGAACACTTGGTGGCATCTCTGAGGGTCGTAAGGAAAAGAAATAGAAGGTATTTAAGGGAGGTTTAGTGCACCGATCCCTTCTTTGTGTGACTGATGGTACATATTCACAACAAGTGAGTCTCGGACTCTACGGACGTGTTTTAGCAAGAAATATGCCTTCCTTAGGGGTCATTGAGAAAGCAAAGTGACATGAAAATTACATCAGTTTTACAAGTCCAGCATAAATTAGATCCATTCGCTGACAGTTAATGATGCTGACAGAGTAGGTCGACATACCTTTCTCCAGAAAACTGTCCATATAACATCTTCGATTTCCATCAAGAAATCATGTTCCCACAACTGCTGCAGAGTAATACATGAATTTAATCTCTTAAATTTAACTCTTTGATAAACTGAAGAGGCTTTTATTGATTGCCTAATGAGACCTACACAAAAATTCTGTAAGCCCACATCCCTGGCATTCATCAGATCTTTGTAAGATGACTTTGCCAAACAATGTTTTAACTGCAACCATTTTAAAAATTTTCTCCTAGGTTTGAGATACTGCTTTAAAGAAGATTTGGTTAAGAATTGAGTCTATTCTAGTGATGTTATATGCTTCCAGTACTGGGTTTAAAGTTTAAACTGCCTGACAATCCCCATGAAAAAGTCAGAATACTGGTACTGGTTTATCTTATACACATTCCTCCTGCTGTAGTTAGACAACTCCTGCTCTTGTGTTAATGCTGTGGTCCATGGTGTCACATGGCCTAAGCTTTGTACATCTCTGCTTTTTCACACCTATTTGTAGGGAAGAACGACAATTGATAGGGTGACAACTGGTAGGGTGCAGGAAGTTACGAACTGACTTCTGGATGAAGAAGTGATGATTACCCGTTATATGGGATTACCTGTTTAATGGATATAAGTTATGGGCAGACTGGATGGACCTCACACAAAAGTTTTGCCACTTTTAGTCTCAGCACAGTTATGGCTCTGACAGACCTCCATGACACTTCAGCTCTGATGGACCCTAATGCTTCTCCTTCCCTATGCTGAGTCTAAAAATGGCAAAACTTTTGCCCTGAGGTCCGTGCCACTTTTAGTCTCAGCATAGAGAAGGAGAAACATTAGAGTCCATCAGAGCTAAAGTGTCATGGAGGTCTGTCAGAGCCATGACCTATGCTGAGACTAAAAGTGGCAAAATTTTTTTATTCACAAGCTAAGAAAGAAGCCTAGAGGTTAGGGCAGCTGTCCTGGGCCCTGCTGATCTGGGTTCAAGACTGGGTTGAACCAAGCAAAAATACATTTTCCTGCCGCAGCTCTGGGGTAAAATGTAGACCTCCCTTACCTGAAGTGTTTTCTCAAATTAATTATTATTAATACGACTGTCAGCACAGATTCTTGGGGTCAGAAATGGCAACAGTTACAACGGTGGAATGAGGGGTTAAAATGCGGACCTGCAGACACAAAATCTGAAATCGCAGCTTTCAATAAATTAAGATTTTAGGGATGCACGGTTGAAATAAGCGAGGTCCCTGAGGTCTGCGTTTTACCCCTTCCCCATCAAATGTATTGTTGAAAAATTTGCACAAAAACAACCTGTTCATTTTTTTTCAAAGTGGTATTGCTTACAATTTGTCTTGAAGTATAAATTATGTGAACACATTATTAAATTAACTTTTTAAAACCTAGGCCTTACAATCAACCTTTGAGCAAAAATAGTGCTTTTTGGATGTTTTGAAGCATGCAGTTTGTTCTACCAATTGCCTTCTTACCAGTTGTCCTAGATCCTATTTGTAGATTGGCTTTTTGTTGAAAATTCAGTCAACAACTTTATTATTATGCAATGGTAATAAGTAGTTCAATGGTAAATATACAAAATTTTACACTGATGTTTTACGTTCTACAGTAAGAAGGTTTGAATTAGATTCATTACAGCCACATGCTGGATCTGAATTATGCGATGAATGCACTGTTTTAATTACATTCCACGCAATGCTAATCTTCCATATAACAGGTCGTGATGGGATTGATTACAATTCAGAAAGAAAACAGCTTTCTCTGTTGCATGGTTTCTTGACCCTCCACTTTATCTAACCAGAATGTACCTGCCTTAATTACAAAGACTATGAAGACGTATAGACTTAGAAGCCAGTACAGCTCACAGTTTTGGCCTTTATTTGTGGGGAAGCCCAATATGCCAATCAGATTGGTCAATCAGACTTTTCTGCTGGGAAAATCCCATTATAGGTCTAAATTGGGCCCTAGATATTTCTGCAATGAATATTTAGAGCTGCTATTAAAGACAGAGATGCTTTAACTTCTCAAATGTATAACTTTATTTACAACATCGATGTACTGTAGGTATTGATTTGTTAATGTTTATACGTGTGATTTTAATTTGCTTGTTTGTCATTTCTGTCTTCTGAGTGGTACTATATCATGGGTTGATTTTTCTCTGCTCTTTAAGCTGTATGTTGCATTTATGCAACATAAAGCACAGTTACTTACCGTAACAGGTGTTATCCAGGGACAGCAGGCATATATTCTCACATGTGGGTAACGTCATCTACGGAGCCCCAGCGCGGACAGCTTTTCAAGCAAACTTGATTGAAGTTTCAAGTTTGCTACACTGCACCACGCATGTGCTAGCCTTCTTGCCCACTAGAGGGCGCATCCCCACCTCGTGGTCCTCAGTTCCATAACCAGCAAAGAAGCCATCCCCGGGGAGGAGGGCGGGTTGTGAGAATATATGCCTGCTGTCCCTGGATAACACCTGTTACGGTAAGTAACTGTGCTTTATCCCAGGACAAGCAGGCATGATATTCTCACATGTGGGTGACCTCCAAGCCAACCAAAAAAGGGCAGGTGGGAGGATGGCAATTTAGGAAAACAGGTTACGTAACACCGACTGGCCAAACTGGCCGTCGCTTCTGGACAAAGTGTCCAGACAGTAGTGGGAGGTGAACGTATGAACCGAAGACCAAGTGGCAGCTTTACATATGTCCTCCACAGGAGTAGACCGGAGGAAAGCAACAGAAGCTGCCATAGCCCTGACCTTATGCCCCGTGACTCGACCATGGAGCGTGAGACCAGCCTGAGCGTAGCAAAAAGAAATACAAGCAGCCAACCAGTTGGACAAGGTGCGCTTGGAAACAGGATGTCCCAACCGATTAGGATCAAAGGACAAAGACAATTGAGGAACCTTCCGATGAGACTTGGTACGTTGGAGATAAAAGGCCAACGCCCTCTTACAGTCAAGTGTGTGAAGCGCCGCCTCACCAGGATGAGAGTGGGGCTTCGGGAAGAACACCGGAAGAACAATGGACTGATTGAGGTGGAAATCAGACACAACCTTAGGCAAAAATTTAGGATGGGTGCGAAGAACCACCTTGTCATGATGAAACACAGTAAAAGGTGGATCCGCAACCAAAGCCTGCAGCTCACTAATCCGACGAGCGGACGTGAGCGCAAGCAAAAAGACCACCTTCCAAGTGAGAAACTTAAGATGAGATTTGTCGATAGGCTCAAAAGGAGGCCTCATCAGTTGAGCTAAGACCACATTAAGATCCCAAACTACAGGAGGAGGTTTCAGAGGAGGGTGAACATTCACGAGACCCCTCATGAACCGAGTTACCAGAGGATGAAGAGAAAGAGACCGACCCTCGAGATGCCGATGGAACGCCGCAATGGCACTGAGATGCACCCGAATGGAAGTCGTCTTCAGCCCAGACTTAGACAGATGCAACAAATATTCCAGCACCGAAGACACTGGAACTGAACTCGGGTCCAGATGGTTCGAGGAACACCAGGATGAAAATCTGGTCCACTTCTGGGAATAACAAAGCCTAGTCGAGACCTTGCGCGAGGCTTCCAAAATCTTCCTCACCGACTGAGAAACAGGAACCGAAGTCAAGGGGAAAGGAACCAAGTGGTCAGATGTAAAGACTGAAGATTGGGATGTAACAGCGAACCCCAACTCTGAGACAGCAGAGAGGGAAAAATAGGCAGAAGCAGAGGTTCCCTGACACTGAGTTGAAGGAGCAGGGAGAGCCAGTGCTGTCTGGGCCAACGAGGCGCAATGAGAATCATAGTGGCTCTGGTCGATTTGAGATGTACCAACGTTTTCAAGATTAGAGGAAAAGGAGGGAACGCATAAAGGAACCTCCCCCCCCAGTCGAGAAGGAAGGCATCGGCCTCGAGACGGTCCCGGGAGTACATCCGAGAACAATAGAGGGGCAGTTTGTGAGCCTCCGGGGAGGCAAACAGATCCACCTGAGGAGTCCCCCAGCGGTCGAAGACCTCGCGCAGAACCCGGGAGTTCAGCGACCACTCGTGCGGCTGGAGAAGACGACTGAGTTTGTCTGCCAGACAGTTCCTCTCTCCCTGAATGTAAACCGCACGTAGGAAGATGTTCTGGGAGACTGCCCATTCCCAAAGGCGCAGGGCTTCCCGGCACAGGGACCAAGAGCCCGTTCCGCCCTGTTTGTTCACATAATACATTGCCATCTGGTTGTCCGTCCGCACGAGGACTACCTGATCGTGTAGCAAGTGGCAGAATGCTCGAGCCGCCAGAAAAATGGCCCGAAGCTCCAACACATTGATGTGACAAAGACGGTCCTCTGCCGACCATAGACCCTGAGTCCGCAGACCGTCGAGATGAGCCCCCCACGCGTACTCCGAGGAGTCCGTGGTCAGGACCTTGCGATGCGGAGGAACGAGAAAGAGCAAACCCCCGGAAAGATTGGAAGAGTTGGTCCACCAACAGAGCGAGCGTCTCAAAGAAGGAGTCACCATTATCGGACAAGAGACTGGGTCGCGATCCTGACGCCACTGCGAGGCCAAGGTCCACTGAGGAAGCCTCAGATGCAAGCGGGCGAACGGAGTAACGTGGACCGTCGATGCCATGTGGCCCAGAAGAACCATCATGCGCTGAGCCGATACTACGGGCATCAGCGAAACCTGGCGACTCAATCGAAGCAGGGCCTCCAACCGAGGGGGGGGGGGAGGAACGAACGAAGGCGAACCGTGTCTAGCACGGCTCCGATAAACTGAAGGGATTGAGTCGGGCACAATTGAGACTTGGGAAAGTTCACTTCGAACCCCAGACGTTGAAGGAAGATGATAGTCTGTTGGGTCGCTGAGATAACCCCCTCCCTGGTCGATGCCTTGATCAGCCAATTGTCCAGGTAGGGAAAGACCTGTAGCCCCCGAGATCTCAGGGCTGCAGCGACTACCACCATACACTTCGTGAAGACTCGAAGGGACGCAGCCAGTCCGAAGGGGAGGACCCGATATTGAAGGTGCGACTCCCCCACCTGAAACCGTAAGAACTTGCGGAAGGCAGGATGCACCGAAACATGAGTATATGCTTCCTTCAAGTCCAGGGAGCACATCCAGTCCCCTTCCTCCAAAAGAGGGTACAAAACCGGAAGCGACAACATACGGAACTTCTCCCGGACCAGGAACTTGTTGAGCTTCCGGAGGTTCAAAATGGGCCATAAGTCCCCGGTCTTCTTTGGGACCAAAAAGTAAAGGGAGTAAAACCCCCGCCCCCTCTGGTCGGGGGGTACCGGCTCCACCGCCCGAAGGCTCAACAAGGCCCTGGCTTCCGCGAGGAGTAAAGGAAGCTGGGCTCGATTGCACGGAGAAGCCCCCGGCGGATGTTCCGGCGGCGTGGCTAAGAAATTGAGCGAGTAGCCCTCGGAGACAATCCGGAGCACCCAAGCATCTGAGGTGATCCCGGTCCAGGCCGTATGAAAGGCCCGCAGCCGACCCCCGATGGGAAGGGGGTCCGGCGAGAGTGCGGAGGGGGCCCGCCCCATCCGCACATCACGTCAAAAAGACGGCGCCGGCTTGGACGCCCCCTGCGCCTGAGGTTTTGGTTGGCCCGCTCTACCCTGTTGCGGGGGGCGCCGGGGCGGAGGCCTAGAGAATGCCGGCGTGGACTTCTGCGGGTATTGCCGCGGGGGAGGTCTGAATGGCTTCTGTGGCGGGGCCCGAGGTTTAGGATGGACCAAGGAAGCGATGGAGCGCTCATGTTCCGACAGTCGTTTGGTCGCCGCCTCCAGGGACTTGTCGAATAATTCCGATCCAGCACACGGTAGATTGGCCAGACGCTCCTGCAAGTTCGGGTCCATATCAACCGTACGGAGCCATGCCAGCCGGCGCATCGCCACTGCAAAGGCGGAGACCCTCGAGGCCAGTTCAAATGCGTCGTAAACTGCGTGGAACAAGTACAGACGCAATTGGGACAAGGTGGCCATGAAAGTAGCAAAACCCTCCTTATGGGAATCTGGCATGACCCCATAATAGCGGGGCAAGTCTTTCACCATGTGTCGAAGATAGGAGGAAAAAGTAAAGGCATAATTGAGGACTCTAGTAGCCATCAATGAATTGGAATAGAGGCGGCGACCAAACTTATCCAGGGTCCGCCCTTCCCGTCCAGGAGGGACGGCCGCCGAGACCTTGGAGGGCTGTGATTTCTTCAGCGCCAACTCGACGAGCAGCGACTGGTGAGACAGTTGTGCTTTCTCGAAGCCCTTACATGGGATGGTCCGGTACTTGGACTCATCTTGGACGGCACCGCTGTGACTGTAAGAGGGGAGTCCAAATTTCTCAGGAAGGTCTGGTGTAGGACCTTATTGAGAGGCAGACGAGGAGTTTCTCTCGGGGGAGAGGGCAAGTCCTGCTCCTCCAAAAACTCCTTCGAATACTGAGACCCTGCGAGTAAGTCCAGGTCCAAAGCGCGTCCCATATCCTGCACGAATTTTGAAAAGGAAGAGGGCTTGGAAGGCGGGGAAGGAGTTCGTGAAACCCGTGCCGCCAAGAAAGAGGGGGTGGCCTCGCGGGAATAACGAGGCTCCCTACCAGACCCCGATCCCCATGAGGCCACACCCAGCGACCTGGAGGGGGTCGGGGATCGCCTATGCCCCGAGGAGCCCTTGGGGGAAGTCCCCGGGGTATGAGGCACCGAGGCACGCCCCCTCCATCTCGGCGAGGAGTCTCTCGAACCCCTTCCCTCGGAGGACCGAAAAAGCCTCGGATTGTCGAGGCGGAGCTCCGAGACACGCAATGTCTCACCCCCGGTCGGCGAGGAGCGACCGCGTCTCCGAGGAGAACCCCGAGAACGCTTGGGCTTCCTCGGCCGGCGCCTCGCCCGAGGCCGAGGAGCCCCGGGAGGACCTCGACGAAGAGGAAGAGATCCTCCTAACCCGACTCACCTTGTCCCGAGGCCGCACGTCAGGTTGGTCGACCGAGGCCGAGGTCGAGGGCAAGGTCGGGGTCGAGGTCGGGAGGACCCCGGGGGCCGAAGCCGAGGGCACCGAGACCGAGGCCGCCGACGCCGAGGCAGCCGAGGTCGACGCCAGGGCAGCCGAGGCCGAAGCCTGGTGCAGGTGCAAGAGGTCTCTGGACAGCTCCGAGGCAATCAGCGCTCGGAGCAGGTCCTGGAAGGCCGGAACCCCCATCATGGCGGGTAGGTCCGGGGCCGTCGGGTGCTCCCTGGAGGCGACCTCGGTCTCGAGTATTCCCTCGGGGTACCCGACTTCGGCACTCGGGGCGGGGCCGAGGACGACCCACCCGCCGTCAAGGAGCCCGAGGATGGCTTCTTCGCAGATCCTGGAGTCGAGGAGGGAAGCGAAGACTTACCCTGGGTTGGCTTCGTCGAGGTAGCAGGCTTGGACGAAGTCGAAGCGCGCGGCGAGGTCGAGGGACCCGAGGCCGAGGTCAAGGCCAGGGCCGAAGCCGAGGCCGACGTCGAGGTCTTCCCCGCCGCGGGGTCCACAGTGAAGAGCTCCGCCATTCGGGCACGGCGACGGCGGAGCGCTCTAGACTGAAAAGTCGAGCACCTATCACAAGTGTCCGTAGGGTGCTCAGGACCAAGGCAAATCAAGCACCACCGGTGTGGATTGGTAATCGAGATCAACCGATCACACCGGGAGCACTTTTTAAAACCTGTCAAGGGACGGGACATGAAATCAAAAAAAGGCCAGGAACGAAAGAGGTCCCACGGCCGCGGCTACTGGGAGCCCCCGGAGCCGAACAAAAGAAAATTTTTTTTTTTTTTTACGAAAAACAACCGACAACTAATAAAAACAACAAAACAAGCACAGCGACCGAGCGAATACACTCCGCCGCGGTGTCAGAAGGCAAATTGCTAAGAGCACGATTTCCACAGGGCTTCTGGCTCCGCGGAAAAAACTGAACTGAGGACCACGAGGTGGGGATGCACCCTCTAGTGGGCAAGAAGGCATGCACATGCGTGGTGCAGTGTAGCAAACTTGAAACTTCAATCAAGTTTGCTTGAAAAGCTGTCCGTGCTGGGGCTCCGTAGATGACGTCACCCACATGTGAGAATATCATGCCTGCTTGTCCTGGGATAATTTATATTTAATGCTTGTTTTAGCTGTATGACTTGTTTCCTATTTGTTATTAATTACAAGCTTGAGTTATTAGCAGAGTAGATGAGAAAAGCCTATGCATCATTAAAAAATGGAAAATGTTCCTATTTAATTGACTCTTTCTCTGCATATTCAAGTTTCAAAATCTATACTATTCCTTGGTAAATAAGTTAAATGTTATTTTATTGTGGGGGTTTTTCCCAAAGTGATACACATACTAAATCACTAATATTAGGTCAGGAATAAAGTACTAATATAAACTTTAGAACCAATAAAGAAATCAGAAGAAAGTACCTGACAAAATAAGAAAAGTGGAAGTAAAGGAAAAAGAAACAACAGATTAGTTCAAGAAAAACAGGAATACCAGTCCAGTTCTTACAACTACTCCTATTTATTATTTCTGTAGTGCAACTAGACACACACAGTGCCATGCATTAAACACACAAGAGACGTTTCCTGCTCAAAAGAGCTTGCAATCTAATTATGAAAGACACACTGGACAAAAATGGTAAATCAATATGTGCTGTTAATCTCTTGGTTTAGCACTGTTGATGCTGCTGCCCTGCCACTTTTTTGATCCAGTGTCCTGCTGTCTTGTTACTAGTTTATCATTTTTGTTCCAACTATGCCTATGTGAAAAGGGGTGGGGTGGAGACCATCTCCCAGACTTCAACTGCTTGCTTTCCCATCCAGGGCTTGTCTCATCATTTACCTCAATTGGACAAATCTGCTATGTAGGAACCGTCCAGAAGAGGCTCCAGCCTGAAAAGCAAAGTGTTCATTTTGTTTAGCTTAGCCTATAACGATTTAGGAGACCCTTGCAATGGTTGGGGAATTGGTCATGGAGGGCCTCACGAGAGTGAAACGTTTGGCAGTGAGAGGACCTGAGGCACGTAGAAACTCTTCTGGTGCAGAGGAGATGCTGGAGTGGAATGAGGTGAAGGAAGTTAGCTGGAACCCCATTCCATGAAGGGTGAGAGGAGTGAAATTGTAGTACCTTTCATTGGAACCAAGGATGACAAATTCTCTCTCTGTTCTACTATTGGTTAGACCAGTGGTTCCCAACCCTGTCCTGGAGGACCACCAGGCCAGTCAGGTTTTCAGGATAGCCCTAATGAATATGCATGGAGCAGGTTTGCATGCCTGGCACCTCCATTATATGTAGATCTCTCTCATGCATATTCATTAGGGCTATCCTGAAAACTGGCCTGGTGGTCCTCCAGGACAGGGTTGGGAACCACTGGGTTAGAACATCTGCTATAACTTTGGATGCAGTCTTGGCTACATTATGGTGTACTTTATTTTTATAATCAGCACTTTTTTGTGTGTGATAAAGTAAGGAAACTTCACAATGTGTGCAAGAAAATCTAAGAGAGGAGGAAGCATTTTTCACTATGCAACACTAGGTGTTTTCATTAGCAACACGTTTCATTGGTAGTTATTAATGTAAATGCATTGTCAGGCTTGAGAATAAGGTATATTTTTTTGCTGATACAAAATTACTCTGAAAGTAACTATACCAAAAAGTGGGAGAACACTGAGGAGTATGTGGTATTTTCAACAAAAGTGGAGAAAAAGCCTAAAAAACACCATTCAGCACATTTCACTAACATTGTGACAAGCTGCCTTAATACTATCATACTTTCACCAAGATATATACCAAACTCAGTATATATCTCAAATTCCTCACCTCCAATATATAATCCCAAGTACGACCTGGGCTCAAAAGTTTTCACTGCCCTAGGCTTTATGTACTAACTCCTCACTGGAGCCGCTATCAAGTTTTACTAACAAACTTTACTTTTAAATTTTTATTTAACAATCCTTCTAGCATATTTCAAGGGTACTTAACTTTTAATTGTGATCTTCATTTCAGGGCAATAGGAGCCAACATGTTTCACCTACAGAAGGTTTTTTTCAAGGCTTATCATCCCTTAGCAAGCTTTACACTGACATATCAGTGGTGAGAGTTTGATTGGTGATCCTCACAAGAACATTTATATATAAAAATTGAGTGCCATTTGGATAAATTAATACTATCATAGGCATTAAAAACTCCACTCATAAAATACCTCTCATATCTCACAAGAGAACATCCCACTAGTGTGCACACAGCAACAACAACATAAAAAATGCAAAATTAAAACTTAGCTGTCAGTTGAACTCTTCAAACATTCTCTGAAGATGAATGCTGACACTAACACGCTTCTCAGCATTTTTTCAGGGAATGTTTGAAGAATTCAGCCGACAGCTAAGTTTTGTTTTTGTATTTTTTGATTTTTGTAGTGTGCACTCTAGTGGGATGTTCTCTTGTGAGATATGAAAGGTATTTTATGAGTGGAGTTTTTATGCCTATGACAGTATTAACACTAGAGACTGTGTTTTGGCTATAAGAACATAAGATTCGCCATTCTGGGACAGACTGAAGGTCCATCAAGCCCAGCATCCTGTTTCAACAGTGGCCAACCCAGGTCACAAGTACCTGGCAAGATCCCGAGGAGTAAAACAGATTTTATGCTGCTCATCCTAAGAATAACCAGTGGATTTCACCAAGCCTTCTCAATAATGGCTTATGGACTTTTGTTTTTGAAAACTATCCAAAACTTTTTAGAACCTTGCTAAGCTGTTTTCATCACATTGTCCAGAGTTCAATTAGACATTGAGTGAAAAATATTTTCTCTGGTATTTTTTAAATCTACTACTTAGGAGCTTCATCACTTGCTCCCTTAGTCCTAGTATTTATGGAAAGAGTAAACAAGCAATTCACATCTACCCTTTCTACTCCACTCAGTATTTTATAGACCTCTGTCATATCTCTCCTGAGCTGCCTCTTCTCCAAGAGCACTAATCTTGTGTGTGCTGTTGAACAAATGCACTCTCCGTTGTGGATTGCGGTCAGAAGCACTTAAACAGCCAAAGTACCGACAGGTCCCGTTTCACCTGATGGTCTTCTTCAAGGCAAGTGTCAATCTAGCTTTTTATAAACCGCTATCTTACAAGTGTCAAGCTAGATTGGCACATGCCTTGAAGAAGCCTATTAGACGAAACAGGACCTGTCGGTACTTTAGTTGTTTAACCGTTCCTGCCCACGATCCACAGCAGAGTGTGCATTTGTTCAACAGCACACACAAGTTAAGTGCTCTTGGTGTACTGTAGATTTGGATGATATATGCTTAAAACAACAACTGTGGAGTTCTTGTTAGTCACTCTATGTTTTTCATAAGGACTCTTGCACTTTTGCATTAATAGTGGTTACCATCCAACATATTAAGTGCCATTTAAAAATAATTTAAAATAAAACAAATTAATCAAAAGGATCACAAAAGATAAATAGTTAAAGCAGAAGTAAAAAGTAGAAAAAAGATACAAAGTAAGACGTTTTTGCAGTAAGATATATATAAAGGATTTTATGAAGGTTTTTTTGGATGAATGAAAGAAAATTCAATCCAGTTATAACCAATGGAAGTAAATCCTGTTCATGGTTTGGATTTCTGAGATCCTTTTCCTTCACATATATTTATGCGCAGTGTTATAGTGGTATATACTTTCAAAGAGTAAACCTCTAGATCAGGGGTGTCCAACCTGCGGCCCAAGGGCCGCTTGCGGTCCCGTGAAGTATTTTGTGCGGCCCCGGTTGAGGGCGATGCAGTGTTTTCCTCTGCTGCCCCCGGGTGTTTACCGTCTTGCCGGCTCCCTCCTCTGTCTTGCTGCAGCGTTTGCGCTTTTGTGCGGCCCCAGAAACATTTTTTTCGGCCAATGCGGCCCAGGGAAGCCAAAAGGTTGGACACCCCTGCTCTAGATGATTAACAAGACAACTTCCCTATGAGGAAAGGCTAAAGCTGTCTCTTCAGCCTGGACAAGAGACAGCTGAGGAAAGAAATAATAGGGGTCTATACAATACTGAGTGGAGTGGAATGGGTAGACATGAATTGCTTGCTTAACCTTTCCAAAAATATCATGGACTAGGCGGTATGCAATAAAGTTACTAAATAGTAAATTTATATTAATCCAGAAAAAGTATTTTATTTCTCAATTAACATGAAATTACATTTTCTGATGACACAAAGTTGTTCAAAGTTGTTAAATTGCAAGAGGATTGTGAAAAATTGCAAGAGGACCTTGTGAACCTGGAAGACTGGGCATCAAAATGGCAGATTTTGTTTAATGTGAGCAAGTGCAAAGTGATGCATATGAGGAACGAGGAACCCGAACTATAGCTATGTGAGGAGAGGTTCCACTTTAGGAGTCTCTGCCCAGGAAAAAGATCTAGGTGTTGAAACCCTCGGCTCAATGTGCGGTGGTGGCTAAGAAAGCAAATAGAATGTTAGGAATTATCAGGAAAGGAATGGAAAACAAAGATGAAAATGTTATAATGCCCTTATATCGGTCTATGGTATGGCCACAACTTGAATACTGTGTGCACTTCTGATCGCCGTACCTCAAAAAAGATACAGCAGAAATAGAAAAGGCCCCCAAACCAAAGAAATTGACCCTGAGATATCCACAGAGAAGAAAATCCAGTAGAAACCAAAAAAACACTGTGGAGTGACGATGTCCCTGAAATGGATTTTATCGAAAATTTAAAAGTTCCAAAAGTCAATATAAGCAATCCACATAGAAACCTTGAGGACCTAATCCGCTGGGAGCATGGGACCCAACACGGTCCGTGTTTCGACAAGACAGTCTTCTTCAGGGGTCCCTGATAGTCCTAAGGTAGTAGATGCATGGACTAAACAGTCCAAAAGTGCTCAGGTCTGCACTCCTGCTGTCTGTCTTGCCAGAAAAAGGCAATGAAAATGATAAAAGTTTTGGGACAAGTTCCCTATGAAGAAAGACTAAAGTGGCTGGAGCTCTTCAGCTTGAAGAAGAGACGGCTCAGGTGTGCTCTGATAGAGGTCTATAAAATATTGAATGGAGCGCAAAAAGCAATGTTACTTACCGTAACAGTTGTTATCCAGGGACAGCAGGCAGCTATTCTCACTAGTGGGTGATGTCATCCGACAGAGCCCCGATACGGACATCTTGAAAGCATGTCTTGCTTGAAGAAACTTAGAAGTTTCGAGATGCCCGCACCGCGCATGCGCCAGTGCCTTCCCGCCCGATGTACCGGGCGTGTCTCCTCAGTTCAGGTAGCTAGCCTGAGAAGCCAACCCAGGGGAGGTGGGTGGGACGTGAGAATAGCTGCCTGCTGTCCCTGGATAACAACTGTTACGGTAAGTAACATTGCTTTATCCCAGGACAAGCAGGCAGGTATTCTCACTAGTGGGTGACCTCCAAGCTAACCCCAATGGGATGGAGGGAGAGTTGGCAACTTAAGAGAACAAATTTTGTAACACAGTTTGGCCAAACTGTCCATCCCGTCTGGAGAAAGTATCCAGACAATAATGAGAGGTGAATGTATGAACCGAGGACCAAGTGGCAGCCTTACAAATCTCCTCAATCGGTGTCGATCTGAGGAAGGCTACAGAGGCTGCCATTGCTCTGACCTTGTGGGCTGTGACCTTACAAGGAAGGGGTAATCCAGCCTGGGCATAGCAGGAAGAGATACAAGCCGCCATCCAGTTAGAGATGGTGCGCTTCGATACAGGTCGTCCCAACTTGTTTGGATCAAAGGAGACGAAAAGTTGAGGTGCAGTTCTGTGTGGCTTTGTGCGATCCAAGTAGAAAGCCAGAGCACGTTTACAGTCCAGAGTGTGCAAAGCAGATTCCCCAGGATGAGAATGAGGCTTTGGAAAAAACACTGGAAGCACGATGGATTGATTGATGTGAAATTCAGAGACCACTTTAGATAAGAATTTTGGATGAGTACGGAGAACCACCTTGTCATGATGGAATACAGTGAAGGGTGGATCTGCCACTAGGGCCTGAAGCTCACTGACTCGGCGAGCTGACGTGAGGGCCACCAGGAAAACCACCTTCCAGGTGAGATACTTAAGAGGAGCCGTTTTGAGAGG
Source organism: Geotrypetes seraphini (assembly GCF_902459505.1). Classification (NCBI taxonomy): domain Eukaryota; kingdom Metazoa; phylum Chordata; class Amphibia; order Gymnophiona; family Dermophiidae; genus Geotrypetes; species Geotrypetes seraphini. Next base: position 266,157,536 of record NC_047087.1, read on the forward strand.
TTCAAACGGAGGCTTCATAAGATGAGACAGGACAACATTGAGATCCCAAACCACAGGAGGAGGTTTGATAGGAGGATTGACATGAAAAAGTCCTTTCATAAATTTGGAAACCACAGGATGAGCAGACAAAGGTTTCCCCTGTAGAGGCTGATGGAAAGCCGCAATAGCACTCAGGTGGACTCGTATAGAGGTAGACTTGAGACCAGACTGGGACAGGTGTAGAAGATAGTCCAATACAGACGATAGAGAAGCTTTCTGAGGTTCTGTAGCATTGGAAATACACCAGGTCGAGAATCTCGTCCATTTTTGGGAATAGCATTGTCGAGTAGCAGGCTTCCTGGAAGCCTCCAAGACCTCCCTCACAGCTTGAGAGAACTGGTGAGGGGTTATGTTGAAAGGAACCAAGCTGTCAGGTGGAGAGACTGCAGGTTGGGATGAAGCAGTGAACCTTGATGTTGAGTAAGCAGTGAAGGAAACACTGGAAGAAGTATTGGCTCCCTGCTGCTGAGTTGAAGTAGAAGGGAGAACCAAGGTTGTCTGGGCCACCGAGGAGCAATCAGGATCATGGTGGCATGGTCTGATCTTAACTTGACCAGAGTCTTCTGAATGAGAGGAAAGGGAGGAAACGCATAAAGGAAGCGATTCCCCCACTCCAGTAGAAAGGCGTCTGCCTCGAGGCGGAGAGGAGTGTAGATCCTGGAGCAAAACTGAGGCAGTTTGAAGTTGTGGGGCGCTGCAAAGAGGTCTATCTGAGGCATTCCCCACTGAGCGAAGATCTGATGAAGGGGTTTGGAATGGAGCGTCCATTCGTGAGGTTGGAGAAGATGACTCAATTTGTCTGCCAAGACGTTGTCCTTCCCCTGAATGTAGACAGCTCTGAGGAAGGTGTTGTGGCGAACCGCCCAATCCCAGACTCGAAGAGCTTCCTGACAAAGAGGGGCCGAGCCCGTGCCCCCTTGTTTGTTGACATAATACATGGCGACCTGATTGTCTGTGTGAATAAGGACCACCATGTCGTGAAGCAGATGCTGAAAGGCTTGGAGAGCATTGAAGATGGCTCTGAGCTCCAGAAGATTGATTTGATGGAGTCGTTCCGCACTGGTCCAGAACCCCTGAGTGCGAAGACCATCCAGATGGGCCCCCCATGCATAGTTCGATGAATCGGTCGTGAGAACCTTCTGGTGGGGAGGAGAGTGAAACAGCAAACCTCTGGATAGATTCGAAGAGGTCATCCACCAGAGAAGAGACTGCCGTAGAGCAGGAGTGACGATAATGTGACGGGACAACGGGTCGGACACCTGAGTCCACTGAGATGCCAGGGTCCATTGAGGAATCCTGAGATGTAGTCTGGCAAAAGGCGTCACATGAACTGTAGATGCCATGTGGCCCAAGAGGACCATCATGTGTCTCGCCGAGATGGACTGGCGAGAAGACACCGACTGGCAGAGTAGAAGGAGAGCATCCATGCGTTGAGGAGGAAGGAATGCTCGAAGTTGAATGGTATCCAGAACAGCCCCGATAAAGGGGAGACACTGGGTGGGCTGAAGATGTGATTTGGGGAAGTTGATCTCGAAGCCCAGACTCTGCAGTAAAGAAATTGTAGTCAAGGTCGCCGAAATGACCTCTGGAGCCGAAGGTGCCTTGATGAGCCAGTCGTCGAGGTATGGAAACACCTGGAGACCCATGTTCCGGAGTGCAGCGGCCACCACCACCAGACACTTCGTGAAGACTCTGGGAGACGAGGAAAGGCCGAATGGAAGCACTCGATACTGCAGATGTAGATGTCCCACCCGAAATCTGAGAAACTTGCGGGAGGCCGGATGTATCGGGATATGAGTGTAGGCCTCCTTGAGATCCAGAGAGCATAACCAATCGTTCTGCTCGAGTAGGGGGTAAAGAGAAGCAAGGGTCAGCATGCGGAACCGCTCCTTGACCAAAAACTTGTTGAGGACTCGAAGGTCCAAAATGGGACGCAGATCGCCCGTCTTCTTCGGAACCAAGAAATACCGGGAGTAGAACCCCCGGTTTTGCTGATCTACTGGCACCGGCTCGAAGCCGAAGCAGAGCCTGCGCCTCCTGTAGAAGAAGAGCGGTCTGCATCGAGTTGGAAGGATACTCTCTTGGCGGGTGGTCCGGGGGGACCCGTTGGAAATGAAGAGAGTATCCCTCTCTTACGATGGTAAGGACCCAAAGGTCCGAGGTAATCGACTCCCATTGATGATAAAAATGGTGGAGTCGACCCCCGATGGGAAAAACAAGGGAAGACAGAACGTCGGTTATGCTCCCTGGAAGAGAGTCAAAAGGGCTGAGTGGCCTTGGGTGCAGCCGGCATCTGAGGCTTCTGCTGAGACTTCTGTGGAGGCTGCCTCTTCGCAGGCTGTCTCGCTAGGGGAGCCTGTCTTGGTTGATAACGCCTCTGGTAGATTTGAGGCGGTCTAGATGGACGAGACTGTTGAGGCTTAGGCTTAGGACGCAGAATGGATTGAAAAGACTTCTCGTGGTCCGAAAGCTTTTTAGTGACAGTCTCGATAGACTCATCGAATAGATCCGCTCCCGCACAAGGCACATTAGCCAATCTGTCTTGGAGGTTCGGATCCATATCAATAGTGCGAAGCCAGGCCAGGCGACGCATGGCGACTGAGCAGGCCGCAGCACGTGCCGAGAGCTCGAAGGCATCGTAGGAGGATTGCATCAGCTGCAGCCGCAACTGGGACAGGGTTGCCACCACCTCCTCAAACTGGAAACGAGCTTCAGCATCGATGAAAGGGACGAACTTGCGGAGGACCGGCAAGAAGAAATCCAAATAGGAAGAGAAGAAAAAATTGTAATTGAGCACTCGAGTCGCCATCATCGAATTTTGGTAAACTCATCTACCAAACTTGTCCATCGTTCTCCCCTCCCTGCCCGGAGGCACAGAAGCGTAGACCTGGGAAGGGTGAGAACGCTTGAGAGAAGACTCGACCAGAAGAGACTGATGAGAAAGTTGAGCTCCCTCAAACCCCTTGTGGTGAACGATGCGGTATCGAGCATCCAGCTTACTGGGAACCGCAGGGATAGAATACGGTGTCTCAAAACAGCGCATGAAAGTCTGGTCCAGCAATTTATGCAAAGGAAGCCGAAGAGTCTCCGCCGGAGGGTGAGGCAAATGCATCGTATCCAAATACTCTTTAGAATATTTAGATCCAGTATCCAAAGTCACATCTAAGTCATCCGCCATCTGTCGGAGAAAAGATGAGAAAGACAATTGGTCCGCCAAGGCCGGCCGCCGAGACGGACTAGACGAAGTGGAAGCCTCCGGGTCTAGGGAGAGCTGAGACCGGCATGGAGAATAAGAGGTAGATGGTTCCTCATACTCTGGTCCCTCCGGTTGGGAAACATCGGACGATGAGTATCCCAAACGTTGCATCTTTTTCTGTGGGGACACTTCCGAATGACGTGAGGAGTGTCGAGATGAATGACGAGAACGATGCCCCTCCCGGTGCCGGGATGGGGAGCGAGAACTTCTGTGCATTGCACGATCCCCCGAAGCCTCTAAGGAATGGATGGGGCTCGAAGCGGTGGATCGCAGAGGTGGCAAGGACGCGGACTCACGCAGCGCCACCCAAGTCTGGTATGGAGTGCGGAAGAACTCTTCCTGCGATGCAGTATGCCCAGGACTCCGAATATCAGGGACCGTCCCAGCGCCCTGTTGCCGTGGAGGAGTAATGGGCTCTAAAGGTGGCATATCAGGAAGGGAAGCCCTCCTGGAGGCATCCGCCGCCCTCCGCCGATCCCCCTCGTCGAGCAGCGAGATCGAACGGCGAGGGGGAGGGGGAGGGGGCGGACCGCCCTCAGGGACCGGTACTCGGACTTCACCCTGAATGTTGGCGATAAGCCGGGGTCCCATAGTTTGCATAAGCTCGACAAACTGAGCTTCCAGCAGGGATCGAAGCGAAGCCGATATGGAGGGATCCGCACCGAAAGGGGGTCCTCCTGCACGGTCTTCGCGCTCCTTCGCGGCCAAGTGCTTCTGCTTAGTAGCTTTGGGCACCTTGATGACCACGGGAGGGACAGTGGAAGGCGGTACCTGAACCGAAGAGACAGAGGCAGGCGCCGCAGCGGAACTGGAAGCCGCAGCCGGTGTAAACAATGCTGGCTTCACGATGCTGGATGCGGAAGTCGTCGATGCAGGTTTCGAGCGGACCGGCGAAACCTCAGCAGATGTAGAAGCAGACAGATCCTTGGCAGTCTCCATCTTGAACATCGACTCCCAAAGTAAGCAACGCCGCTTGAACGAGCGCGCAGTGAGCGTGGAACAAGGCCTGCACGATTTCGGAACGTGGTCCGGACCAAGACACTGGAGGCAGCGTCGATGCGGGTCCGTCAACGAAATCGCACGCTGGCACTTGCTGCACTTTTTAAAACCGGTGATTGGCCGTGACATAGGCCGGAAAATCGACGCTGCAATGTCGAAAGAGGTAGGCCGCAGCCACGAGGCCGGGCCAGCCGAACCGCCGGAAGAAATAATTTTGAACTTTTTTTTTTATTTTTTTAAATAAAGTAAAGTAAAGTGAATTCAAAGAAATAAACCAAAACGCGGGTAAAGAAGGCAAAGAAAAACTGAAATTCAGTCAGCGCAGATTGAAGATAACTTCTCAGCTCCGCGGAAAGAAAAGAACTGAGGAGACACGCCCGGTACATCGGGCGGGAAGGCACTGGCGCATGCGCGGTGCGGGCATCTCGAAACTTCTAAGTTTCTTCAAGCAAGACATGCTTTCAAGATGTCCGTATCGGGGCTCTGTCGGATGACATCACCCACTAGTGAGAATACCTGCCTGCTTGTCCTGGGATAAAGGTAATGTGAATCGCTTGTTCACTCTTTCCAAAAATACTAGGATTAGGGGGCATGTGATGAAGCTTCTATGTAGCAGATTTAAAACAAACCAGAAAAAAATATTTCTTCACACAACATGTAATTAAACTCTGGAATTCATTGCTGGAGAATGTGGTGAAATCGGTTAGCTTAGCGGGGTTTAAAAAAGGCTTGAATACTTTTCTAAAAGAGATATCCATAGGCCATCATTCAGATGGTTTGGGGAAATCCACTGCTTATTTCTAAGATAAGCAGCATCAAATCTGTTTCACTCTTTGGGATCTTACCAGGTACTTGGAACCTGGGTTGGCCACTGTTGAAAACAGGATACTGGGCTTGATGGACCTTTGGTCTGCCCAATATGGCAATTCTTATGTTCTCTGGAATTCATTGTCAGAGAATGTGATAAAAGCAGGGTTTAAAAAAAAGGTTTGGATATTTTTCTAAAAGTTCAAAAGTCATTATTAAGATGAACTTGGGAAATCCATTGCTTATTTTTAGGATAAGCTGCATACAATCTGTTTTACTGCTTTGGGATTTTGTCAGCTACTTGGTACCTGGATTGGCCACTGTTGGCAACAGGATACTGGGCTTGATGGACCTTTGGTCTGTCTCAGTAAGGCAAGCTTATGTTCTCATTATATGGAACTAGTTCCTCACAATACCTGTATATTTACCTTTATTATATAAGAACCATAACATTAGCATTCGCATTCCCGTCACCTGCAACTGAAAGCTAATCACCATCAATCAATAATCACACAACTCAGTTTTATTGGAATAAATATTTGGCCGCAGCTTTATTATCTATCTGAATATTATCTTCACTTACAATACAATCTGTGTCCAAAAACCAACAAACCCCCAATGCATATTTCACACATCCCCAGGGAGCTATTCGGTGTCGAAACTAGCTCCCGTTAAGTCTTTAAATTTATAACATTTCCCCAAATATGGCCCACGGTGACGCAAGGCCATGCTTCCCCTCCCCTCCCCCCAAACATGACCCACGGTGACGCCAGGTCATGCTTCCCCTCCCCCCAAACATGACCCACGGTGACGCAAGGTCATGCTTCCCCTCCCCCCAAACATGATCCCCGGTGACGCAAGGCCATGCTTCCCCTCGCAGCGGTATCGCATACGAATGTTACATTTTTAACTGCTCATCTCCCAGATCCAACTGGGCCAAACCCCATTTTCCGCCACAAGCGGTGACAGCCTCGAGCTTGTCACCGCTCCCCCAACTCATAAGCTGCGGCCAATATCTTTAAAACAAGTCTCCAACAAATCCTAAAGAGTACCCCAATAAAATTGGCCAAACCTAAGCCTGAAAAGTAGACAGCATCAGGACAATAATGTTTAGGGAAAACAGCTGCAACAAACTCATGAGAAACCACTCTAAACCCCCAAAAGCTATCCGTAACTCCAAAAGCTTAGTATTAAACCCATTTATGCAACCACTCAATAGCAACCATGTCCCAGTCCTCCTTACACACTCAATAGAGGACCAAACAAAACAAAAGGGGTGGGGGCATTAGGGGAAACACAGACAGCAGACAACAGATCCCGCCTCAGGGGCAGTATGAAATCCTCTCCTTTTGCTGAACAAATGTCACAACCCATCAAAAGAATCAGAAGTGAAACAGAATAGGAGATTAGGAAATTGTATTTGCTGGAAAAGGATTAGCAAGAGTCATTCCCAAGAAATGCTCCATACACCTAACCATAAAATCTATGGTTTTATGAGCCCCACTGGACTCAGAAACAGCTAAGACAATCCTCCCCAGCCCACTAGAATGGTACACAAGGTACTGCACATTCCCGTTACTCCACACACACGTACAAAAGAATCCAAATTCCTGATCCTTCTAAGCAGGTGACCAGGGAATAGGCAATTGCATTTAACCTGCAGTCAACCCAACATCTTCAAACAGCTACCCCTTGAACACAATAGCAAGCTGAGAAGGTGCCAGCTCACCCACTCGATAAGCTGATAAGTGCCACAAAAAGGCTAATCGCCAGAGCACCACTACAAATCATGAAGTGCACACATCAGGCAATACTGCAAACAAATGTCACCAAACCCTCATACAAAAAACAAACAAACAAGTAAACCCTGCACATGGACACTGGATCACACCCACCCACAACCAATTTCAGTACCAATTTCATAACTTCCATAAAATTCCCACACCAGCAAATGTCCAGTGAACCATATTCCAAAATCATTCTACAAACAAACCATACAGAACTAATAGAACATTCGGCTGCTCCATATGAGAAAAGAGCAACGCACCTCTGGCACCCAAAAATTGCAGAAAATGAGTCAAACAAAGCAGTTTGGCTCCCAGCACTTAGCCAGCGCCTTGCAGTTCCTCGTAACCCAGTCTGAGGACATAAGCAAAGCCACCTAGAAAAAACATAAGGACAGATAAAGACCAAAATGTCCAGCCAGTATACCCCTCCACAGCAACAATTAACTTCTCCTCTCACCCAGAGAGTCCATGTGCCTATCCAATGCCTTCCCCAATTCAGAAACTATTTCATGCATCTACCTCACCTTCTGTAACAACATAGTGCCATACAGTACTGCAGAGCCCAGCACTGCTGCACTGCATCCCTTGCCCTCTTACTCTGGATTTGCTATCTAATAAAAGGGGAGTCATCTCATGTATAGTTAGGCCACATAGGTATTTAAACATCACTATTATCTCCCTTCTCATGCCCTTCCTCAAAGTATACAGATGGAGATCATGAACTCAGTTCCCATATGCCTATAGGACATAGACCATCAACCCTTGTAGTAGCTTTCCTTTGAACTGAACTTAAATGTACACAAAATTCACAAGGAGGTCTTACCAAAATTTTTAGAGGGGCAGCAAACTTCCATTGTCCTGCTGGCCATACTGATCCCCATGCACCCAAACATCTGTCTAGCTTTTGCTAGCACTATTATAACCTGGTTGCCTCCTGAAGCTCATTACATATAATCACACTAAACCCCACTTCTCATTCGTACACCAAGGTCTTCACCCCATAATCACACCATGCGAGCATGAAATCTGAGCTGCACAATAGGAATCCATTCTACAAACTTAAGCCCATCCTTGTTAGGCACACCATCAGGACTGTCTGGTCCATTACTGTTTTGGCCTCCTCCACAAAAAGGCAAATCTTACTTACAACCCTACAACAATCCCACTTACAAAATTGTGAAAAGAACAAGCCCAATAACAAATCTTCAAACACTACTGATAAGATCCCCCCTTGGCATAGCCATCTCCTGGGACCACAACCCACTGACACCTTACTGACCAACTAGTTCCTGCCCCAGACCATCAGTGGAGCCCCCATACTGAGAACACTGAGTACGATATGCCTATGAAAATGGTAAAATTACTAAAATCAAAATACACCATATTCACCACACTCCCCTTATCCAAACCCATCTCTAGTGAATCCCCAAGCTCTGTTGTAAAAGTGTTTCTATTGAGTTACTTACCAAAAAGTCAAACTTACCTGCCTGTATATCCCTAGTGCTGCCTTTTTTCCATTTGTTGTGGAGAGAAACCACATCCTCCCTGCTCTATTCCTGCATTACCCACTCCCGACTCTAAAGAAGCAGTGAGAAGGTAATCAGCAGAGTCACCAGAACTACCCCCAAATTCCTGCATTACCCTTGGATGTACCTTGCAGTATCCACCCATAGTTCTAACGAACCCTCACAAACCCAAGCCACTGAAAATCAATCAGGGTTTATTACACCTCCTGCCCCAGTCACATGAGGTGTTAGTACACCCTCCTCCCCAAACACTTCAGCTGTGAACCCAGAACAGAAAATATTAGTGAAGAAGTCAGCTATCTTTTTATCAGCTGCTACTTATTGCCCCCTTGGGTTCCACAATATCACTTTTGCATGTCTTCCTATCCCTAATAAATCTAAAAATGTCTTGTACCCCATCATTACCGTGGCAGCTATTTATCCTTCCATCTCCATCTTCACTTTCCAGACTACTCGACTAACCCCCCCTTAACTCTATCCAATAGTGCCTCTGATGCCTTGCACCTCATAAGAACATAAGAATTGTGATACTGGGACAGACCAAAAAGTCCAGCAAGAATAGTATCCTGTTTCCAACAGTAGCTAACCCAGGACCCAAGAACCTAGTGAGATCCTATAATCCAAATTCCATGCCCTAGTAATAAAACAGAAATTATGCTGCCTATCATAGGAATAAGTAGAGAATTTCCCCAAGCCATCTCAATAATGGCCTATGGACTTCTCTTTTAGGAAAGTATCCAAACCTTTTTTAAACCCCGCTAAGCTAACTGATTTTACCTGATTCTCCAGCAATGAATTCCATAGATTAATCACATGTTGTGAAGACATATTTCTCTGGTTTGTTGTAAATCTAGTACTTAATATCTTCATTGCACATCCCCTAGTCCTAATATTTTTGGAAAGAGTGAACAAGCAATTCACATCCACCCTTTTCTCTGCACTCCACTCAGTAGTTCCTATACATGACATACACAATAACTTTGTTCAAGTTTGCTCACTACTTACCTAGATGATTCCCTTTAATTTCTCCAGCACAAATAAACCAAACCCTCATTTTTATTACAATGCCCCCCTTTCCACAGAGACAGACACCAAGAAATCTATTTCCCCCTAACAAACCCAGAAAAAACAACGACCCACAAATACATAATATGAATGTACCTGAAACACCAAGAACAGGTCATCTCCAGCTAAGCTAACAAATCAGGACAGCTGACTCCAAGCTGAATCGACACAGAAAGAATGCCAGTCACAGGAAGATACAAGAGATCCAGAAAGGCCACAGCAAAGGAAAATTAGGAAAATGGCCCCTATTGACACTCCAAACAAAATTTTAAATCACAATGCTGCAAAAATAGTGATGTCGTACAGTCATGCAGCCGCTGAGCACATAACTATTGCAATGGCAGCTGCCAGTGCTCCTCAGCTCCCAGACACAGGAACACCAAATCTGCGAAGGCCGCAAATCCACAACTCTGCCTAGCTGTAAAAAAACCCAAACACCTGAATGCAGCATCAGCACCTCCCAACTCCCTCCTTACCTCTAACACCAGAATTTCACGTCAAATCCTCAAACCTTTCCATAAGTGCCCAACCGTGTGGCACACAGAGCAGCCAGTCACTATCCTCGTGAACTAAAGACCTGCCAGCTCCCCTAAACTAGCCTACTAAGAAACAACCTGGCAAAATTACACCTCAACAGAAAGACCTCTCTGTGTCACACAAAATAACCCCAACAGGTAAGTCCCTCTCTCACACACTGTACATTAGCGAGCAAACACCTTTCACATCCCATCTCCCTCACAGCCAACCCACTCTGCCCACGGTCGTGCAGACAACTCACCAAATGGCAGCCCAGCGCTAACTACTGCTCCACACAGGGGACTGTTGTGCTGCCAGGCTGTTAAACCTCCACAGAAGAGCCCAAACTTCCCCTCTCCATTGCAGTCTCTGCTTAATCAGGCAACAAATCCAGCACCTGGCAGACAAAATAGCCTGCTCTGACTAAAACACAGACACAGAGAAAGTTAACAAGGTAAAAATTCCCTTACTCAAAATAAACCAAACTTCCTAACATTAAAATCACAATGAAGAAGAATATTTTTAGTAAGAATTAATATACTCTGAAGAGAATAATCTTTTCCTGAAGAGACTACTCTACTGTTCCCCTTTCCTCACAGAGTTCACTCCAGCCTGCCACAACATCCAACCAATTACGTGACTGCTCCACCCCATCACCTTAGCAACCTCCCTAATCATTTTTCTTTCTTACAAGCTCTGTCTATTAACCCTTTCTTACTTCCTCTTATAAAATTGTCAATCCTTATTCTACAGACCCTTGATAACACCACATATATTCCCCTTACCCTCTGTCCCCCCTCCCCCCATCATTCAATAAATATTACCAGCTGGTGACATCAGCTCAGCTAATGTTATATCACACCAGATGAATCTGGTGTTCTTCTTTATCTAAATATTAATGTATATACATATTTTGACAAATTTTCCTTTCTGTAAATATTTCACACAAAGTTGTTAGCAATATTTCTATAAAGGATTTAAAAACAATTTCAATACTCTTACCCTGAATCGCTCAGTTAGCTTCAAGCCAAAGGTGCTGACAGTGGGATCCTCTAAACTGTGACAAAAAGTGCCCTAGCATGCCCATGTGGATCTTTCCTGCGCACTAAAGCTACTTTTCCTGCAGCTAGAAGATGGTCAATTTTTTCTATTTTCCAAATTAATGCTACACACTAAATTCATCATTACTGCATGACCATTAAAAAAATCAGCACGCACTCCTGCTGCCTCCAATTTTGCGGGCAGTAAGGTCCGAATTCTAGAACTGGCATCGAGATCAACAGTTGCCTTAAAAGTGGCCACCAATCACATGTCAATCATGCCAGTTTCAGAATCACGCCAACGTGAATGATAGGTGCCAAAAATATAGGCCAGTGTTTTCTGGGCTTACCTATGTAGGTGCTTTAGGCTGCCTAACGCTGCTTTTGGTGTTGGCCACACCTACATAGGCATTCATCGGCCTAAAGTGCCTTTTTTAGGCGCAATTCTGGCACCAATTTTCTAGGTGCCAGTATGCGCCTTAAATCTCAGCTCAAAATGTCTTTTAACAGAGGTATGGGTGCCTAGAAAACTGGTGCAGGTTTGAGAATCCGGGCCTAAAGGCCCACATGCTAATCTAATTAGCATGTGGCAATGTCGCACACACTAATTTGAACTGACACGCCTACTCCCCATCCTCAGATACACCCCATTTCAGAAAAAATAAAATTAAAAATTTTTGCATGCATTTTACACATGTATGTGATGCCAGAGCATGTCCTGCGGTAAGACTTTTTAACCCGTGGTAAGCATGTACTAGTGTTTACCACAGCCTATTTAAGGGGCCCCAATATATCTTTTTCCATTTCCCAGTCCTCTGTCATTTTTCCCCCTTTACAGAGACTGTCTTGATAAACTCAATTATACAGAAAATTACTTCTTGTATTGCGCCTAGGCTCGATCACTTGGTGCATCTTTCATTTGTCCTTCTCCTTGTAGATATGTAATTACTTATGTAAATATCAGATATGTATCTTTTAACCCTGAATAGCTAAAAAAAATTTATTATATTCTAAGAAGGGATTGAGTCAGGGGTAGAGAAGTTGAGGAAATTGCAATGGGTTGTAGTTGTGCTGTTGCCTTTTTCTTTGTATATTTTTCATGTTCATATCTCCATAGTTCTACTTTGGATGTCTGACTTGCCTGCCCCACCTCCCCCCTCCAAAAAAAAAAATTGTTGACAGAATGAACAGAGTAGTGGTTTTCTTTCTTCTTCAATTCTTCAAGCTTCTCTATGGAATATTTGATCCTTTTGTCCCCTTATGTTGGAATACCCTTAGACTTTGCCATTTGAGAAACACACAAAGATATAAGTTAGCCTTCCCTTCTTTTAAGGGAATTAAATCTGCTGGGATGCTCAGTCGATCGTTTGTTTTCAAGTTTGTAGAGATCTGGAATGAACTTCCTGACTCCATTAGGCTTTTAGGTCAGCTGCAATTATTTCGTAAATTCCTGAAAACTTTGTTGTTCTCGCAATTTTTAAATGGTTTAACTACAGCCTCAACGAAATGATAATATTATAGTTATTTTTCATATGCTTTTCTTATATACTTTAGTTTCTAATTAGTATTTCCTTCTCCTATGTTTTCTTCTATGTACTCTAGTCTTAATTATATGTGAACTGAGTTGAGCTCCACTGGGAGATGACCCGGTATATAAACCAAAGATTAGATTAGATTCAATTGGAACTTCCTGTTTTGTTAATTTAACAATTTTGAGTCATATTCTGCTATGTTCTTTTTCTCTTTTATGTGAGGTTTAATTCCTTCTATTGTACCAGGCACCCCAATGAAAATATATGGCTGAGTAAAACATTTATCAAAACCCATGTCCTACATTGACCTTCAGACATGCTAAAGTGTCTGCCTGGGAACCAAGACGTTGGATTGAATTTTAATCATTTTGGCACTTTGCTGGGAATACCTGGTACATCATTTTTTAGCAATTCACTCTGCTGCCTAGGACACAATTAGGAACTTTGCTTATTGCACTCAAGTAGGCCTCTGTATTCACTACTACTGGAGTGTTATCATTTTAGTTGGTACAATATCTTAATTAAGATCAGACAACTAGTCTGCACATAATACTTAAGTTATGGTCACTTCAGGGATCAATTCAAAGGCATAACAATATTCTCTCTTTTATTTTTCATCTCTTTCAGAATAATTGCTATCATTGTATTTGTTTTGTAGTTCTTCCATCGCATACACAGCTGAGGATTTCAACATACAAAGAATGTCGTCCATCCTCCAAGGCTAGATTCTCAAACCTTCGCTGTGAAAATCGATAGGTTGCTGTCACAGTCGTTATTGTGGTGATTTAAAAAAGGCGAGCCATTCTCCAAAAAACGTGCGTGCAAATGAGGTTGGCGGAGAGTAGCAAAGGTTCGCTAAATTTACATGAGATGAGTCACTGGTGATAGTGATTGGCACATGCTCAGAATACACCATAAAAAAGGCATAAATGTGTGCATATGTAAGGGAAAAGCAACGCCATAAGCGGTATGTCAATCGTAAGTGTGCCAGAACTATTGGATGAAGGAGAGAAGGGGAAATGCAACTTCAGCTTTCAATAAGCATGCATAAGACATGCCTTCTCTCCCCCAATAACTACTATAATTCATGTAAATTTGTTTTCAATGTCAAATTTTACCATGAACCATAGCCAGAAGGCTCATAGAAAAAAATAAAAATTACACGATTCACATAAATTATAGTTTTTTTTTTTGGGGGGGGACAAAAGCATGCTTCTTGAACATGTTCAAGAAGTGTGCTTTTGACCACCTACCTCATCCCTTTGGGGGGGTCTAACAGCTCATGGTAGTTGCAATGTGTTAACATTTTAAATAGAAACATAGAAACATATGTACCTGGAGCAGTTACAGAGCAGCAGCAGCAATGCCATCCTGCATTCAGATAAGTTACCCATTTTTCTTGTATGTTAAATCAAGATTTGAAGTAAATAGTGGTGGTTACTAGCAGGTGGCAGAGACAGTGAACTCGCTGTGATGGTCTCTATTATAACTGACTCCGTGATCATTCACTAGAGCTTGGTTATGGGTCTGAGCATTCACTTTGAAGCCTAGAGTCACTGCAGTGACTATGAAAGTATTTATTCATTTTATATGAGGATAAGGTGATTATTTTGTGGATATAATTTATGTGAATCATGTAATTTTTTTTATTGTCATGAGCCACAATCAAAACACATGCCAGAGATGCATTTTTCATAGTACCGGCACCCCCGGACCAGTGATTTTTGCTTGCCTAAAGCCAATGTCGCGCTTGGAGAATCACTCAGCGATGATGAAGAATCGACCAGAGTGCTCATTTAAATATCGATGAGCCCATTTGCATGGCAGAATCAGAGACTGCTAGGAAGCTCGGAAAAGACCACGGTAAGCCATTTTGATCATCTCTTGCTAAAACACATGCACGCTAAACCGGCTGGAACCAGTTTAGTGACCCCATTAAAGGCAACCTTAAGTTTTGAGAATCTGGCCTTTAGTTTTATCTCACTTTAATCTTCAACAGTACAAATATGCATTCATTACAAGGAAGGACCTCAAAAGACAAAAAAAATCACAACTATACATTCACTATTATTAAATATTATTTATTCATTGTTTCATTAAAAGTTAGGCTTTTAAAGTAAAATTAAAGAGACAAACTCTCCAGCAAAATTTCAACATGAATAATTTTATTGCTTGAGAACTAGAGATATCACTTCCAACAGTCTTCAAAAACTACGATGAACTGATTCTCTATTTGCATGAACAGAACTGCTAGGTAATATTGCAACATGGCACATTAATATGGTTCAATTGCTTTTTCTACCGTTCCCAAAACAGTACCTGCAGAAACCCAGACTGGAAGGTAAAGAAAACAAATCCTACACGTGAACACAAAATCGTTTCCAGCAGTAGTAATTTAGAGCAACTCAAGCATCAATCTAATGCCATCACACAGTCCATGAACTCTTTAGTGTTCAAAATTAAATCAATAAAAGAAACATTTGTTTTTCATCAACAGATTCTCTAATTGCCTCTTAAGATTGTACTTTGTAGTGGGAGAAAAATGGATGGGACAATGTTATGCTGTGGATCACAAAAGGCTACAAACCAGGAATAATAACAAAGGCCCTCTTTTACAAAGGCGGGCTAAGCGTTTTAGCGTAGATTTAGCGCGTGCTGAATCAACACGTGTGCTAACTGCTAATGCATCCATAGGATAACATGCAGGATAACATGTTTAGTATGCGCTAAAAAGCTTAGCGCACCTTTGTAAAAGAGGGGGGAAAGTCTTCCTAACTTACATACAAATACATATTAAGCAATTCCTACCTGATGTAGACTACGCAATTCTATTTCTCCCATGATATTATTGTTTTAATACAGAATACCTGGCACCATAGTACAGTAACAAAAGGACAAAAATGGTTTACAAAACTCTTTTAAAAGATACACCCAAGTCTATCTATAAACTTCACATTCAGTCTTTAATATTACAGAGAAATAATTTATAGAAATAACAATGTGAAACTGGTAATACATACATATATGTATTATATAATATGTTATATATGTGTAACAAGGATGGCACTGCTTTTTTTATTTGTTATAGAAATTTTGGTTGGTACATTTAACTAAAACTGTTACACTCAAATACTATTTGTTGATATGGCACGCTGAAGCCTCTTATTGGAAAGTATACTGTAATTAGCATACAGTTTGGTAAGATTTATAAATTATTTTAAAAAGTATATATATATATATATTATGAATATATAAAAATGGAAAGCAGCTGCTGTGTGATTCAAAAACCATGTTAAATGGCAGTGTAGTAAATAACAGAGAATCAAGACATAAATCTATCAAAATGAAAAAAATAATAATAATAAAAACAAAGGGAAACTAACATGAATTATTCTATTACAAAGAACACAAGCCTTGGTCAGCAAAAGGAGATATCTTTAAAAAAAACCATCATTCCTTTTATCTCTGGAATCCAATGTACAAAAGCTGGAATGGGAAAAGTCACTAAGTTAGATGTTGAACTTTTCCTGTTTAACATACCAGAGTAGCTTTTCCAGACTGAGCAACTCCATATTTAAAAGCTGAAATAAGTAAAATCTAAAATACATAACTCTTCTGTCTATTAGAGTTTTGGCAACAAGACTTATGATTTACATATCTATATATAGATATAGATATATATATATAAAATCCACATTTCTACATGATGTCATAAACATACAAGACAGTGAGGTATGTGAGGCTTTTCTTCAACAGAGTCCGATGCTGAAGCATAGTGTAAATCAGCCATCTAAAAACGTGGCAATAAGAACTTGATTTTCCACACAGCTGTTAAGATAATTTATCTTCATCAACTGTGTCCTCCATTCTTCTCTTCATTGCTACAGGGTGGTTTCATGAAAGATCTTCTCATTGGGCCACTGGCATCTGTTACCTGTTATGTAATGAGATTTTTTTTTTTTTTAATGAAGAATTAACATATATGGAAATAGGGTAAAGAGAGATTTGGAAAAATGAAGCAGAAAAAAAAGTATATTTACCACCACATCACTGCACGACACAACACTTGTGCACATTTGCATTAGTTTTACCTGCCCCAGCAGCTAATCGAAAGGACAGGAAGACGGGCTGCGGAAAGTGGAGAAAGAAAAAATTACTGTATTCCACAAAAAAAAGGAAGGAAAAACACAGCCCCATGTATAATGATGCAACGCAAAAGGAGGAGTGTGGAAGGGACTCCAGCGGTGATGCCATTCAGCTCATGCGATAGCTCGCAGCAATTATATTTTGGGACCACGTTGACTTGCAGGCTTTTGATCACATATTGAGAGTATTCCTTTTTGGTATTTTAACCAGTACTCTGGCGCCATCTACTGGGCTTCTTTTATACACCCCTGAGGAAGGCTTTCTAAGCCGAAACACGTACTGTGTTGGGGTCCAGTACTAAAAGGATTAAAAGACTTTCTGTTAAGCTTGCATCAAATTTTGTATATGTGTTAGCTATTTATATGTTGTAGCAAAATGGATGGAGCACTAATGATGTATATAACGTGATTTTAATCAAGGGAAAAAAGACCTCAAAATACCCCTAAAGTGTGATCAATAAAGTCACAAATATTTCGGGGTTAGGTATCATCACCGGTCAAAAACCCTTGAATTTTTAATATTTTTAATTTTAATTGATTTTTAATATTTTAAAACATTTTTTCTATTATTATAAATATAGTATATATCTATTTCATGCTTGCATTTTCCTTCTCTGAACAATTGTGACTTTTTTGACCGGTGATGATACCTAACCCCGAAATATTTGTGACTTTATTGATCACACTTTAGGGGTATTTTGAGGTCTTTTTTCCCTTGATTAAAATCACGTTATATACATCATTAGTGCTCCATCCATTTTGCTACATTATATGATTTTTTGGACACTATTTTGTTTTCCATTCTTTCATTCAGTTGAAGCTATTTATATGTTACCAATAAATTGTTTGTCCTTTAAGTTGGGTGACTGTGTCTCTTCCCCACGCCTCCTTTTGCGAAAGAAAAAATAAATAGTTACAGGCAATACTTAGCAATTTTTATAAGTACACAAATCAAGCAAACTTATTCTGCAACAATACAAAAGCAGCACAACTATGGGCATATTTTATAGTCCAGAAGAGGTGCTGTGAGAGGATTTCTGGCGACAGAGAGATCTGCACTGGTAAGAATTTGCTGGGAAACTGTTTGTAAAATTGGGGAAAGATAGACAAAGTTAATTAGGTAAGCTGAGGGGCTTTATTTTATATAAAGTACTCTGCTCACTTAGCAAGGGAGTTTAAGGTGAGTCTCTTTCATTTGAAAGGAAGCTCTGGAATGGGATGTATTAGGCTCAGGAGTCATCTAAGAAAATACTTTTTTTTTTTTTTAACAGAAAGGTTGGTAGATGCATAGAATAGGATCCCGGTAGAGGAGGTGGAGACAAAGACTTTCTGAATTCAAGAAAGTGTGGGACAGGCACATGGGATCTCTTAGGAAGAGGAGGAGATAGTGGATGCTGCGGATAGGCAGAATGGATGGGCCATTTGGCCTTTATCTGCCGTTATATTTCTATGTATCTAAGGGATAGTTTTATCTTAGCATAGAAAGTCTGTGTTACAGTTCATAGGATAGCATTTAAGGGAGCTATTTTAAAATTGCTGTATATGAGGGTGAATCAAAAATTAAAGGCAATTGTTAAATTATGTGATAACAGAGTTAGCAAAATGCAACATACTTTTGTATGTACTCGTTCATTGCCTGTTGGATAGTTTGTCCACGCACAGTGCAGCACTTGGCCTTTAGTTGTGTGGCAGTCACAAGGTCAGGAACATGGATGCTCCATTGCAAGACTTCAACATCGAAGAACAGTGTTCAGTAGTGCGCTTTCTTTGGGCAGAGGGAGTAAAAACTGTGGAAATTTGTCATTGGATATTGACTCACTATGGACATAGCACCATAAATCAATGAAAGGTTTATGAGTGGGTAAAAAGGTTTAAAGCGGGAAGAACAGGTGCAACCAATGAAGGTCATTCTGGAAATAAGAAGACTTCAAATGGTTCAAAACACTGCAGTAAAAATTATATTTAATGCAAAAAAATATGATCATGTTACTCTTCTCTTACATAAAGCTCATTGGTTACCAATAGAGCATAGGATCACTTACAAAATTATTTTACTAATGTTTAAAACTAAAGTAAATAACCAGCCAGAATTTATTAATAACTTACTTATCCCCTATAATCAAACTAGTACCTTATGATCTACTGCTAGGAATGATAAAGAAGGGGATCACAAACAGATCGGATAAGGTTAACATGCCGCTGTACTGGGCCATGGTGCGCCCTCACCTGGAGTACTGCGTCCAGAACTGATTGCCGTACATGAAGAAGGACATGATGCTACTTGAAAGGGTCCAGAGAAGGGTGACTAAGATGGTTAAGGGGCTGGAGGAGTTGCGAGAGATTAGAGAAACTGGGCCTTTTCTCCCTTAAAAAGAGGAAACTGAGAGGGGACATGATCGAAACAGGTTGTTCACCCTCTCCAAGGTAGGGAGAATGAGAGAGCACTCTCTAAAATTGAAAGGGGATAGATTCCGTACAAATGTAAGAAAGTTCTTCTTCACTCAGAGAGTGGTAGAAAACTGGAACGCTCTTCCAGTGTCTGTTGTAGGGGAAAACACCCTCCATGGATTCAAGACAAAGTTAGACAAGTTCATTCTGAACCAGAACATACGCAGGTAGGGCTAGTCTCAGTTAGGGCGCTTTCTTTGACCAAGGGCCGCCGTGTGAGCGGACTGCTGGGCATGATGGACCACAGGTCTGACCCAACAGTGGCAATTCTTATGTTCTTATGTTCCTTACCATTCCCTCATTGAAACATATCAGTACAATGAGGACTACAATTTTTTCCATTAATGCTCCTTTTCTCTGGAACAGTATCCCAAATTACTTGCGCGAGAATATAACTCTTATCAATTTTAAGGTGAAGCTAAAGACATTCCTTTTCCATGATGCTTTTATAACTTAAACTGTCCTTTTAAGGACGATTTAGATTTAAGAAAGGTTTCTACTTACAGTTCCCCCTCCTTTTGTTCTTCCCCTTAAGTGTTCTTTTTCTCTCTATCAGTTGTAGTTCCAATCCCTTCTTCACTTTTGTTCCCGTTTGTCTTTGTCCTTAAAAAAATTGACTTTTCCCTTGGTTTGTTTTTGTTTACATTGTATTTTTATTGGCATATTGTTATGGTGTTTTTTGTACACCGCCTAGAAGGTTTGAGTGGGCGGTATAATACATTTTAAATAAACTTGAAATTTGATCACCCATCAACATTGTGTACACAAAAGTGCATTTACAGAGCGGATGCCTTGATTAGAGAAGATCAATGGATAATAGTGTCTCAACTGGCTGCAAATTTGGATATCAGCTCTGGCTCTGCATGATGACTTGGGATACAGAAAAGTGTGCGCATGATGGATTCCCAAACAGCTTACTGATCTGCACAAGCAACAGTGTGTGGAGGTTGCGAACCAGTTCCTGAGATGGTATGAAGAAGATCTGAGTATTCTGGAGAGAATTGTCACCAATGACGAGATATGGCTGCATCACTGCGACTCGGAGAGCAAAATACAAAGCATGATGAAGTAAATGAAGCGGTGCTCACCTGGCTTTGGGAGCAGCCAACAAACTATTTCTCTGCAGGAATGCAGAAGCTAGTTGAATGATACAACAAATGTGTCAGCTTGCATGGGGACTATGTGGAAAAGTGATGCATTCAATTGCTCAAAACTACTTTAAAGCCGCTAAATGTATTTTGCCTTTACTTTTTGATTTACCCTCGTATCAGCATAAAGAAACAGCTAGTAAGCACAAGAAGCCTCAGTTTAGACTTTAATTCCCTCCCATCCTCCCCAACTCCCACCATTTTTAGCCTGATCTCTAATTTATAAGCACTTCAACTAATTAGGTGGCTAAAATAGTAATTAGGACATCTCTATTAGCAAGTGATAATTCTTAGAAATACAGTCTACTAGATCCACAGAGGGGAACCTAACTCATACCAATAACATTACAAAATAATAATAATAAAAACTAAATATTACTGTAGCCTAACATATAACTAGCAACTTTAGGGCACCTTAGTGTACATATTCCCACTCCCTTAGTAACTTAATAAGAAATCACCAGTATTAAGATGGAAGCAGCAATCCAGCAGCGACATGGGGACTATTCAGTCTTTTGCACTGAGTATCACATGTTTAATTATCTCCCAGTTGGTGAGAGGTCATATGTGTGTACTTGGTGCAAAGACTTCCTAGCACTCAGAGAACAGGTCTGATCTTTGGAGGCTAGAGTAGCAAACTTGGAGGAGCTGAGGCAGACAGAAAAGTCTATAGAGGAGGCCTACAGGGTGATAGTCTGGCAACCTCTGTGCTGCCAAGGAGGATAAAGGTCTCCTCAAAGGAAAGCATCACCATGGAGAGGGAGAAAGAATCCTGAAGCCAGGACCTACCTTCAGGGATGCAATATCCTCTCACACTGAGGATTTGTGCACCCAGGACAGCTATTGTAGTTAGTATGGAGTATCTCCATACCTAATGAAATCCAAGGCAACGCACCCCATGTAACGCAATGGCGTCATCATCCAAAACTTTATCAAAAAGAAGAAAATGACAACTCAACGAGCATATGGAACAGAAGTTTTCAAGTGAAAAATCCAGTCGTTTTCCCACATGAAAAGATGTGCGGCTTTATCGCCATTAAATGTTGCCAGAATTTGATCTATGACACCCCATTGAAGTTGGGAAAATGTGCGATTGTTGGTTGGGGATACCATAGGTGCAGAGTGTTTTTTGGTGTTTAGACAGCTAACCCCCCTCCCTCCCCCACGGCCTAAGTCTACATGCAGAGCCTGCTGCTATTCTGGCTCCAGTGGTAGGCCTCCGCCTCTGTCGCGGAGAAGGCTTTGGGTCCCTGCCGGTGCATCATCAGCTGTTCGGCCACAGCAGGTCCCTGCTGGCACATATCACATCAGTGGTGTAGTAAGGGAGAAGGGGCAGTCCGCCCTGGGTGCCCTGTTAGTGGGGGCACCAGCACCCCCTCCTCCTCCCACTCCTCCCCTCGCCAGGCGCGTGCCCCTGGTATGGAGATAGTTGGGTGGCTGGTGGACCTGAGGATTGCTTGGTCACTTGCCTGCCTAGTGCAAATGTGACAGACATTACGTGTCACCCAGATATGATTTAACATAGTAACATAGTAACATAGTAGATGACGGCAGATAAAGACCCGAATGGTCCATCCAGTCTGCCCAACCTGATTCAATTTAATTTTTTTTTTTTTTTTTCTTCTTAGCTATTTCTGGGCAAGAATCCAAAGCTTTACCTGGTACTATGCTTGGGTTCCACCTGCTGAAATCTCTGTTAAGACTTACTCCAGCCCATCTACACCCTCCCAGCCATTGAAGCCCTCCCCTGCTCATCCTCTACCAAGGGTGCTGGGGAGGAGCCTGCTGTCTTGGCATATGTGGGTGCTAATGACATGGCGAAATGTGGTAGGGAGGTTCTGGAAGCCACATTTAGGCTTCTTGGTAGGAAGCTAAAAACCAGAACCTCCAGGATGGCATTTTCTGGCGTGCTGCTTGTTCCATGAGCAAGACCCAGAGATGCCTAGGGTGACCCATCCCAAAACTGGAGATTTACCACTGCTATGCTGGAGATTTAAGGGCAAGTGAGATTTCTTTTACTGGCTCCAGCCGTTTTAAATCAATTCTAGCATATGTACAGTACATTCCAAAATTTAACATATTCTAATCAATAACAGAAAATAAAATTCTACTACTATTTATTATTTCAATTGCACTACCATACACTTGCAACACTGTACATTAAATACTTAAGAGATGGCCTCTGCTCAAAAGAACTTACAAGCTAATTAAGACAGACAAACAAGAGAAAGGTGAATCTATGCATACTGCTCAGGTAGGGATT
Organism: Geotrypetes seraphini; assembly: GCF_902459505.1. Classification (NCBI taxonomy): domain Eukaryota; kingdom Metazoa; phylum Chordata; class Amphibia; order Gymnophiona; family Dermophiidae; genus Geotrypetes; species Geotrypetes seraphini. The sequence goes on from NC_047087.1 coordinate 266,180,107, forward strand.
TACAAGGGGACTCATTAGGCAGATATGGTAGGGGACTATAGAGGGAATGACAGAGATATTGGTGCTTAACAAGCTGGTAGGGTTACAACTGTTTTCTACTTTTGTTGTCTGGTCATTTTATTTTTCCAACTATGTTAGTCAGTCTTTGGTTTCCGTTTTCCCCTGTCTTTTTTTTTACTCTTTTGTCAGGGTCCCCATTTGACATTTATTCTCTCTCATCCATCATTCATCATTTATCATTTATTCTCTCTCATCCATCATTCATCATCTCTTTCCACCCTGTCCAATATCTCCCATCTGCGTGTCTTCCTCTATCTTCCTGATATGTTGAGCATCTCTCTTCTCTGAGTCCTTATTCTTACTTTGTTCAAGATCTTCCCTCTTTGTCCTTAACCCCCCTGCTCTGTCAATATTGTACTTTTGTGTCCTCATCCCGCGCGATGTACAGCTTCTTCCCTTACTCCTTCATTGCTTCAACCTTCTACCCTGTCATGGCTAGCATCTTCCCATCTCTCTATCTTCCCTCCTGCACCTTCTTCCCTAGGAACCAGCCTCTCTTTTCCTTCCCTCCTGTCCCCCATCCTCATCCCAGGTCCAGCATATCTCCTTTTTCCCTCTGGACTTTCCCTTTTCTGGGAGCCAAAATCTCTCTTCCTTCCTCTTTATCTCCTCTCTGAAACAGCATATCTTCCTTACCTCTCTTTCTTCCCTCCTCACCCCCTCCCCCATGCAGGGAACAGCATCTTCCTTCTTTCCTTCCTGGCCCACTCATCTACCATCCACCACCACCATGGGCCAGTATCTCTTTTTTTCCTCTTGTCCCCCAACCACTCCTCTCTTAAAAAATGCCATACTGGGACAGACCTAAGGCCATTCAAGCTCAGTATCCTGTTTCCAACAGTGGCCAACCCAGATCCCAAGTATCTAGCTCACATATGTCAAACACAAGGCCTGCGGGCCAAATCCAGCCCACTTGGCCTTTTTATGTGGCCTACGGCAATACTCCCAAACTTCCCCTTCTCACAGCCCAATGTGTCTTCCCTCCCGCACCCGTCTGATGTCGCCATCACGCTGGAATTTCTGCCAGCTTCGGCAGCGATTCAGCGGTGTTGTCCATAGCTCCCCTTCCTTCTTTCCGTCTGCTATGGTCCACCCGGGTGGAAACAGGAAGCTGTGTGTCATTGGAGACAGACCGCGGTAGGCGAAAAGCAGGAGGGGGAGCCATGGACAACATTGCTGAGGCTGGCAGATTTTTCGGCTTGGCAGTGACACTGGACCGGCGCTGGAGGGAAAGACATGCTGGGCTGTGAGGAGAGAGGAACCGGCGCTGGAGGGAAAGGCAAGCTGGGCTGTGAGGAGAGAGGAACCGGTGCTGGAGGGAAAGGCAAGCTGGGCTGTGAGGGGAGAGGGACCAGTGCTGGATGGAAAGGTAAACTGGGCTGTGAAGAGAGAGAGATGAAGAGAGAGAGGTTGGACCTGGGGGTGGTGTGGAGGAAGAGGGAAAGAGATGATTGAAGGGAGAACCGTTGGGAAGAGAAAGGGAGAAATGGTGGACCTGGGGGAGGGAGGCATGAAAACAGGGGGAGAGATGGGATGGGGGGCAGTTGGGAAGAGAAAGGGAGAGAAGTTGGATTTGGAGATGGAAGGGAAGGAGAAATGTTAGGTCTGGGGGTGGAAGGGAGAGAGATATGCAGCATTTCTTGTTTTTCCTTCCATCTCATTGTTCAGCATCAAGGGGGGAGGGAAGAAGAACAACAGAAAAGAGAGGGAGCAACATGGACCGAGAGGAGGAGAGTTAAAAGGAAATAGGAGGCTGGGAAAGGAGTGAGATGGGAAATGGGGAGCTACAGAATAACAGAAGATGGAAAATTGATAGGTAGCTGAAAATTTAAAAGAAGGAGAAGGATGAGAAAGAGGGCGAGATTTGAGTGGACAGAGGCAGAAAAGAAAAAAGGAGAAAAGTTTAAAGGCAAAAATCAATATGTTGAAAACAGGGACTGGAGCAAGAGAGAAGAGGAGAAAAAAATGGACAGGAGACACTGGAGAGAGAATTAGAAGATACACAAAATCAGAAAGAGAAACTGGGACCAAAAGCAAAATGATCAGACAACAAAAGGTAGAACAAATTTTCTATTTTGTGATTACAATATATCAGATTTGAAATGTGTATCCTGTCAGAGCTGATGTTAGACAGCAAGAGGACCTAAAAGAGAGAGGAAAAGTCTTTATTTATTTTGTATGTAACACATAGCCGGCATGGGGATGGAGAAGTTGTATCCCTATAATTCTACTAACCCCTTCCTTTGCTGGCACGTAGCGTGGGTGTTGGCACCGGCGGTGATTGATCCAAAGCTTACAGAAGTCCTGTGAGCGTCAAAGCAGTTGCAGCCACTGCCGCAGCTGGGACCCACACTGTGTGTTAGTAAAGGAGGGGGTAAGTATCTTAATTAAAAGTTTGGCCCATGACTTAGCCTGTTTTTTAGATTTCGGCCCCTTATGTGATTTGAGTTTGACACCCCTGATCTAGCTAGATATTTCCTTCCTAGCATTTAACTTTATAAAAGGAAACTATGCTAGCATGAGAAGAATGATAAAAAAAGAAACTTAGAGGAACAACTGAAAAGGTCAAAAATATACATCAGACGTGGATGCTATTCAAAAATAACATTCTGGAAGCCCAGACCAGATATACTGCAAGTATTAAAGAAGGAAGAAGGGAGACCAAACAGCAGCTGGCATTGTTAACAAGTGAGATTGAAGGAAGCTGTTAGAGCTACAAGAAAATCCTTCAGAAAATGGAATAATGATCTGACTGAAAATAATAGGAAACAGTACAAGGAGTGGCAAGTCAAATGCAAGGCGCTGATAATGAAGGTAATGAGAGGCCTTGAAAAGAAGATTGTGTTGCAAGCAAAAACACATAGTAAAAACTTTCTTAGGTATATTAGAAGCAAGAAGCCGTGAAAAGAATCAGTTGGACCACTAGATAACCGAGGTAAAAGGGACACTCAGGGAAGACAAGGCCATAGTGGAGAGGCTAAATGAGTTCTCTGCTTCGCTCTTCAACGAAGAAGATATGGGGGTGATACCAGAAAAACAAAAACAGTTGGCTTACAACCACTGAAATGATAGAAAAATGTTACTGATTAGGGGAGCAATCATTCATCACAATTATAAACACAGACTCAGAAAAGCCCAATGAGCCAGCAGTATTATCAGTGGCCAAATTAGACCGGGAAAAAGCTGAGCAAAAAGCAAAACCTCAAAAAAAGAGAAAAATTCCTTTGTTCAGAAAAAAAAGTCATACCAAAAAAGATAATAGAAAGCACATCCCAAAACAGTAATACTGTATATACAAATCTTTTTCTGGTCTTAAGTAGATAAAAATAAATGATACCAGTGCCACAAATAGTATTTAACGCTGATGAGTCAAAGAAACTGGAGCAAATCTCTGTAACACTGGTAGGTGTGATGGGGCAATTTGACAAACTGAAGTGTAGCAAATCAATCTGGACCCGATGGTATATGTTCCAGAGTACTGTTGCAACTGAAAAATGAACTTGCAGAGCTATTTTTAGTAATAAGTAATTTATCTTTAAAATCCAGCATGGTACTGCTCACATGCTGGGTGAGAAGATACCCGCACATTACCAAAAGGTCTCTTAATGAGATACAGTGGTGCCTCGCATAACGGACGCCTCGCACAGCGAACGCTGCGCACAACGAACTTCTTGTCTTGATTCGTACAACGGACTTCGTTTCACACAACGAAGTCGCCCGAGCTGCATCCTTCCGCGCAGTGTGCGTGACGCTACCGGCTACCCTCCTCCTCCTCCTCCATCAACCAAATCGGAAGTTACATCATGAGGGGAGAGGAAGGAGGAAGGAAGCAGTTGGCAGCATACGCACTGTTAGAGCCCAGTGGCTTGTGTTAAAGTTGTTTACAGACTTCAACAGCAGCGGGAGAAAGCAGTCGCCGGCCCTGTTTCGCCGATCGAGGGGGGGCCCTGTTTTGCCGATCGAGGGGGGGCCCTGTTTCGCCGATCGAGGGGGGGCCCTGTTTCACCGATTTAGGGGGGGTGCCTGGTGTTGCCGATCACTGCGGGGGGGGGGAGGGAGGGCTTTAGCAGAGGTGGGAGAAAGCAGTAAATGAGTGGAAGTTGGCAGGCCTGGGGATGGAAGGGCAGTCGAAATACGGTATGTTGGAGCAGGGGATGAGAGGGAGGGAGAGAAGGGGAAATATTGGACAAGGGCAGAAGGGATGCTAAATCATAGGGTGACAGGCAGAGAGAACAACAGGAAAAAGAGTGGAAGCAATCTTGAACCCTGAGGGTGAGGGAAGAGAGAGGTGGTGAGATGATTGATCATGGGGAGAGGGACAAAAGGGAATAGAGATGGGATAGGAAGATAGTGGAAGTAAAAGGACAGGGAGATGTATGTTTTTAGATGTATCTAAATAAAAATAATAACCAAAAATTTATCTTTTTTTATGTCATCTTAGCATATTTTATGCTACAGAACGAATTATTTTTTTTAACATGTATTGTTATGGGAAAATGCGTTTCACATAACGAACTTTTCGCATAACAAACTTGCTCCTGGAACCAATTAAGTTCGTTGTGTGAGGCACCACTGTATTACATTGGAATGAGCCCACACCAGGCTCCTTTGGATGATATCACTCCTATGTGAGAAACAATGTCCTGCTTGTCCTTGGGGGATGTTTTTACAGTCCCTGAAAATATTTAATCAATGTATTTAATTAAGACAACTTCAGCAAAGAGTTTCAAATGCCTAGGCACTAGCAGCAAAATATAATTATGGGGCCAGATACAGTAATCATGCTGCCTAGGACAAAAAAGTTAAAATTAGGCCACAAACGGATACGTGATTATTTATCACAGTATCTGGTACAAATGACACCCTTTTTCCCAACGGAGACAGTGAGTCATAATCAGCATAAAGACATGTTTTGCAATATATTGAAATACAAGTGCATTTATTATCATTATCACCTCTAGTGCTGCTACAACTAGTAATTGCAGCCAATAAATTATTTTCATTGTGATTTCTAGACCAGGTTGTGTTTATAAACGATTTATGACTACAGCCCATTTGAAAGCAATGGGGGGATCTATCTGTTCAAAGCAATCAAGAGAATGGAAAACCCATTCATCTTCTAGTATGCACATCGCTAATCATTTTCACACAGCAATATCTAGCAAGGGAACCACCATGTCTAAATGCTGATCTGCTGTATTCCTCCTTACACTGCTCTTTAATGGGGTCGTCCATGAAGTAGACACAACCTGGAAAAAGATACTGAGGTATTTGCTTATAACATGTCTGCTGATTTAATTTTAGCTCCGTTCATACTTCAATAAGCGTCCTTGTATTTTAGATGTAGTACTGAATATTGGAACAGTAATTGTAAGGAACAACCTTCATTCATGGTTTTCTTATATGATAGAAACCTTCAAGATCATGAAGGGTATAGAAAAAATAGACAGGGACAGATTTTTCAAATTATGGGGAACCACAAGTACAAGGGGGCACTCAGAGAAATTGAAAGGGGAGAGGTTCAGAACAAACGCCAGGAAGTTCTTTTTCACACAGAGAGTGGTGGATACATGGAACGCGCTACCGGAGGATGTGATAAGCAGGAGCACGCTACAGGGCTTCAAAGAAGTTTTGGATAGGTACTTGGAGGACAAAGGGATTGAGGGGTACAGATAAGAGTAGAGGTAGATTATAGGGACAGGATTAGAGGTAAGTTATAAAATTAGTCAGGGAGCAATGTTTCAGGCAATAGGCCTGATGGGCCGCCGCGGGAGCGGACCGCTGGGCAAGATGGACCTCTGGTCTGCCTCAGCGGAGGCAATTCTTATGTTCTTATGTTCTTACATCTTGCTTTGAGCTGATGATATTAGTAGGTCGATCTACATCATGTAGGCTAATATTTTAAAGTTATGCTCTTTGTTAAAAGAATGTGAGGCTACCTATACTCAGCAGAGATGTATGGAAAAATATAATTGGCCTAAAGATACAGGGGCTGATGCTTGACAGTTCAACAATTTTTCACAGAAGGTCCTTCAAAAACATTGGCATTTTTGTGGTACCCAATGTTTACATTCTGCTTTCTGAAAAAAAATTACTTAAGGGCTCATTTCCATAGTAAACCTTCTTGTGTAGTCTATAAAGTATGAAAATGTATTTAAATTACACAATAATTAGTTAATGAGATGCAAAACCACTCAAAGCAGCTCACTGAGGGAAGGAGGGAGGTTGTGTGCCCTGAGCTTCCCTCGCTCTACCCACTATTCCTTCTTCAACCCCCACCTCCCATTTTTTTTCCCATCTTGCCCGTGCATAAACTCATCCTTTTTCCACCTTAAACTCTTCCATTTGAACTTCCAACCCCTCCTCTCTGTAACCACTTTTTGCTCCCATTCCAAGCCCTGTCTCCACCCTGCACTCACCTCTCTCTTTCTGCTTTTGCTTCCTATCCCCCCCTTTTTTACACCTGACCAAGCCAAAAAAAGGCATTAGTCCTAGAAAATTCATTCTTCTCCTACACCATGACAATGATGATTCAACTTCTTTTTTCCTTCCTGAAATTTCTTAGTGAAAAATCAGTGTGGCTCAACTTAACAAAGAAGAAACATCAAATTTGTTCTTTGCAGGTCTTTCCGCATCAGAAAGAAAAACAATAAACATTTAGTTTAGCCTTACACCCATTTTTAGGTACATTTTACACAATCAAGAGTACCTTTTGGGGAGGATCCATCTGTCTGTCTATATAGTACTTGCACAAACAAATGCATACAAAGACTTGGAAAGCACAACCTGAGAGTTGCAGATGGTGGGGGAACCAGGTTTCATTACCCGAAGTGGAGAGCAGAGAAACCAGGAAGAAAATCGCAGTTACCATGGAGACCCATCAAAGGAAGAGGATCAGAGCCATGACCACGTTAAAAAAGGGACTGGTGAAGGACAGAAGGCTGTGTGTGTATTGGGAGATGTGAGGGGGGGATGGATGGAGAGGAACTATGGGGTAAAACTGCAAGGGAAGGAGGAAAAGTAGTTGAGAGTGCAATGGGGAGGTGGGTACAGAGTTCAAGAAGGGGGAACAATGGAAGAGGATAGTAGAGAAAGAAGGGGAGTATACAAAAGGTGAAAAAGGGGCAGAGTGAAAGGGAGTGGTGGAGAAGGGGGATGGAGAATACAAGGTAGTGGGACACAGCACAAGAGGAAGGGGGAGGGAAAAGGAAGTACAAATAGTGTGGAAGGAAAAGGAACTATGCAGGAGAGCAGGGAGGAATACAAGGGTGAGGAAGGCCTGCATTCCTGTAGTACACACACACACGTAATCCGCAACACATACATACCCCCTCCTCCCCCACACACACATATTTGCCTCAATATCCATATATTCCAACATATCACCCAAAACACACTTTGGAACAGTATTGACCCTAGACACACATACCTCACCCCCTAAAAAACAGCCATACATTCTCATAGATTTAAACCTTCCTCACAGAAATACTGCATATACTTGAATATAACCCTAGATTTTTGAGCAAAAAAATGGCTTAAAATGGGGGTCTGTTTTATATTCAAGTTTCCCCCCTCAGATTGTGTAATTCTGGTCACCATATCACAAAGAAAGACATAATAAAATTAGAAAAGATACAGAGAAGGGCATCAAAAGTGATAAAAAGGATGGGGCGACTTCCCTATGAAGAAAGGCTAAAGTGGCTGGAGCTCTTCAGCTTGGAGAAGAGACAGCTCAAAAGAGATATGCTAGAGGTCTATAAATACTGAGTGGAATGGAAAGGGTAGATGTGAGTCGTTTGTTTACTCTTTCCCAAAAATACTAGGACTAGGGGGCATGTGATGAAGCTACTAGGTAGTAGATTTAAAACAAACCAGAGAAAATATTTCTTCACTTAATGTGTACTTCTTAAATTCTGGAATTTGTTGCTGGAGAATGTGGTGAAATCAGATTGCTTAGCAGGGTTTAAAATTTTCTAAAACAAAATGGCTTGGGGAAATCCACTGCTTATTCCTAGGATAGGCAGCATAAAATCTGTTTTACTCCTTGGGATCTTGCCTGTATTAGACACTGTTGGAAACAGGATACTGGGATTTATGGATCTTTGGTCTGTCCCTGTATGGCAATTCTTATGTTCAGACCCATCACAGGCCTTTCCCCAGGCCTACCTTAAGCTCTGCTGGTCCAGTGGTGAGCTAGGGCAAGAGTGATCCTCCTATGTACCTGCCCCATGCAGTCTCACTACTCAAAATGGCTGACACACGTTCCCACAGTAACCTTATGAGACTGCTGTGAATTTGGTTTATATTTAGTCAACCTTCTTTTTGGGGGGAAAAATCCCACACACAAAAATATAAGTGACAAATCACAGCCCACACCCAGTGTCCTCAACTACCCACTCACACATCACCCAACTGATGCCACACTTTACCTGTAGATATTCCTTCCAAGCTATACACACAAATATGCCTGAATCTGAATAAAGAGGCTAATGCACATTTCTTCAAACCTTAGCTAAAATAAACCAAATCAACCAAAAGTAGAAACAACAGTGCATTATTACAATAAATAAAACACAAAACATCACATTACCTTGTGATCTCCCATGCAAATATTTGGCCCAATGTTGTCATATATCACTAGCTTCTCCTCATTTTCTGACTGGTTGAAAACAAGAGAATAACTGGTTAGTGGAAGCTTTTGGGTTCATTACAAAACAATGGCAAAAGCAGATGTGCATGTAACTTCAGCATAATCTCATTCAACTTTTGCCTAAGGCAGTGCTTTCTAAACTTTTATACAGTATAACCTTCTTAACTAAATAGCAGACTGCCTCTTTCTCCCTTCTCCTCCTCCCTCAATCAAAGCATAAAGGTAGCAGCAGTGTCAGCAATCTCTCAAAGACCCCAATACTTTGCATGGTTTTCTAATGTAACAACAGGAAGGCCATGCTGGAGAAGGGAGCTGGACCTGTAAACATTCTGGACTGAAAGGCTGCATGCTGACTGCTTCTATTGGGCATATGTCACAGTAGAGGTCCAGAAGGAGGAGCGGCAGCGCTTTCTGTGACTCCCCCCCCATCAACCCACATATTGGAAAGCACTGGCCTAAAGGTCAATACATTTCAGTGTGCAGTTCTTTATTGCCTGCTAATATCTGCTAGCTGTGCTCGACAAAGTCTGTTAAAACAATAAACAATATTACTATTAAAAAAAATAAGTGGATGCAGAGAGAAGAGAAATCAGCCACACTGCAATGGTGACACCTAGTGGCCAGATTTATTGCACATCATTGTAGACTTCAGGAAGGCACTTCGGTGCATGGTCTCCCTCGGCTAGTCTGTTGTTGCATTGATTGGAATGAAGTAAAAAAAGGAGGAGATATTAAATAGGGTACAACTAGTCCTGGGTAATTGTGTATGAAGGTTTATGGCACCAGAATCTAGCCCAGGTTTCAGTTGAGCTGGAGGCCTCAAGAAACAACAAACAGTTTCTGATTTGCATGGAAATGGTGGCAGCTCTATCTTAGCAAATTACACGACCAGTAAAACTCTGCATTCTAACAGTATACAGTGTATCAAAGGGGGAGAGATGGAAAAACTTCAAGGTGGACATATAGATATTGAAAAGAATAGGGGACAGGGGTGATCCCTGCAGGAATCTGCATAGCGGCTTCCAGGGTGATGACCTGGTGCCATTCATAATAACAGTGTATGAGCGAGATCGTAAGAATTTTGTGAACTAATCTAAGACAGTAGAATCAATACCTATCTCAGAAAGTTGGTAGATCAGAATGTCGTGGTAAACAACGTCAAAGGCCGCAGATAGGTCAAATTGTAATAGAATAGCAAACTTATTACAAGAGTGTAGTTGCTGAACCTTTGAGATTAGTGAGACCAATAGAGATTCGGTACTGAAGTTAGGTCTGAAACCATATTGGCAAGGTAACAGAATGGAAAATCTCTCTAAATATGATGAAAGTTGAGCAGATATGATAGACTCTAACATTTTGGTCAGGAGGGGAATGTTCGCTATGGGTCGGTAGTTAGACGGTGAGGAAGGGTCTAGGTCAACTTTTTCAGTAGTGGGGACAGAGCAATGTGGCTCATCTCTTCAGAAATTATAAATCTGGTGAGCGATGAGGTAGCCAGAGTGAGAGTTTTCTCATATAGGTATGATGGAAATGGATCCAAGTTGCATTTACAAGATCTTAATTTGTGACACAGTTTTGAAACCTGAGCCTCAGATACATACTCGAAGGTAGTCCAGGATATGTCTACTGGGGTAGAAGTGGTGTCACTGGGCACCAGAGAGTCATAAGAAACCAATAATGGAAAAGAGTTTCTTATAGTAGCAACCTTGTCGTAAAAAAAGTTTGCTAGATCATCCGCTACTGGGGAGGAAGGATGTATGAATGAATCATTGTTAGAAGTTAAGGAGTGCCAGATGTTAAATAGAGTACTACTTTGATTATTGGATCTGGTAATTTTGTCACCATAAAAAAAATTTTTAAGCTTTTTTTTAGTACTGTATTATAGAACCTGATACTGTCCCTCCAAGACTGTCTATCTGCAGGAGATTTGGATTTTTTCCATTTCCGCTCCAGTACTCAGCATTTCTCTGTGGTAAGGAAGGTACCAGGGGGCCTTGCGGGAATAGGAAACAGTCTTAGTAGATAGAGGGGGGCAAGAGAGCAGTAACTAGATTCAGAGAGGGTTAACCCATTTATGCCAGTTGATTTCTGAGGCGTCGGGCTTAGGGCAGAGAGTGAACTGCTCAAGAAATTGGGTTTAGAACTGTTCACTTGCAATTTTCTTGCGGAAGGTAATAGGTTTTGATGCAAAGGATTGAACCCCAAGTTGAGACATAAAAAGAGGAAGACAGAAAGTGCCTAAAAAGTGGTCGGACCAAGGGACTTGTTCCCAATGAATATCTTCAACTAAAGTTTTATAATCAGTAAGGTCAAGAAAGCTGATATCAAGAGAGTGCCCCTTTTCATAAGTTGGAGAGGTCTTAAAAGAGGGAAAACCCAGAGAAGTAAGAAAACTGCTGAATTCAATTACATCCTTACTAGTGTTATCATCTAGATCAGGGATCTCAAAGTCCCTCCTTGAGGGCCGCAATCCAGTTGGGTTTTCAGGATTTCCCCAATGAATATGGATTGAAAGCAGTGCATGCACATAGATCTCATACATATTCATTGGGGAAATCCTGAAAACCTGACTGGATTGCGGCCCTCAAGGAGGGACATTGAGACCCCTGATCTAGATGGAGGTTAATATCACCAATAATCAGTAATCTTTGAAATTTTAGAAAAGCCCTTGTTATGATCTCAAAGACAAGTTTGGAGGATTTATTCCAAGGAATTGGGGGACGATATAGTACCAGAATACCCGATGGGTGGCGGTGGAGTTCATCATTGACAGAAGCTAGCATATATTCTAATGATGTGTCACTACCCTTTTCGAGAAGCTGTACATCAAAAAATGATTTATCGAGAAGAACCAGACCTCCTCCTTTCTGGCAATTTCTGGGAGAGAAAAGGCCTTGATAACCATGGGAACAAAACTCATTTTGTGTAAATAAATCATCTTTTGCAATCCAGGATTAAGTAATGTACAGGAAGCCCGGATCAAAGTTTCCTAGTAAGTCATTTAATATTTGAATCTTGTTGCATGCTGATCTAGCATTACAATATAATAGTGGGACTGGGGTGAGAGAGTCAGAGGCAGTGCTGGGCAAGTTGGTGATTAGTATAGGTTTTAAGGAAGCGTGATTGACAACCTGAGATTTTTTAGAGGAATAATTTCTGGTGCACACCAGTACGGGGATTCTGAGACCAGGGCAGGTCTCACTATCACTAGTATCTGCCAAATACATTGGCGGATGGAGATTTTGAACAGTGAATGGTATTGAAAGATGCATAGAGTAAGAGGAGAAGGAGCCAAAAAGGTGCTTCATGATGAAAAATGGGAGAAACCATAAGGTTGAATCTAATACTGATTGAGGAAAGAATTGTAAGAAGAGTTAAACTAGCCGGTATCAGAGGCACAATATAACAGCCTCTTCACTGGGCTGGGTCTGGAGGTGGCCTGGTCTGTTGAGACTTAAGAGGGCTGAAAGTAGACCAAGGTGGAAGATGGCTCTGAGGGGGAGGGGCTTCCCGCCGAGACGATTCTGCCCTCCAGTGCAATGAAGGGGAACCACCCGATCTCCTTTCCATTTTACTGAGCTGGAACTGGAGGTGGCCTGGTCCATGAAGCCCTTAAGAGGGCTGGAAGTGGACTGAGGTGGAAGATGGCACTGAGGGGAGCGGGGCTTCCCACCAAAGATGATTCTGCCCTCTGGTGCAGTGAAGGGGAACATCCCGATCTCCTTTTCCCAACACTGAGCTGGAGCTGGAAATGGCTTGGTCCACTAAGTCCTTAAGAGGGCTGGAAGTGGACCGAGGTGGAAGATGGCTCTGAGGGGGCTTCCTGCCAAAGACGATTCTGCTCTCCGGTGCAGTGAAGGGGAATCACCTGATCTCCTTTCCCATTCATTGAGCTGGAACTGGAGGTAGGCTGGTCCGCTGAGCCCTTAAGAAGGCTGGAAGTGGACTGAGGTGGAAGGGGGCAGGGCTTCCCAACAAAAAAGCAAGCAGGACGCAGGTTCCGGTGTAGTGAGGGGAGACAACTTGGCCTTCCTTCCCCTTCATTGTGCTGGACTTCTGGAGCCCTTATGAGAGCTGGAGGATCCCGGATAAAAAGTGGGCGAGGCTTCCCGCTGAAAAAGCAATCAGGAAGCAGGTTCCGGTACAGTGAGGCGAGAAGACTTGGTCTTCCTTCCCCTTCACAGTGCTGGACTTCTGTGAATGTGCACACACCATTTTGGTTAGTTTATTTTCAAAGGAAAAATTTTCCCTTAGAAAATTGGTGTTAAATCTATAGACCTCACATTTGGGTGCAGTTTAAAAATTGCTCCAAATATGTTCTAGGCACTGATTCAATAAATGGCACTTAACTCATAGGCACGATTGGCAATCATCCATTAAGCGCCATTTATAGAATTGTGATTATTGGCACCTAAGCAGTTTTAGGCGCTGGTAGGCATTGAATCCTTAGGTACACTGCCATTTAGGTCAGGGTTTTCTTGGCCTAAATGAGTGTGCCTAAGGTAAGCGCCTATGTTAAACAACACCCAAAATTTGCCCCTAACCATGTCTTCTTGCTGGTAGGCAACTCGTTGTAGACATCTACCTCAAAGTGGTAGGCACCTGTTGAGTTAGGCACTACCAGCTAATTTTTTAATGGATATTTAATTGATTTCAATGGCACTTTCAATTATCAGCGCTGATTGCATATAGGGAGAAGGTCATGCATATAGGGAGAAGGAACCCGATGTTCACTTACAAAATGGGGGGATCAATGCTAGGGGTCAGTTAGCTGGAAAGAGACCTGGGAGTGATGGTAGACACGACATTGAAGGCGTCGGCACAGTGCGCCACAGCCTCGAGGAAAGCAAACCAAATGTTAGGTATCATTAAGAAGGGTATCTCGACCAGAACGAAGGAAGTCATCCTGCCACTGTACCGGGCTATGGTGTGCCCGCATCTGGAATACTGTGCACAGTATTGGTCACCGTACCTCAAAAAGGACATGGCAATGCTTGAGGGAGTCCAGAGAAGAGCAACTAAACTGATTAAGGGTATGGAAAACCTTACATACACTGACAGACTGAAGAAGCTGGGGCTGTTCTCCCTGGAAAAGCGGAGACTCAGAGGAGATATGATAGAGACCTTCAAGATCCTGAGGGGCATCGAAAAGGTTGACAAGGACAGATTTTTCAATTTGAAAGAAACCACAAGAACAAGGGGTCACTCGATGAAATTGAAGGGGGACAGGTTTAGAACAAATGCAAGGAAATTCTTTTTCACACAGAGGGTGGTGGACACATGGAACACCCTTCCGGAGGCCATGATAGGAAATAGCACAGTACAGGGTTTCAAGGAAGACCTGGATAGGTTCCTGGAGGACAAAGGGATTGAGGGGTACAGATAAGAGCAGTGGAAGGTTTAGAGATAAGTGTAGAGGTAGGTATAAAATTAGTCAGGGACCGCTACTCAGGCAATATGCCTGATGGGCCGCCGCGTGAGCGGACCGCTGGGCAGGATGGACCTCTGGTCTGCCCCGGCGGAGGCGACTACTTATGTACTTATGATTAAGCCAATTAAGAAAATTAAGTTAGGTGCCTATATTGGATAGGCACACCAATCTAGGTGCCTAACTTCAAGCACTGTTCATAGCAGGGGTGTCCAACCTGCGGCCCCGTGAAGTACTTTGTGCGGCTCCGGTTGAGGGCGATGCAGTGTTTTCTTCTGCTGCCCCTGGATGTTTACTGTCTTGCCGGCTCCCTCCTCTTTCTTGCTGCAGCGTTTGTGTGGCCCCAGAAAATTTTTTTTCAGCCAATGCGGCCCAGGGAAGCCAAAAGGTTGGACACCCCTGGTTTATAGAATCTGGGCCTTAGTGTATATTTGGCGCTAAATATTTAAATCTTGACAATATATGGTCATTACAATTTAGCACCGGTTCAATTCCAAATCTTGATTGCCTCCAAAGGGGCTAAGATCCCATGTATCCTTGTTTGTTTAAATAGAACATGGCAACCTGGTTGCTCATATGGATGAGCAATACCTGTTGAAAAAGGCAGTCCTGGAATGTTTTGAGAATGTTCCTTATCGTTCACAGCTCTAGAAGAGTGATATGGAGGGTCTGTTAGTGATGAGACCACACTACCCGAGTGTATAGACCATCTAGATGAGCTCCCTAGCCTAGCATCAAAGCATTTGTGGTCAGAAGCTTTTGGTGAGGAGGGGGCTGAAAAGGGAGACCCTGGTAAACTTTTGTGCTACCATTCCACCATTGGAGAGTGCGCTGTAAATTGGAGCAGAGAGGAATCCTGTGGCATAGGACAATAATGTTGATAAGGTCCATTGTGGAATTCTGAGTTGAAGGTATGCAAATGGGGGTCATATAAACCTTCAATGCCATATAATCAAGCAGGCAAAACATCTGATGTGCAGAAGTGTACTTGAGGATGGAGATTGTTTAACACAAATGAATGAGATTGTTGACCCTCTGCTGAGGTAATGATGTTCAAGAAAGATGCTATGAACTCCAAGATTTGAGTCGGCTATAGATGTGACTTTTGGTAGTTCACAGCAAACTCTAGAAGCTCAAGGAGACGAACTGTTGGGATAATGTCATGCTGAGCTGTCTACGATGATGAAGCCTTGATCAACCAGTTGTCTAAATATATAAACCCCCATGAGCGAAGGGTTGCTGCAACTACTACTAGGCATTTTGTGAAGATACAAGAGGCAGAGGCAAGTCTGAAGGGCAAGACCTTGTACTGGAAGTGTAAGGGACCTATGTGGAAGCAGAGATACTTTTTGTGAGTGTGTAGGATGGATATGTGAGTATAGGCTTCTTTGAGATCTAGAGAGCAAAGCCAATCTCTTTTTTCTAGCAGGGGTAGAAGAGAACATGCAGAACTTCTCCTTTAGTAAAAATTTATTTAGGCCACAGAAGTCTAGAATGAGTAAAAGACCTCCAGTCTTTTTAGTATCAAGAAATACTTTGAGTAGAATCTCAAACCCCTCTACTGAAGAGGAACAGGTTCTATTGCACTTGTTTCAGTTTCCGGGTCTTGCTGTGTCTTTGTCAGGTAGAAACCGATGCTTCAGCCACCATGCTGTGGCTTTCTTCAGGATATGCTCTGAAGCCTGCAGTGTGACTTTGTAAATAGTGGGTTCACTGACCTGATTGGAACAGGGCAGTCCACCAATTTGAATTTTGGTGCACAAATCAGTTGGTCAGAAATTTGAGTTTTGTTGTGTAAGTCCATTTTTTACAGGATGTTTTCTTAGCTGTAATAGCCTCTTTCATTTCGTCTTTAAACAATGCTGGCTCTCGTTTTCTCTTCTTTCCACCTTTGTTAATACATGGAATATATCTGATCTGTGCTTCCACATTGGTATTTTTGAACAACATCCAAGCCTGGTTTACACTTCTGACCTTTGCCACTAACCCTTTTAGCTTCTTTTTAACCATTTTCCTCATTTTATCGTAGTCACCCTTGTGAAAATTAAATGCCGTTACAGTAGATTTCTTTAGCGATGTCATGCCAGTTATCAGCTTAAATTTGATCATGTTATGATCACTGTTTCCCAGCAGGCCCAACATAGTTACCTCCCATACTATGTCCTACATTCCACTAAGGACCAAATCTAAAATGGTTCCCCCTCTTGTCAGTTCCTGAACCAGTTGCAGTCATTTATGATGTCAAGGAATTTTACCTCCCTAGCACTCCCTGATACAGCATTTATCCAGTCAATGTTGGGGTAGTTAAAATCACCCATTATACTGTTGTCCAATCTGCCAGTTTTCCTAATCTCCAAAAACATTTCTTCATCCGTCTGCTCATTCTGTCCAGGGGGATGGTAGTATAACCCCACCCGTATATTTCTTCTCTTCCCACATGGAATTTCTATCCATATGGATTCCACACTGCTATCTGTATCGCTCAGAATGTTTATTTTGTTTGATTCAATTCCCTCTTTAACATATAGCACAACCCTCACCCCCCTCCAATTTGATCTACTCTATCATTGCAATATAATTTGTACCCATGTAACACAGTGTCCCACCGATTGTCCTCCTTCCACCAGGTCTCTGAGATGTCTATTATATCTACCTCAAACAAAACAGGAACTGCATCAAAACCAAGCGAAAAGCAAAAACCAAAGACAACTGCAGACTATGTACAAGATGCAGGCACTGTTTATTTCAAACTCTAATGGTATATACAACCTTATTACCAACCGAGGGACCCGATTGCAATGCTTTTTACGATCCAGCACTACACTCGTTCGGGCACTTGTTTTTTTCCTTTAATGCTGTTTGTTGCAAAACCTTATCTACCACAGACCCCTGAGGAAGGTTTATTGTCCGAAACATGGACCGTTTCGGGTCTCTCGGTTGGTAATAAGGTTGTATATACCATTAGAGTTTAAAATAAACAGTGCCTGCATCTTTTTTTATTATATCTACCTCATCATTCAGTCTACTCCTCTACTCTAACTCCTCTACTTTATCTTTTAGACTTCTAGCATTTAGGCTGTGAGAAGATGACAGGGATAACTTGATATTTTTACTTAGCTTCCCTCTTTAGCACTCTTGGCTTTCTTTCACCATTTTTGAAACCTCTCTGTTGGGACTTCCTAAATGTTCTGATTCAACAGTATCTTTCAAGGATACTCTACACCAGGGGTGCCCAATACGTCGATCGTGATCGACAGGTCGCTCGCTTAGGCGACCCCAGTTGATCGCAGAGCGGGTTCCCTTCTTCCCTTCTCTTTTTTCCCCTCCTGACTGGCCCACCTCTTGAAGAACGCCAGCCAATCAGAGTGCTGGCAGGGCGGGGTGAAGGTCGGTGGCGTACCAGTATTCTCCCTAGGGCCTTTTAGCTGGGTGGTCCGCCCAGCTATCATCCGCTCCTGAATTCTGCTGCTGCCGCCACTGTTCAACAATAAAAAAAAAACCGGCTTGGAGAACTTATGCTCCGGGGGCTAATGTGTGCTTGTACCGGCTTCCCTTCTCTTCCCTCTGAAACCGGAAGTTATGTCGTGGGGGGGGGGAGAGAGAAGGGAAGCCGGCATGCACATGTTAGAGCCCCGTTCGCGGGCTAAAGCGGGAGACAGGTCAGTGAAGCTTGCGATTTGCTCTTCTTGCTGCCAGGTCCTGCCTACTTTCTGTTTCCTCAAAGGCAGGACCCGGAAGCATTTCTCCCAATAGGTCGATCTTGGGCCGATCAGCTTTCCTCTCCCCGACGTCAATTCTGCCATCGGAGAGGAAGTTCTGGCTAGCGGAACTTCCTCTCCCATGGCAGAATTGACGTCGGGGAGAGGAATGCTGGTCGGCCCGAAGCAGGGAGAGCTTGGTCGACGGCGGGCGGCTTTGGGGGCCTATTATCCGATGGCAGCGGCAGTGGCTTGGGGGAAGGCAGGGAGGGAGAAAGAGGGCAGGCAGGGAGACAGAAGGAAAGAAGAGAAACAGAAAAAAAGAAAGGGGGCATGAAGAGAGAAAGAAAGAGAAGGCAGGGAGAGAGGAAGAAAACGTTGGGGGGGGGGAATGAGGTCAGGAGGAGAGGAAGCATACAGGCTAAAAAGGGAAGAAAGATTGGATGCACAGTCAGAAGAAGAAAGTGCAACCAGAGACTCATGAAATCGCCAGACAAGGTAGGAAAAATGATTTTATTTTAAATTTAGTGATCAAAATGTATCTGAATTTATATCTTCTGTCTATATTTTACACTATGGTCCCCTTTTACTAAACCGCAATAGAGGTTTTTAGCGCAGGGAGCCTATGAGCGTCGAGAGCAGCGCTGGGCATTCAGCGCAGCTCCCTGCACTAAAAACTGCTATCGTGGTTTAGTAAAAAGGGAGGGGGTATTTGTCTATTTTTGTATGGTTGTTAGTGAGGTGACAGTGCATAGAGTCATCTGCTTCGACCTCTTTGAAAAACCCTGGAATAGAAATGATGATTAACATTTTCTATGCGTACATTGTGCTTTGTGTTTTGTTTAAATTTTATTGTTGGTAGATCATTTTGACTTGGTCATTTTAAAAATAGCTCGCAAGCCCAAAAAGTGTGGGCAACCCTGCTCTATACCAAACCATCTGCTCTTGGGTGACTGTAAGTTTTCCCACCTATCTTAGTTTTAAAGCTGCTCTCTCTCCTTTTTAAAAGTTAGTGCCAGCAGCCTGGTTCCATCCCGGTTAAGGTGGAGTACATCCTTTTGGAATAGATTCCCCCCTTTCCCAGAAGGTAGCCCAGTTCCTAACAAATCTAAATCCCTCAACCCTGCATCATCATCTCAACCACGCATTGAGGCTTTGGAGCTCTGCCTGCAATTTGGCAGAATAGAACTGGTAGTTCATAATTCTATTTATGAGCATGGATGATTGAAAAATGCATTTACCAAAAGAGTGTAGTGTTCTAGCTTCTCTTTCTGGAGGAGCAAAAACATAAGACCTTGAAACTGTGTGAGCATTTTAGAGTAGATTCCAGAACTAGAGAGTGATGTTGAAGTTGTGTTCTCTCAAACCCTGGACATTGTGTCAATTTTTTTAGGAGCTATGTGGACTGCTAGAGAGGTGTCTTTGCTGAGCCCGAAGTTCGACATTGAGCAGGAGTATGTGACCTCATACATGATCGACCTCTCACTGTATCTTTGGGCTGGGCTGAGGCACAAAAAAACACCTGCAGTAGCCCTGAAAGCACTTTTTTTTTTTTTTTTTAGCATACTCCAGATGTCCTCCTGGAGAGGTCGCATCTATACTGGAAGAGACATTGACTTGGATGAAGACTGCGGTGCATGTTATCTAGGTGTCAAGGCATGCCTGGGAAAAGACATGATCAGCAAAAATGGAGAGTGATGGATGGTGTGTTGATGCTTACTATCTATCGAGGCGGACACCTGGGATGACGCCATGCCATGCCTAGAAGGGGAAGAATGATTATGCCTATTACGTGCTACCTCCTCTGATGGGTGAAACATGGATAAAGACATCAAGTCTTGACTCTGAAGAGATTCCAATGCTCGACGCTCTCTATGCAAGACAACAAGAGGTGGAACAATAATCCCTGGATGTAACAGCATCGGTGCATGTGGTGTCGATGCAGGTTTTTGTAGGGTCTCAAATCTCCTGCCATGTTTGATGTCAATGCTGAATCAAATAGTTTTTCACACTAAAGTTGTTGGATTTTAAGCGTCCTCTTTTGCATACTCAGAGAGAGATCACAGCAAATGTCTTGATGGTCAGGACCTAGCACCTGAACACACCAATTAGGGTGCGTCAGAGCCTGAAATGGTCCAATTACATTGAGTACATTTCTTGAAGCTACTTTCATCCTCCGACATGGAGAAAAAAACAGCTGACATGAAGGCAAAAGGCTTGATGGCCCGGGGAGCTCAAGTAAAAAGTATACCAAAACCCATCAAACTCCTTGGGGCAAAAAAGGTCTTGATGTAGTCTGAAGGCCAAAAAATAAAAAATGAAGACAATTTAACCATATTCAAGCGCATGACTAAAAAACCCCAGAAAAAAATTAGAATTATGAAGAAAACAATAAAATTAAACCAAAAAGGCACAAAAAGATATCTAAGTTTGATGTGCTGAGGAGAAACCAAAACCACAGCTTCTCAGGAAACTAAGAACTGATGGTCCTATGAGCTGATGTTGGGTGGGAATGCATCATCACACATGCAGTATGGATACTGCCTAAAGATTTAAAGTGACAGTGTACTTGGCAGTATCCGTACTGGATTCCACAGATGATGCCACTCACATCTGTTTTCTGTGGTCACCTGATCCTCACAGTGTCTCCAGCATTTGGCATTGCCTTTCCTCCGTCTCAAATATCAAGCCGGTATTTGACATTGATTAAAATCAGACCAAATTTGTCTATCCTGCCATTTGGTACTTTTCTGACTTGATCTGTCTGTAAACTGGCATATACTCCTTATGATCATCTTCATCATATCATATTGTTTGACTGGACTTATTTTATCTTATATTTTGTTCATTATTTTTATTTTTATTTTTATTTATTATTTTTATTTTTTTACTTTCTTCTCAATCCTTATTAATTTCATTTTATAGAATTACTTGTTGGAATTTTCATATCTCATCTCAATTTCTATCTCTCTCTTATTCATTATAATTTTTTATTCATTAATTGTTCCTCAGGTACTTTAGTTAGATTGTGAGCCTTCGGGACAGTAAGGGAATTTCTAAGTACCTATTCTTTATTTATTTATCTTATTTTTATTGTATCCTTTAATGTATATTTCTCTGTAAACCTATATTACTTATAATTTTAATGCACACTATTGTCTATTTTTCTGTAAACCGCTTAGAATCCTAACGGAGTTTAGCGGTATATAAGAAATAAATTACATTACATTACATGACATCTGAGAATATTATGGCCTGTTTGTCCTCTGAGAAAAATTAGTTCATTCCAGACTAGATTTGACAAAAGACTGTTCAATGAGGTTACTCATCTTTTATCGATTTGTTCTTGTTTAATAGACTTCCTTCCATTGGCCTATCGGGCACAGTGTGGAAATGGTTTCAGTCCTTCCTTTCTAACATCCTCTCTGTTTTTCTATCCCAGTGATGTTCCGCAAGGTTCTACCCTCTCGTCTGTTCTATTCAGTATTTTTCTCCTGCCACTCCAGCTTGTAAATTATGAAATTTAAAATTTATGTTTGTTATGGACCTTGGGGTGTTTCAATAATATGTATGTTATCTTGTGCTTTGCTTTGATTATAAGTGGTTTATAAATTTTTAAAATAAATAAATTGCAGTCTCCTTAAGAACCTTGGTGTTGTCTGCCATCTCTATGCCGACAACATTCAATTCCTGGTTAAGATTAAACACATTGAGACACAATCACATCTGAAATTGATAGAACACTGGCAACATGACAATTTCATGACGCTCAATGTTGCCAAAATATGCAACCTATTCCTATCTGATCACCCTTCTCCTGATATACCAAGATTCCTTAGGATTGACAACTTCAATATTGCAATAGTTGATAAAATGCGTACTCTTGGAGTGATTCTAGACTCCAGCCTCTCCATGAAATACCAAATCTCCAGGGTAGTTTCCATGATTTTCCACAAACTATAAGTTGTTAGATGTTTATGTGAAGTCCTGTCCTCTAGCTTTTTCTCGGTTGTTCAGGCCCTTGTGCTGAGAGCCCTGCAAATTGCCCAAAATGCCACTACACGCATCATCACCAAAACAGTGAAACATGCCCATAAAACCCCGGCTCTAATCTCACTCCACTGGCTTCTAATAGAACATAGCTTCTATTATTGACTTGCAAAATTCTCCATAACTTAAGACCCTCTCCCACCCCCCATCCCCATCTCCGCAGTGCTACAACATTACCAACCTACCAGGACACTGTGTTCATCTGACAAAAAGTCTCATCCATACGACTAGTTCGACAGGAAACCTACAGATGTTCTCTCTTCAGTATCATTGGACCCAAATTCTAGAACGCTCTGCCAACACCTCTGAGTGCAATATCCAGCTTCGGCTCTTTTAAAAAGGAGCTTATAACCATTCTGTTCTTCCATGCTTATGGGGCCTGCTAACCATTTTGAACTGATTTTTGCAATGCAATTTTCACGGGCTGTCCATTGCCTGATGTCTTAAATTACTGCTGTGTGTGTCCTTTGTAATCTGCCTAGAACTCTGGATAGTGTTGAATATAAATGTATATATATAAATATATAATGTATATAAATAAATATATAAATGTTTGCTTGGTTCTTTCAAATATCACTTTCTCCTGTTTTTTACATTATGGAAAAGCATTTCGACATTCCATAGAAATTAAGAGTGGCAAGTGAGGAACCAAAAATTTCCTTTAAAATAATCAAAGATTCACATACAATTTTCTGTACAGAGTGAAATCTCTGTTCATTTTCCAAGACACAGTCAAGATTTTCTCATCTGTAATCAGTCAAATATGACTGGGCATGAATTTTAAATAAACAGTAGCATTTAAGACTATAGAATTAAAACAGAATTATCTTTAATGCAGTAAAGCAGCTTAAGGTCAGATTTACTCTACAGCATGGTTGTCTACCCAAAAAATATAAAACCATAACCTTCTGCATTGTATGCATGAGCACTTTCCAATATTTGAAGATCATAATGCCACTTCCATCGGAAGTGAGGATACATTCATCAAAAGCGACTTGATAATTTACAAAGGCAGCATAAAATTGTGGATTTTCAACTGCATAATCTTTAGACAGATAAACAAATTACACTAGTGCACAAGCAGAAACAATGTACACTTGGCTGAGCATTCATTATTGCGTGCTATCAGGCATCAACACAACTCCCTAGCAGTGGGCAACCTTTGGTGTTTTAGGGCTCAGGAAGCATAAAATAACATGATGGTGAGGTAACCGACCATGGCATGATAGATGATGTTGCACGAAAGCTGTTTACAGTCCCATGTCTGTACAATCTGTAGTGCCTAGCGTATGGGGCTCAACAAACTGTGTGCTAATTTCTGTATACCATCTATTTTCCTACTGAGGCTTTAAAGTTGCAGGACTTGTGGTTTGCAACAGAGGCAGAAAAATTAGTTTGGGGCAAGAATGGACATCAGGCTTAAGATCTAGCCATTAATAGTCACAATAAAGAATAACAGGACCACAGAATATAATTAATCTACTGGCAGATAGGAACTTAAGATCCGACATCTTCGCAAACAGAGAATTATTTGCAAATACTCTGAAGCAGCTAGTCAATTTATATAAGTAATTTGTTTCTTCAACTTGGAAACATTTTATCAACAATTTAAAACTGAACCTTCTTACTCTATATTCAAAACATTTTTGAAAACCTGGCTTTTCTCTCGTATATTTACCACATGAACTTCACACTCATTTACCTTCACACACCATGTTCTATCTTTTTTTATTTTCTTTATTTAACCTTTTTTTCTTCCCCTCTAACTGCTTTGCTGCAATATATTTATTTATTCAAAATTTTAGCCTGTTCTCCCAAAGGTGCTCAGAATGGGTTACAAATCAGGTACTCAAGCATTTTCCATACGATTAGCAGTATATTATGCCATTACAAATAATTACATTTTGGGTAATTTTGAAAGCATAGTGTTAATAATGTACATAACTGTGCACAACATATCCCCAGAAGGAAAAACTTGTGCTACTTCAGAACTTCACTGGCTAAATAATTTGTGTTGGACCCAACAATAAAGCTGTTTTGATTTTTCCTATACTGTGCATGCTGGCAAGTGGCTAATATCCCCTGTGTTCACTGATTCTGTCCATCCTCTGGCAAAAAGAAAAATTGGTCTCCGAGCCTCAAACATCCTATCCCTCTATCTTCTACCCTCAACAACAAAAGAGACTGCCTAGTCTTAATCCACTCAAACTCCCTGGACCAATACTCACCAATACCAATACACCTTCCAATAGCAAAAAAAACTCATGGTCCCCGGGACAGAATATCTTGAGGGGGTCAGTCAGTGGCATTTAAAAAAAAATGATGGCTGCCCAGTGAGAGGGAGTTCAGCTCTTTCAACCTCACTATTCATTGAGGATACGGTAGGAGTTGAGTGGGTGGAGGAGGACTTACAAGGAGCTGGGTATATAATAATAATAATAACTTTATTTCTATATAACACCATACCACTAACAGTTCTAAGCGGTTTACAAGGGAAGAGACTGTATACAGACAGCGACTTTACAGAGAACTTTCAAAATTACACTGGCATGTTAAGTTTAGTCAGGTTTATCTGGAAGTGTTTTGGAAGTACAACAAGTTGAAGTTGGGTTAATTTGTCAAAGAGATAAGTTTTGATTGACTTCCTAAACGTTTGGTACGAAAGTGCGCTTGAGATGAAGTTGGTTAAACATTTGTTCCATTTGCCTGCTTGGAATGATAATGTTCTATTGCGTTATCTCTTGTAGGTACTAGTGGATACTTTGTTTGTTACCAATGACATATGCAATGCATGTTTGTCACAATGCCAAACTTTCTTCTTGGTTAAGTTTTGAACTGCAGTAGAGATATCATGACAATTTCTTATGGTTGCATTTTGATATAAAACTTGCCATTTTGATTGTCATGCTTCAGACCCAACAAACTTATACTGGATATTATATTTGGCAAAAGGCAAGAGTTGAAAGATCCTGTACCAGAATGGGAACATGGGGCTAGGGAGTGGAGGGAAGGTATTTGTGTTTTATTTGGTGACCATCTATCTGTATTCTGTGTGTGATATTAAAATCAGTATCAACTTGTACCTTAGGGGTTGCAACTATGATACTCCCTTTTTCAGGGATTGGACCACATTTGGAGTGAGACAAAAAGGGCTCCCTGGAAGTGCCCCTAAAAACATGCCAGTACTGCCACTTGAATCTTTAGAAAACTGGCAGTCAATCCGTTCTGAAAACCATCTAACAAAAAGGACAAAAGCTGAAACAAGGAGGCTTAGAATACTGGAACATCCCGCTTCATCCACCACATCTCAAACACATCCCAAACTCTTGCTTAAGATAAAGAAGTCTACCCTTTCCATGCCTGAAAGAAGATTTGAGATGTCTGTGACCAGATAACCCACTAGTTCCGGCTCCAAAAGACCCTTTTCCAGTGGCAGCCTGAGTTGTTCTTCCATCTGAAGGTGGACCAGATCTTTATAACATGGCCAGCTAGGCCAGTTTGGTACCACCATCACCACTACTAAACCAGGGTGCAACGCTATCCTCTGTAGAACCCAGATGGTACTCCAAACAGTGGTATATCAGACAAACTAAACTAAATAATGCATACAAGTCAGTCCACTTCCATTCCTTCTGATATCTGAAGCAGCATGAGGCTTTCATGTTCTGCTCCGATGTTTTCAAGTTCATGATCATGGTGCCACATGGTCCTTTATGAGGGAGAACATGTCCTCCAACAATTCCTATTCTTTAGAATCCAAAGCGTGTCTGCTCAGAAAATGTGCCTGAATATTCAGAGACCCTGAAAAACTCGATCCACTGAGGAGAGTAGCCTCTTGAGTGAACGCTGTACTCTTCATTTCTCCTTGACGGAGGACAGAATTCTGACAGACTTGCCTCGAACCAAAAACATGGAGGCATACAATGCTTGCTATATGGCTATTATCCTCAGATGGTTTATCAACCAACTGGACTGAGGGGCCACAAGATCTATCATGACTACTACCGTACTTACTATAGAGACTCCAAATTAGTCCAGGGAATAGGATTCCTGGGATTCAACCAAGAGCCTGTGGACCCATGAAAGATGAGCAATGTAACTCAGGAGACCATTGTTCCATCCGTGACCTCTGCAAAGGCCTCAAATGTGCTCACTCCCAGGGCAACAGACTGATAGTTACTACAAACAACTCCAAGACATGTATACTGTATAGTCTCAGACCCAGAGCATCCTGATGTTGAGCAATGTCCTTACTTGATCCTGCAGTTTCAGTGACCTCTGCTGGATCAGGAAGAACTAGGATAGTGAGGGGGTGCATCTGGTATTTTTCTGGTACTTACCTGAAAACTACAGACTTCAATTGTTTTACACTTGATTAATTTTAACCAATGTTTATTAGTTAAAAACCAAACACAGAAATCTTAATTATGTTAAAATATAGCAACAAAAAGCACATCCTTAATGTATTATTGCCCTTACCTTTAGAAGAAAATCCTTTGCTGAATGTGACATTATGATTCGATCACACCAAGCTGGACATCTAGTATTCATATACTGCTGTCCCTGACTACTGTCTTCACTGTAGGGATAACTGGTATAAAACAAAAACAAAAAAAGAATTGTTAAAAAAAACCCCAAATAGGCAAGCTGGGCCTACTTATTTTGTTTTGTTGGTAGATTAAACAATTATGAATTCAGTCTGGAAAGCTTTCATCCTTGGAAAAAAAAAATCTCATTTTTCAAAACGAACTATTTATTGGCTCCCTTAGGAAACAAGAATTTCATACTTGTGAACTGGACGAGACTAATGAGCAGACATGTCTTCATCTTCAAGGTTGCAGTTGATTGTCAGATGTACATTGCGGCCCTGATTCTGCAAAGTGCGCCTACATCTAAAGCCCAAACCACACTGAAAAGTAGACCTGGTTTTCATTCGCCTACAATTTCCGCGTTAGATGGACGCACTATGGAGCCCAAATATATGTTAATAAGTGAAGAGACGTCCACATCGAAGCATCTCCCACACCCACGCCTATATGGTTAGGCGCAGTTTTTCCCGAAGAGTGCCTCCTGAATTATGGATGCATCTCGAAACTCGCATTCACATCCTCAGGACGCCCATCTGCCAATTATCGCTTGTTAAGACCCTTAAATCATTCATTAACCACTTAGTTTGAATGCCTAACTCTCGCTTAACTTTGGGCAGAACTTAGGCGCCCTTTATAGAATCAGGGCCTGCGTATCTACTGTGCAGACAATTAAAATACTGCGGTATATTTTCCAGCAGATCACTTTCCCTCTATATGGCGTATTAAGTTGTGCGTGCAAATTAGTGCACACAGCTGATCTGTATGCACAACTTAATTGATTAATTGGAGGAGATAATTGTTAATTAACACCTCATAATTGACACAAATTAAAAGTTATGCACACAACTTGGAAAGCGCAATTCTATAAAAAGTATTCAGTTCTAGTGCATGAATTTGAAAAGAGGGCATGGATGGATCATCGGCATTCCTAAAGGGTTAGGTGCATTGTTATAGACTACGTCTCATCTGCACACAGCTTAGGCACAGTGATTTAGGCCTGGTTATATCTGGCCTAAATAGGTTCACCTAAAAGTTATGCAATGCATTGGTGCTCAGTGTGATTCTATAAAAGGTACACACATCTTGTAAAATCACACTAAGCACCGTTCTAGGTGCTGATTTTTTGGGCACTTTATATAGAATCAGGCCTTTTCTACATAACTTTCCACAAATAAATTATCTGTATACAGTTATGCATTTATTCACTCAGGTTAAATAAATAATTGAAATGGCTGATTATACAAATATAGGGCCAGATTCTTTAAATGGCACTGAAAATTGAGTGCCGGGAAAAGCTGATAGTTAATGGCTTATTAATCAATTTGTTTGCATGTGCATCATGGATCCATGGTGAAATTTCAATGCCATGAATAAAATCTGAGGGATAGTGCATTAATTGCAAAAATCAACAGCTAAAACACCTTAGTAAAAATGCCCCATAGTGACACGTGGCCAAAAGTTTGGTATATATCCTGGCTCATTGTTTTGGTCACTTCCACTCCTTCTTGGATTTCTTTTGGTACTTTTTGTGGGTGGGTGCTAGTCTTCTCTTTTGCTTTTTTTGGTTTTACTAAAGTTTGGTTTCCACAGGTGGGAAAATTCAAAGAGACTTGTATAGCTGACATTTGCTGCTGGCCACATGGACTGACCTATATGTATCTTTGGCACTATGGAGTAAATTCTAGAAAGGTCGCTGAAAATCAGATACTGGGATAACATACACAACTGCCATTATATGGGAACTCCACTAACTTGGAACATGAGGATGTTTCTGGCCAGACTTTACAGTAGATATCCTGTAAACAACGGGAAGGTTGGATAGGCTGGAGGGAGCTTAGATGGCAACTTCAACAGTTGGAACCTAGGACAGTACCAGGTACCCTGTTATCAACAAAGGCTTATTTAGGTCCTATGTATCTGGTAAGATCCCAAAAAATACCTAGATGTGTGGAATACCTGGTGCTGTTTACTGCCAGAACATGCAGTGGCTTCCCCTAATTCTACCATCATATTAGTTTACATACATTTCCTCCAGAAACTTGTGCAAACCATTTTTTTTAACTCAGCTATTGTTAGTAACTTTTCTCTAAAATCCAGCACAGTACCAGATGCCGATTTTTAAACAGGGCTCCAGAGGTGATTTGGGAAATTATAGAGGGGCATAATCAAAAGATACGTCTAAGTCCGTTTTGGGCCTAAGTCGCTAGTCGCCCAAAGTCGGACATGGGAAAAGGCCCATTTTTGAAAAATACATCCAACATATCTTTTTTCCCGAAAATCGTCTAACTGTATGTCCAGCCAGACCACTAAGTCATCCATCTTTATACCCCATTTTCATCCAAAAAATCGTCCAAGTCAAAAACGCCTAGAAAAAGACCTTTTGGACATGGGTAGGGTCAGCAAAGTGATGGACTGGACATCCAAACATTGCACCAGAGTAGTGGGGTACCTTACAGGGCACTTCTGTGAACGTCACAAAAAGGGTGCCACATACACATCTCACCACAACAACTTTATAGGTCAAAACACCCACCAGAACCGACTAGACCCACCTGTCTACCATCCCAATAGCCCTTATGGCTGCAGGTGCCACTTATATGGTATTACATAAGGGTTTGGTTTTTTTTGGGGGGAAGCACATGTTTCACCATGCATGCAGTGGTTAGAGAGGCTTATGGGCTTGGGTCCTCCTCTCAATGGTGCACTAGCACACCCACAGACCACTTAAGCCACCTCTGTGCAGCTCTACTAGGCTTTCCTATGCCAGGCTGCCAGTTGCTGATGTTCTGGAGGCAGATATGTAAAGTTATTATGATTTTTATGGCCGGGTGGTGGGGTGGGGGGTCAGTGATCACTGGGGGAGTGTATAGGGGTCTGTATTTTGTCCCTACAGTGGTTATCTGGTCACTTTGGATACCTTCTTATGACTTAGACCTGGTTTTAGATGGCCCAAGTCACAACGTCCAAGTTCCGTCTAGGCAGTGTTGTAAAACTTTTGGTTATACATGCAGTACGACTAAGTCTAGGACGGCCCACGTTCCACCCAAATCCCTCTCTCACCACTCCTCCTAAAACGCCCCTTTTAGCTCTGGTTATACTGCAGCACTGTGAAGGCCTAAGTCATTTTTAGATACGTTTAAAACCTGGTTCGATTATCGGCACTTGGACAACTTGTCTCACTGATCGTCTAAGTGCTGATTTAGGCCAGTTTCTAGACGTATTTCTGTTTCGATTATGAGCCCCATACATGGTGAGTCTGACATCAGTGCCGGCAAAATGTTAGTGACTATTATAAAGAACAAAATGACAAAACATACGTAAACATAAGCATGGATTAATGAGAGAAAGCTAACATGGACTTAGTCAAGGGAAATCTTGCCTCACTAATCTACTGCATTTCTTTAAAGGGGTGAATGAACATAAGGAAAAGGTGAGCCAGTTGATATTGTGTATTTGGATTTTCAAAAGGCATTTGACAAAGTACCTCATAAAGGCTTCTGAGGAAATTAGAAAGTCATGGGATAGGAGGTAATGTCCCATTATGAATTAAGAATTGGTTGAAAGAAAACAGAGAGTAGGGTCAAATGGTCAATATTCTCAATGGAGAAGGGTAAATAGTAGGGCTCCCCAGGGGTCTGTCCTGGGACAGCTGCTTTTTAACATATTTATTAATGATCAAGAAATGGGAATAATTAGTGAGACAAATTTACTGATGAGACAAAGGGCTCCTTTTACTTAGCGGCTTCAGTGCGCGTGACTTTTAATCACGCGCTAACCCCCGCGCTAGCCAAAAAACTACCGCCTGCTCAAGAGGAGGTGGTAGCGGCTAGCGCGGCCGGCGGTTTAACACACGCTATTACGCGCGTTAAACTGCTAACGCGCCTTCATAAAAGGAGCCCAAAGTTGTTCAAAAGTTGTTAAATTGCAAGAGGATTGTGAAAAATTACAAGAGGACTGTGTAAGACTGGGAAACCGGGCATCAAAATGGCAGATGGCTTTCAATGCGAGCAAGTGCAAAGTGATGCATGTGGGAAAGAGGAACCCAAACTATAGCTACATGATGAAGGGTTCCTCTTTAGGAGTCACTGCCCAGGAAGCGGATTTAGGTGTCATCACTGAGGATATATTGAAACCCTCGGTTCAGCAGCAATAATTGGATTTTTTGCAGCACTAAGCGGATAATGCTTCTGAAAATCTTTGCAGACCACCAGGGTGCTATCTGGATCGTGCTGGGATGCTCTGGTGGGGGCAAAGCCAGGCGTCACCCAGAGAATGGCAACATTCAATGCCAGTATCTGGATAAAAAAGCTGTCCTAAGTTTTCTGAATGGTTATTTGGGTAACGGCACTGATCATCATTATTTGGGTCATTGTGGCTGTGCCTGTTGTACCCAGATATTTAATGCCTGGTAGCCTAAATATTCTGGGACTACTTCCCATTACAGCTGGTGTTTAAAATAAACGTTGACTGCAGAATTTAAATATTGACCCATCAGTGAGCTACTGCCAGATCATGCCACCACAATGACCCGAAAACTTTTTAAGCTTGCCTATTTCCCCCCCATTGCGGCTAGAGTGGAAGGTGAGGAAATCTAGGGGTCCTTTTACTAAGGCGCGCTAGCTGATTTAGCGTGAGCTACAAATTAGCACGCGGTAAATGCTAACGCATCCATAGAATATAATGGACGCGTCAGCATTTAGCGCGCGCTAAATCGGCTAGCACGCCCTAGTAAAAGACCCCCCTAGTGCCTTGCCTTTCCCTGAGAAAATTGCCACTGCACATACTTCTGGAATGGACAGAATTCTTTTGATATTATATTTTCCTCTGTGTAACTTTCAGTCAAGCAGCTGCTCCATTTTTTTTCAAGCGGTGTTTTTGAATAAGTATTAAAAAGACAATTGAAGATTCTTGTGCTATAACAAAATGAAATGTCACGCTTGAAGAAAAACTTATTTACCACCCTACTTGATGCTGTATCATAAAACCGAGATCCATAGCTTTCTACCAATTGAGTTTACAAGCAACGTGGGCATTAAAAAGAGATTAGAGGTGGCAAACAGCCAAGTAAAGTACCCTGAATGTACTGCAACAAACCAGTGATCTCAGTACGTTTTCCACCTCATCAAGCCTTACAAGACTCATTTCCAAAATATATGATGAGAATTCAATCTGCTACTTCATTGCCATACAGAAGCATAAGTTATTTCTAAGCATTTACAGAATATTTTGTTGTAATAATGTTGATTTGGGTACTTATTTCTCTCTAACTTAAGCAATTCATCTCCTAAATAAAATTCCTAAATATTTATTAGTTTGGCTCCATTACAGTTTTCCACAACAGAAACTACATGATATTACATTTCTTTCTAAAAACAAAACTTTATCGACAAGAGTGGTTGGAAGATGTGCAGTTTGGACAAAAGAAAGTGACCTTGCTGGGTGCCAGCTGCATACAATGTCACCGCCTATCAGGTTCCAGTAACCCAGGCCAAAGTGACGTGATAGGAGAAAGCATCTGCTCCATCTAGTTTTCATCATTTAAAACTGAGTTACTGACATTAACTCAGAGGACTGCTGACAAAACAGCCGCAGTCATTATTCAAATCTGACATCAATAACATACTTTATATGACAAAAATTAGGTAGGGGAAATTCTGTGTGGCATGGCACATCACTCCACTGCCACTGTCTGATAAATGGCACCGCTGGAATTTAATCCTACATTTACATCTGATCACCCAAGCTGAGCTACAGAGCGATAACATTGTAGAAACAGGAGCACATGAATGTGGTGCTCTGTAACGAAGCAAGGTCATTTACATCTTTACGGTGTGCTTGAATTTGCTCATAATTATGTTTATTAGCAATTCTCTAGTGCAGAGGTCTAGATGACATCTAGAAACGATCCATTTACTACGTGTTATAAGATTATAACAACCTACAAAGACTCCATAAGGAATTTTCAAAACAAGTAAATACAAAGTGAAGCTGGTTAGCTATCTTTTTTTACCAAAACTCAATATAGTCTTGATAGATTTACACTCAAAATAATAGCTTGAAACCTTTTCTCTGTCCAGTAGGGCCTTTCCTCTGCTGCATCCGGACCACAGGAAGTTGCATCAGAGAGGTGGTATGTGTCAGAGGAAAGGCCCCACCGGAATACAAAGCAGCCATCAATGATGCCTATATTTCAACCCACCAGTATATGGAGGACCCGAGGGAGGTGGAATGGAGGTAGGCGGAAACCAGACCCACCCGGGTACATGGGGGGAGAGGGGGCTCCATTTTCAGAGGGCTCCTACCATTGAGCAGATCTGAGCATTTTTATGGGCTTGCTCAATGGTAGCTATGCCCTATAGGAGTTAATTATTCTTGGATAAACTTAGCTTTTCTTTTTGCCTTTCTTTCTCCCATGTAGGTGTTCTCAGTGGCGTACCAAGGGGGGGGGGGAGGCTGTCCACCCCAGGTGCAGCCTTAGGGGGGGTGCACAGCCGGCCAGGTCCGAAAAATTTTACCGGGCCGATCAGCCTTCCTCTCCCCGACGTCAATTCTGCCGTTGGAGAGGAAGTTTGGGCCGGCCAATCGCTGCCTAGCTGGGCGGAACTTCCTCTCCAACAGCAGAATTGACGTCGGGGAGAGGAATGCTGGTCGGCCCGACGCAGGGAGAGCTTGGGGTGGCGGCTTTGGGGCCTGTTATTGGATGGCGGTGGTGGCGGCAGCTTGGGGTTCTGTTCTCTGATGGCAGCGGCATTGGCTTGGGGGAGGGCAGGGAGAAAGAAAGAAAGGGGGCAGGCAGGGAGACAGAAGGAAAGAAAGGGGGCATGAAGAGACAAAAAAGAAAGGGAGGCAGGGAGAAATAAATGTCAGGGAGAGAGGAAGAAAAAGTTGGGGGAGGGAATGAGGTCTGGAGGAGAGGAAGTATACAGGCTGAAAGCAGGGAAGAAAGATTGGATGCACAGTCAGAAGAAGAAAGTGCAACCAGAGACTCATGAAATCACCAGACAACAAAGGTAGGAAAAATGATTTTATTTTAAATTTAGTGATCAAAATGTGTCTGAATTTATATCTACTGTCTATATTTTGCACTATGGCCCCCTTTTACTAAACCGCAATAGTGGTTTTTAGTGCAGGGAGCCTATGAGCGTCGAGAGCAGCCCTGGGCATTCAGTGCAGCTCCCTGCGCTAAAAACTGCTATTGTGCTTTAGTAAAAAGGGAGGGGGTATTTGTCTATTTTTGTATGGTTGTTACTGAGGTGACAGTGCATAGAGTCATCTGCCTTGACCTCTTTGAAAAAAACCCAGAATAGAAATGATAATTAACATTTTCTCAGCGTACAGTGTGCTTTGTGGTTTTTTTTTAATTTTATTGTTGATAGATCATTTTGACTTGGTCATTTTAAAAGTAGCTCGCAAGCCCAAAAAGTATGAGCTAGAGCGTTGAAGCTGCTTGTTTCTGCCGTAAAGGTCATCTCTGAAGCAACCGGAGGTTGAAAGCGGGGGAGAAAGCGCCACGAAGGTAAGGGGCAGGGAGGGAGAAAGGGAGGAAAGGTGGGGTGGAGAGGAAAACAGGGTAAAACACAGGGGGGAGAAGGACGCTGAAAGCACATGGGGAAGACAGAGGGGGGAGAAGGATGCTGAAAGCACATGGGGAAGACAGAGTGGGAAGAAGATGCTGAATGGAAATGGGGAACAGAGAGTTGGGAGAAGACGCTGAAGGGAAATGGGGAAGAGAGAGTTGGGAGAAGACGCTGGCAGGGAAGAAAACAGAGATGCCAGACTATGGGAGGAGCGGAGGGAAGAAGATGGGTGCCAGACCAATTTGGAAGGGGGGAGAAAGGGAGAGGCACAGTAACAGAGCAAATGGAAGATGCAGAGAGAAGAGAGACAGTGGATAGAAGGAAGAGAGTAACAAGAAGATGAGGAAAGCAGAAACCAGAAAAGACAAAGGTAGAACAAAAATTTTCTGTTTGTTGCTTTAGGAGACATGTGTCACTGTTTCTTTGGTGTTGCATTGTATGCAGAATCCAGCTCTTGCTGGTTCAATTTAACCTTTGTCTATGTATTTCTATTTTATCCCCCCTTTTTCAAAACTGTGGAGCATTTTTTAGTGCCAGCCATGGTGGTAGCAGCTCTGATGCTCAGAATTCTATGAGTGTCAGAGCTGTTACCACCGTGGCTAAAATCCACACTACAGTTTTGTAAAAGGGGGAGGGGTTAGTTTGTGATGACATATTCCATATTAGGCGAAGGTGTTTTCTGTGTTCTGTGTGTTCGAAAGACATGGTTTTCTGTTAGGATTGATGGTTTAGGATTGATCTGTACTAGTCTGGCTTGTTTAGTTTTACAATGGGTGTATTGATGTTGTACTGCTCACTGCAGTATGTAAGATGCTGCCTTTTCCTAGGTACTCATGTGTGACATGTGGCTTGTTACTAAAAATCATGTTTTTTGTACAGATGGGGGTGGGTTCCAAAAAATGATGGGCCCCGGGTGTCACATATGCTAGGTATGCCACTGGGTGTACTTTAGTATTTTTGAACTTTTTTAGTTTCTTAATTTTATTTGTATATCTCTGAAGGTTTCCATGATGTTTCTGGACAAATATTTCTACAAAGAAACATCAAGGAAACCTTTAGAGATGTACAAACGGCAGGGAAACTGCAGGCTGACTGCTCTACTTTGCATCAGCATAACTCAATAGATCTGATTTTCATGTCAGGTGGGGTTCTCTCATCCTACATCAAAAATCATAATCTGAATGATGGGAGAATGCTTAGGAGTATTATTGAGAGGAAACATTTGACAGACCTCTTGGTTTCTTTTTAGTTTATAGTCTCTCCTGGATCTTTTGGCTGAGGTTCATTATGATGAGTTAATGCCCTACCACTTGACCTGTTTGGGCATGCAATTATTTGTATTTGGACCCAACTGAGAGAATTTAACCTCCATATTAAACAAACAAATCCATCAAGAAAGGAATAGGATCATTAAATAGAAGGTACAGTAGACAATGTAAAATAAAACAAAGAACATATTATAATGAGAAAGCACTGTACTTCCATTGTTTAGCTGTTTAAAAAAAAAAAAAAATACTACTGGTGACAGGAACTCCTTATTATCTGTTCTGTACAATGGCCCAATGAAGGCATTTATCAGCTAGCACTCTTCAGAATGAATACAAGTGCAGACATCAGCACATGTTGGCGTAGACCTCCATCCTGGCAGGTGCTTGGACTGAACATGGAATTTTATTTCTTTACATTTCATTATTTGTCTTTCCAAATTTAAACTCAAGGTGAGTTAACTAGGGATGTGAAAAGGCAAAAAAGCTAGTTTGAAAATTTTAAGCCATTTTCTCACATTTTGGACACCAGACTTTGTTCAGTTCATTTCACATATTCATTTTAAAAAAATTGATTTTTATTAACATATGCAAATTGACTGTGTGCATGTTAAACTGATTTTGCATGCATTAAATTTGTTAAGGCCCACTACTAAATGGACATTTCTACAGTGGATAAGTTTTGTACATTAAATGGCTTGTTTAAGAGCTTAAGGAAGTTATACAATATTGGGGGGGGGGGGGGGGAGTTGAACAATAGAGGAAAAAACTTTTAGCTTCTATCAAAAACACATGCTGCCCCAATACTCAGCTGGCAGCAGTCAGTGTTTTATAATTCTGTCACTGGCTAAATTAGCCCCAGATATTCATAGCTAGGCCATATGTGGGCACCAGCTCTAAAGTTATGGGGCTGGCTGCCAAAGTTTATGTGGGTCCTGGCTGATATCGAGGCGGGCCCAAATAAGAGAATTATGTGGGCCGCGGCTGAATACAGGCTGGGAACTGAATAACATTTTTTAATGCCTCCTGATCCCCCCCCCCAAAAGCACCTCTCTTCTCTTTCCCCTTTCCCCCAGCCTGTGAGTCAGCAACCCTACCCACCCACCTCCAGAATGATTCCTTTGACTCCCATCCCCAGCAGTCCAGGAGGCTCCCCTTCAGTCTACCTATCCTCCCAGTGAGGTCACTGAGGGCAGGAAACAAAGCCCTCTTGCTCCTGCCTTTTGCTGCTGCTAAGATAAAATGGCTGCCACAACCTCTTGAGACAGCTTGTAGTACTTCTATGGTATCGTGAGGGATCCAGGCTTCCAAAGCGGCAAGGTGCAGGAGCGAGGGGGTTTGCTTCTGTCTTCAATGATCCCACTGAACCACCAGGGAGGAAAGGTAGCCGTGGGGGGAACATAACTGGACTGCAGGGAGGTAGAGGTGAGACATTTATGTTTGGATAGGAGTAGCTGTTGACTCATGATCAGGGGGAAGGGAAAGAGAGGAGAGGGCTTTCTCGGGGGATTGGAGACAAAAAAAAGTTATGTGGGTCACAGCCAATATTCAGTGCTAAAGCCCACATAGTTAAGTGGGTGAAGTTAGGACAGCTTTTGAGTTGTCCTAAATTCACCTACTTACCGTATTTTTTTGCTCCATAAGATGCGCCTGACCATAAGACGCACCCTAGATTTAGAGGAGGAAAACAAGAAAAAAAAACTATTCTGAACCAAATTGTGTACTATTATATACCAGGCTCTGCACCCAGCCCCCCTCACTCCCTGCCAGGCTCTGCACCCAACCACATACTCCTTGCCAGGCTCTGTACCATGTCCCCCCCCTCCCCTACTAAATGTAATGCAGATATAAATTCTCAAAACTGACACATTTCGATCACTAAATTGAAAATAAAATAATTTTTCCTACGTTGTCTGGTGACTTAATTAGTTTCTGGTTGGACTTCCTTCTGACTGTGCATCCAACATTTTTTTCACAATACAGTCCCATCCCCTTTGGGTTCAGGTCTCTATTTGTTTTCCCTCTGCTTACCCTCCCCAGATCCAGTGTCAGTTCTCCTTTGTACCTACCACCACCTTTGTTCCCAGTCTCCCTCTCTCTCCCTCCTCTGTTATGATCTTGCATCTCTCTGTTCTTCCTCAGGGTCTCTCCCCCTCTGTCTCTTCTGTCTGCACCTCCCATAGTCCAGCATCTGCCTCGTGTCTTTCCCCTTTGGTCCTGGCCTCTCTCTCTCTTTCTTCTGCTTACAACACCCCCCCCCCTCCCATCCACATGTCCATGTCCAAGTCTTTCTCTGCTTCTCTCTCTCTCCTTCCTTCCTCCCTCCCTCCCAGGTCCAGAAGCTTTCCAACTCTCTGCAGTCTCTCTTTCTCTTCCCTCTCATTCACCCCCCCCCCCCCGTGTCCAGATCCAGCGTCCTGCTGGGGCACTCTCAACGGGTGGGGCCTTACCTCCAAGCTGCTTCCTGCACCCAACGAGAGAGGTTGTCTTCCATGCTGTGACCGCTGCTGAGCTAATTACGGCAGCCTGCAGAGTGAACTTAGCAGGCTGCCATTGGCCTCTGAAGCACATTGCTTCTGTTGCGGTCTTGCCCCTGCATATCGTTTTAATAATATGATATGCAACTAACTATATTTATGATAAACTATAAGTAATGTGGACCGATCTGAGCACTTTTTCTAATGCTGATTTAATAGCGCATAATGCAAAATTATTTTATAAATTTGTGTACTGAATGTCTACTACAAGGAACCAGCAGTGATTAAACAAAACACAAATTTCAACTTTTTTAAAAGCAAGCCTTTTCATATTCATGGCACAGAACGACAGGATACTAAATCTTAATAAGTCTTCCCAGTTTACTGTGGGCACACTGGGCATGATATGTATCTCATGCAGGTCAAATCAGGAGGGTAAACACAGTTCTGCAAACACAGCATTTAAAGTACAATGTGTTAACCAGCTGCTACTTGCAAATACTGCACTAACACCATGGTGACCAAATGAACAAACTGAGAGTCAAAGGTCACTATAGAAAGAGGGTCAAATAGGCAATCTAACAGCAAAGGGTAAGAGGGGTAAACAAACCTTGAGTCATAACTCTACACAACACACAAAGCAGAAAGGTTACTCACACAAGATTCTTTTTATGAATTCGTATCCACCATTTTGCCTTTTGAATTAACAATTACCATGCAGCTGTTATTATATGAGCGTAGATATTTGATTCATCAGTAAAATAAAAGGGGGCATATAACCCCAGATTCTATAAAGGGGTGGGCCAGAAGGTGGACTGGGTGGGCATGGGCCTCGCATTCTCTTCTTACATCCCCCCCAGTGTTAAACTCCCCCTCAAAACCCTTGGAGGGCAGGGATCCTGACGCCCCGGCAGTTAAAGTGTCCTCTCTGGAGCTCCCTGAACTGTTTCAAGCCCAAAGCAATCAGTGGCATGCTCTCAGCCGCTGACACCAACAGAACCCTTCTCATGCTGGAAATACTTGAAACATTACAATGGCTGTTGTAGTTGAAACATTTAATAAAAATTTCTACAGGTTTAAAAAAAAAGAATCCCAATCCCTTTTATGTCTAATATATCTCCTTCTCTAACTTATAACTATTATTTTTATTTTCATTCTTTCACATTTCAAGTTTTCTATTGCCACATTGACACATATGTTTTTCCTCCTCACCATCACTCTCTCATTATTCTGGTCTTCTTTTTTAAAAAAATCTTTATTCATTTTTAAAACTTTCAATAAGTGCAACAAAAATACAATCACTATACACTTTAACATCACTTACTGACCCATCAAAGGCTAATTCACATCAAATAACCCCCCTCCCCTATATATCCATCATTAGAACTTTAGCATAAGATAACATTAAGTATCTCCACCCTCCCCTCCCCCACCCTGGACGTTTATGAATAAAAGGGAAAAGAAAAATTAAAATTCAATCTGTACAATATTTTGTTAATGGCTCCCAAACTTCTTAAAGTGCTGCTGCTATTCTGGTCTTCTAATAGGCACTGCCTCTTGCTTTACTCTTACCAATCTAGCAGGTAATGAAAGAAATTATATTGAAGGGGGTCAAAAAATGTCTGCCTAGGGGCAAAATAACTGAAAATTTTATGGAATGGGACTAACTGGCATAGCGATAAAAATGGTGAAAGAAACATCAAGTTTGAAAATGTGTCAGATTGGACTTGGAGCTCTACAGAGATAAGCTCCCCCCCCAAAAAAAAAATAAAAAAAAATGGACCAATGCATTTCTATGGAGGAAGCAATTCCACTTTCTGTACCATAGAAGCTTTGAAACAGTACAATAAGTCCAAAGAAACAATAGGCCAGATGATCCACAAAATCCAATGTGGTCTGATTTGCTATTTTCTACCACAACGGGAACAATAAAGCATGTTCCCTCTTCTCTACTCTTTCAGAC
The DNA here is from genome assembly GCF_902459505.1 of Geotrypetes seraphini. NCBI lineage: Eukaryota > Metazoa > Chordata > Amphibia > Gymnophiona > Dermophiidae > Geotrypetes > Geotrypetes seraphini. Next base: position 266,219,864 of record NC_047087.1, read on the forward strand.
ACACATATGGAGCCAACAGACACGCACATACTTGTAGGGATTGGAAACAATTTCATGAATCACTTTTTGCCACTGCTATCACATTCCTATCCTGATGGGTTTCCTTTAGTGATTTATATGTGTATTTAATTTTTTTTGTTCTAAATCCTACTATGAAACCTACTGACTAAACCATACAGGTTTCTTAATTGCTGTGAATACTATGAATTAACATCTGTGGCTGTGGAACAGCTTCACCCTGTGGTTAAACTGTATAATCCACCTTTCAAATCACTTGAGTGTGGTAATCTAATGGTATAATTTTATCACCACACTTGTTTTTATTTTATTATTCCTTCCAAACCAACATTATGTTAGGTACGGCTCTATTCCCAACCCATTCCTTCCTCTCTTTCTTCTAAGTGACAGAGACACACATAGTTGGAAAGAATTCCATGAGTTATAGTCCACATGCTTTTTCTCCATTTATTACTGTATCTTCAGCCCTTCCCTTTCTCTCTCTACTATCCTTACTCTGCATACTTCTCTCCCACAAGTACATTATTCAAGCCTGTGGCAGGACAATGCTTTCTTCAGTTTCTCACTGAAGTTAATGCTCATATGGCAAGAAGGAATCCATCTTTTTTCATTTTCTCTCTTAATTCGGATTAGTGATTGAAAAGGAATCCAAGTGGCCCACTGAAATTCTATCTCTGTTTCTAGAGGAGGAAGGTTTAAATGTTTGGGAAACATAAATTATTATTATTATTATTATTATTATTAGGTTCTTATATCCCGCCATACCCAAAGAGTTCTAGGCGGTTGCAGTGCAAAAGAATTTTCTGGGGCTCAAGGGTCTCTCGTACGAAGAGAGATTAAACAAATTGCAGCTGTATACTCTAGAGGAACGTAGGGAGAGGGGAGACATGATTGAGACATTTAAATACATCACAGGACGTATCGAGGTGGAAGATGATATCTTCCTTCTCAAAGGACCCTCGGCCACAAGAGGGCATCCGCTCAAACTCAGGGGCGAGAAATTTCATGGCGACATCAGGAAGTATTTCTTCACAGAAAGAGTGGTTGACCGTTGGAATAAGCTTCCAGTGCAGGTGATCAAGGCCAGCAGCGTGCTGGGCTTTAAGCATAAATGGGATGCCTATGTGGGATCCCTACGAGGGTCGAACTAAAGAATTGGTCACTAGGTATAGACTTAAGAGGATGGGTCAGTAGTGTGAGCAGACTTGATGGGCTATAGCCCTTTTCTGCCGTCATCTTTCTATGTTTCTATGTTTCTATTGACTTTTGATTAATCACAAAATTTTGCCAGTACCAAGTCTAAGCGATGTACATACAACAGTAGAGCTATCGTCCGTATACATAAAGAAAGGAAAGAAACTCCAGTAAGGGACAGGAAAGATGCACAATCACTCAAGATACATTCATACTGCAAAAAATTAAAAAAGTAATATATTATATGTCTCGAAAAGCAGTGGTCCCCAACCCTGTCCTGGATGACCACCAGCCAGTCAGGTTTTAGGATAGCCCTAATGAATATGCATGAGAGAGATTTGCATATAATGGGGGTGACAGGCATGCAAATCTGCTCCATGTATATTCATCAGGGCTATCCTGAAAACCTTACTGGCTGGTGGTTCTCCAGGATAGGGTTGGGGACCACTATCATAAAGGCATATAATAATGCTCATTTTGATTCTGCTGTTCAAGTTTCAAGTTTATTTCAAAATTTGTTATCCCACTTATCAGATTTCTAAGCGGCGTATAATAATAAAAAAATAAAATTTTGGGTTATACTGATTTATAACAATACTAGACATATATTTACATTAATAGATTGACATCAAAAACAGTGCGCTAGAGGGCAGAAATGCAATCATAAATACGACCGAAGAACATTGAGCTCTATTGAGCTCTCCTAGACACTTCCTTGGGCAGCAATGGTAAAAAAAAAAAAGTACTTTTTAAAATTCTTCTTAATTTACTATATGACGTTTCAATTTGTAAATCACATGGTAAAGTTGTCCTGCAAAGAGGAGGCCAAAAAGCAGAATGCACATTTTTGAGCTGATTCCCAATGTGCCCATTTTGGATGGGGAAGAACTAACCAGTGGTCATTCAGGAAAAAGGAGTAAACGAGAAAGAACATAGAAAAGTAAATAACGTGTTCTTTGCCTTGCCTGTGGAGAGGGAAAGATCAAATGTGTTCTGACATGACCTTGCCTTATGTATCAAGGAGCTGCTATACACTGCTAAAGTAATTGTTTGAACAGGAGTAAAACAAATTTCCTTGTCACTTGGCACCACCAGAATACAGGAGAGCAACCAAAACGAGGATTGTATATAAAACACAAATCCTTTATACAGAATATACTGTGTTCTTCTCAGTATCATTCTGGAAGAAAAAAGTGATTATTGCATTGAAGCAGCAGCAGAAGATGATAACGGCCAGCTTGTATACAGATCACACCAAGGATGGCATACACATCTGTCCAATCTGTAAATTACGTGACAGTGTAATGCAACGACAAACAAGAGCAGGCCACTTTAACAGAATGATTAATATATGAGATTACTCTGCATGCACACTTATCTGAAAGCAAACCTTGTAGGTGGGTGTGAACCTCTGGCAAAGCTAGCTCCTATCTCTGTTATATTACAGCTACAAGAATAATTATAATAATTAATGGAGAGAGGTGATAAAGTTAACAATTGTCCACCTGTAGCTTGGCTTACCACAGTTTCTTCATGCCCTTTTCACACCTACAGACTTCCTCCCCTTATGATTACATGCTACTGTCCTTCTCTACTTCAGGCACTGCAGGATATTTGCTTTCAGTCATTTGGGCAAAGCAGGAACTGACAAGGCCCAGGGGGAATATTTTGAATTGTATTTCACAACTGATGGATAATGTTGCTATGGACTCCATATGAATACAATATGCAACACGTTGAAAATGCACACATATTTGACAGGCAACTGTGAAAAGGTACAGATATGTTTATCATGAAACAAACAAAATAAGAAAAGCACTGGGGCACTTCTATAACACAGAGGCCAACATTTACTGGTTCTACACATACATGTTTAGAATAATGGCATTTATGCATGAATGCACACCCACTCAGTTCAAGAAAGTATAGGACAGGCAAGTGGGATCTCTTAGGCGAGGAACAGATAGTGTTTGATGTAGATGGGCTAACTGGATGGGCCATATTTCTATGTAACTGCCAACCAATGTTCTCTCTAAGCTGCACGGCCGCGCACTTCTTTCAGAACCTGGCGCAGCAGTTCTTGGCTGCTGTGCACCAAGGGAAGCACTTCCCCACTTCCCTCCTGCTGCCTATCAGGCTGCTACTACAGCTTTTTCAAACAAGCAGCACCAGCGGCACTCACAGTCTCTGACCATACCAGGCAGGCGATAGAAACAAGACATCTGAGTAAGCAGGCACATCTGAAACAGAAAGCAAGCTAGTATATATCAGACAGGGCGGGTACCAAAACTACCAGGCCTGGTTACAAGAAATAAGATTAGCAAGGTAAGAACCTAATCTTTTTTTCTTGTTCAACAGGAATGGTAGGTCTTGACTATCAGGACATTCAGAGCAGTCCCTGGATCCTAGGTTTGGACAGATGAGCCTGCCACCAACATAAAGGATCCAAAAGCGTTGTCTAGCCCAGCTGCCACATCCACTCTGTAAAACTTAGTGAATGTGTGGAGATTGGACTAAGTTGCCGCCCTGCAAATCTCTGTAGGTGAAACTGCTCTAGACTCTGCCCAAGATGATGTGACAGTGCGAGTGAAATGTGCCTTCACTACCACTGAAGACTGCTTTCCGCTCCCAATGATAAGGCCATCTTGCTCCACTTGGATATAGAAACATGATGGCAGATAAAGGCCAAATGGCCCATCTAGTCTGCCCATCCATAGTAACCATTATCTCTTCCTCTCTCTAAGAGATCCCACATGCCTATCCCACACCTTCTTGAATTTAGACACAGTCTCTGTCTCCACCATTTCTTCTAGGAGACTGTTTCACACATCTACCATCCTTTCTGTAAAGAAGTATTTCCTTAGATTACACCTCTTAACTTCATCCTATGCCCTCTCATTCCAGAGCTTCCTTTCAAATGAAAGAGACTCAACTCATGCACATTTACGTCACATAGGTATTTAAATGTCTCTATCATATCTTCCCTCTCCTGTCTTTCCTCCAAAGTATACCAGATTGAGCTCTTTAAGTCTGTCGTCATATACCTTATGATGAAAACCATGCACCATTTTAATAACCTTCCTCTGGACCGACTCCATCCTTTTTATATATTTTTTTTGAAGGTGTGTCCTCCAGAATTGTTCACAATATTCTAAATGAGGTCTCACCAGAATTTTATACAGGGGCATCAATGCCTCCTTTTTCCCACTGCCCATACTTCTTCCTATGCACCCTAGCATCCTTCTAGCTTTCACCATCACCTTTTCAATCTGTTTGGCCACTTTAAAATCATCACAACTTGTGGGGGTTAAAAGCCGATGGTCAAGACAACCAGTCCTGTTGCAAAGAAGGAACCTTGGAATACAGCTAGGCTCAACACTTACCTTGAGCCCCTAAACTCAAGAAACTTTCAAGAGTTGCTTCTATCATTTGTGGCAACTATGTCCTTACATTGAGAAGGCAAGTATTGTCACAGTATATTATACCATGATAACATCAAGACTGGATTACTGTAATGCACTGTGCACTGGTCTGATGACAAACAGTAATAATGATCACAGTTTTATCACAGGGACAGGGATTGTTAAAGCAGTAATACTTCCATAACAGTGAACTAATTTGGAAGATTTCGAAAAGAAATCAAAACCCTGCTATTCAAAAAATTTATCCAGATATCTTAACTCTTCCCCTTGTCCTCCCTTCCGCTGTAAATTCCCCTCAAAGTCTCTCCCTCTCTTGAAATCTTTCTCTTCAAAGTCTCAAAAGTGTAAGCAGCTCCCTAAATTGTAAATCTCCTGGAAATGTCCATTTATCTTTTTGTAATCCTATAATTTCCAAAATTGTAATTTTCCTGGAAATGTCCAGTTTGCTTCTTTTGTAATCCGCCTAGAACTGCAAGGTATGGGCGGAATAGAAGTCACTAATGTAATGTAATGTTACTTAAACTTGGAAACTTGTCAGAATGTTTTGCTATTTTGGCAGAGCATGGAAATGGCTTGGCCTTAACTAACTCAGCTTGTAAAGTATCATTTAGTTGTTCCAGTTACCAGTACTTTGTCTGAAAGGGCATTTTCACGTATTAGATGACAAAACACAGCTGAAACCGGTTTTAGCGCACGCAGAAGATTAGCGCGTGCTATAGTGTGTGCTAGCCGAAAATCTACCACCTGCTTAAAAGGAGGCAGTAGTGGCTGCGTGCATGGCAATTTAGTGCGCGCTATTCCACGTGTTAAGGCCCTAATGCACCTTCGTAAAAGGAGCCCCTGGACTCTTATTTTTACATGAACTTTAGGAAATGGTGAGCTATATAATTAGATTTTTTTTTTTTTTGAAGGAAAGGCTGCCATTAAGGCTCCAGACCCCTCCGTAATTTCTGCTACTCAGGCCTAAATGTAAATAACCAAAAGAACCCTGTATTTCTGAAGGACATGTGCTAATATGACCGTGAATGATTTCTTAAAGTCAACTTTTCTTGATTGGGTATGGCTTCACCTCAATCTAAAGTGGACTATGATCATGGTATTAGTAATAGGAGTGAAGGTTTCACCCTTTTTCTTGTGTTTTGATAATAATTTCTTCAATGTATATTTAATTTTCTTTATCAAAGTGTTTTTGTTCTTTGATGTGAAAATGAATAAATAATAATAAAAAGATTTTTCTTGATGGTTAAATAGATTTTTTCTTCAAGTTATGTGTGAAGATGGGATAAGGATGGGGAAAATATTGTGGGGCTGGGTATAAGATGAGGGCCATTTTCATTATCATATCTCTCTCTATCCCAAGATTCATTCCTTGTTCCTCCAAAACACACCTGCATCACAAACTTCCTGCATTCACCCTTGCATCTGCATGCTTGCTCACTTTTTTATGGTAGCAAAACATGTTTTACATTAGTAGTTTCTTCTTGTGTTCATTTCTTATGGTCTTATATTTATGCAATATTCAAATTAAATTGTATTTATATGACAAAATGCTAATAAAACTGATTGAACTTAAAAAAAATAAAATTATTTAAACCCAAAGTACTGCATCATAATCAAGAAGATGACTTCATCGAAGATTCTGGGAAGGGGGCTAAATTTTTGCTTATATAACCAGTATTAAAAAAAATTAAATTAAACCCACCTGGGGGGGAGGAGGTCTCTAGTGCTGGGGCCTGATTTTAATAAGCCCTTGTGCTAGGGGCCTGACTGCAGGGTCTGGTGAGGCACCAGTGATCCAGAGGCAGAGCCTGATCTGGCAGACAGGCCCAGTTCCCTGTCAGCATGGTAATCAGCTATTTAGTCGGCCGCCGGGAGGAGAAGAAAGAGGCCCGATGGTGGCACATACGCGGATGGCCACGCATTCACAAGCAGGAGCGCACCATGATCTGGAGCAGGGCTGGGAAGAGCAGAAGGGGGACCTGGGAGTGCTGCAAAAGTGGTGATTTTGTTTGCGGGGTCTGGCCAGGGGTGAGCCAGATCCTGAGGAAGAGACTGGGGGCCTGGATGGCCACAGACCAGATAAGCCGCTCTTGCATGGCTGGTATGCACATGCAGGAACAGGGCTGAGAGGCCACTGCAGGAGGTGGGGCAGAACGTGCCCGGGCAGGCTGGGGCCCAGATGTGGAAAGGCGTGAAAATAGCACCTCTTGATTGGCTGCCCTGCCCAGCAACAAAGGCAGGGGGGCAGCCCAGCAAGTTCAGGCAGATTTTGTGTTCTGGGCATGAGGGGAGATTGAAGGCAGGCAGTCAAAGCATGGCTATGTCTGAATTTTTCAAGTCCTTTGGGCTGTAAAATAGCCCAGTGACAGTACAGTATACTGGTTGAGACTAGCTGGGGAAACCATTTGGCAATTGGGGCCTGGCTATAGGAAGAAATGGATACTGTGAAGTGAGGGGGTTTTCAGGGGAGTTCTTTTGGGTTAAATTTAGTCATAAACTGTTGAGACAGATTTGGTGAAAGCTTTGTGTGAGGAAGCTTTTAGTATGTGTTAAAAGTATTTTGGAGTAATTTTGAGGTTCCTTGAAAAAAAAAGGTTTGAAAGCTGAGAGTGTTCAGGGGCCTGTAGAAAAGCTGGGTGGCTTTTACTTATGGGAAAACTGTGCTGATCCTATTTTGGAATAATTTTGTTAGAATTTAGTATGATTCCTGGAGAGTCTTGTGTGGCTCCTATGAGAGAAACATTTAAAAAGGGGCAGCTCCATGGAAAGAGCTGTTTTATTGTTATCTTAAAATAATTTGAAGAGACTGAAGTTCCTAGAAAGAGATAATTAAAAAAAAATAAAATAAAAATAGGCTAATTCTGGGGCTTGGGCTCTGGAGAAAGAAAGTCTGAAGCCTTTACAGGTTGAGCCTAAGAGAGAGAGAACTGTTAGAAACTCTTAACTCAAGTAATTTTGGTGATTTTCCTGAGTTTTGAGGGAAAGGAATAAAAGTATTTTAAACTAGAACTGTTTGGATTGTTGGAAGCAGTGTTGGGCTGCTCTGTTGTGTGAGCCAAACTTGGGCAAGTAGCCTATTTTCATTGAGAAATACAGAGGAGAAATGAAAAATTAATTGTGAATTATCAGAATTGTGACTCTGAAGTGGTCAGTGAGGCTCAGTTTTCTTATTGCTGGGACTGCTAGAGTGAGTGGCATGTTCTTTCCTGACTTCATCTATTGGGTGGCTTAGAATAGGGAACTATACCTGTTGATTTTATTTGAATTTAGTTAGAGAAACAAGGCTTTTTTGCAAAGGAAGACAATGACAGAGTGCACACATATAGGGACCTCTAAATGCTCTTAAGATCTACAACTTACCTCTCTAGCTAATCATTGTAATTCTGTCTTTTTTAAATTAACCTTTTGTAATCCGCCTTGAACCGCAAGGTAATGGCGGAATAGAAATCCCTAATGTAATGTAATGTAATGTAATATTTTATTTAGAGAGGATAGTAGGTTCCACATTGGTCCTGGTCCTGAGTAGTCCGGGCCTGTAGTTCGGTCCTGGGAGGCTTAGCAGAGGCTCAGCAGGAGACCAGCTCATGGTACCCATCACAAGACAGAATTGAAGGCCTGAAGGAAGGTTTTTAAAAAAAATTATTTCTTTTTGTTAGTGTGTACATTACATTCTTGATTTATTTTTGTAGGATATATTTGAGTTTGAGAGCTGAATATACATATAGAAAGGGTAATACTTACCTGGGTTTGGAAATCAATTTCTGAGAATTATTGTACCTGTAAAGAATAAGAGAGAGAAATATTTCAACACAAAGTAACCTAGAACTAAAAGAAGTCAGTAATTGACAGGTTTGAGAGGGAACACAGAATAGAACTTATCTGAAAAGTTTCCCTGGTGGTTACAAATCACAGGGTTGGACCCGAAAGCGAAGCTGAGCACTTTATTGCACAGCTGTGATTTTAACTGGTTTTAACTAGTAAGAACACTTTAACTGGCTTTAATTGATTTTAAGTGTAAATATAATAGCACTTTACTGAACTGGAAAGTTAAAATTTTTAAATTTTCTTTTGTACAATAAAAATCAGTCATTATTTAATCGCAAACTTATGTAAGAATCTCTTCCTACCTGGTTCGCATGTGGCAACACATACCCAGACTACTTTTAAATGTCTATAGTGAAATTTGGTGGAAGTGTGCCCTGTCCCAGGGAAGCCCAACTTACCAACTGGAACTGTGACCTTTTGCTGATTCGCTGCTGTTCTAGAACAGGGTAGTGCTGAAACCTAGGAAGCGCTACACTTAAAAAAAAGACAATTAATGAAATAAAGATTAATTATATAGTTAATACAATGACTACTAAAGTCTGAGCACATTTCTGGAATAACTTCATTGTGGTTATAACAGCCAAGGGAAGGATGGCTGCTGGGGGTGGTGAGCACTTGGGGTAAGAAAGGTCCAAGACTTGTCACTTGACATACTTGCCATCAAGGTAAACAGCTATATCAGCAATTCAGTTGAATTGATCTAGGCAATTATATGTGGTGATCTATAGGAAGCTTTAAAGAATTTAAGCTAATTATATTATACAGGTAAGAAATTTCTTCCTTGCCCCAAGGTAACAGAGCAAATTTCTGGAACAACTTCAATCAATATGAATCTTAAGAAATCGGAATATCCACAAGCACCATTAACCTCTAGGTTTACATTAAGCTTAATTACAAAAATGTTTAATGAGGTGGCTAAACCTTCTTTTCACCTCCTTTAAAATGGTTGAGAAATTGAAGGTGCTTTTTTTAAAAACTATAAACATTTATGTATGAATAGTTGGATAAAAGAAAGACAACGGTTTGTGAACAAAAGAGGCTGATTACTACTGAATTGGCTGGAAGGAGAAAGTAGATTAATCAAGTATACAGAGGTAGTTTATTCAGAATGGAAGAATAGTCTAATGGTTAGCACAGTGGACTGAGAACTGAGTGGGGGGGAGGAGATCTGGAGGGTGGATAGAACTGGTTTCAGTTCTCACTGTGCCCCCCATGATCCAGGCAAGTTGCTTAACTTTCCCCTGCTCCAGGTACAATTTAGATTGTGAGCTCACTAGGGACAGAAAAATCAACAATCTAACTCTAACAAACATATTCTCCAGTCTTCTCTATGCCATGATAACATCACGACTAGACTACAGCAATGCCTTGGACACTGGTTTAACCAAATAGAATTTGTAGCTAGGTGTGACCACATCACACCCTTCCTGCACAAAGTACACTGGCTACCAGTACCTTACAGGGCCAAATTTAAATCTTTCTCTTTGATTTTCAAAGTCCTCATTCAAAATGGGCCAGAATACATAAAGAACAAGCTAGCCTTTTATATACCGTCAAGACCTCTGAGGTCCTTTCAAGGAGCATCATTATCTGTACCCTTATAAAAAATAAAACTGTAATGTGATACCCGCCAGCGAGTCTTTTCAGGAGTGGCCCCCATGCTCTGGAATTTACTCCCAGAGGGGCTATGTCTAACTCTAGACTACCTTTACTTCAGAAAGCAGGTGAAACACAGGCTCTTCACTCAAGATTGACTATACACTTATTCTGCACCAGAACTAGCTTGCCACACATACTAACTAAATCAGTTCCTTATACCTTGTTTAACTGTATAAACAACTTACCTTGATTCTAACCTCCCATCTAACATCTGTATTTGACCCCTCGGCTCTAGGATAAGCTGTATTATAGAAAAGCATTAGTGTCATAACTATGGACTCCTTTTATCAAAGTGCGGTAGGCAGTTAATGCACGGAATACTGCGCGTTCAACCGCCTGCTGCGCTAGTCGCTAACATCTCCATTGACGAGGCGTTAGTTTTTTTGGCTTGCCGCAGGGTTTAGCGCGTGATGAAATGTCCGACGCGCTAACCCCCGTAGCGCACCTTGATAAAAGGAGCACTATGTTATTTGAATTTCTGATTTGTGTTTATTAGATGCTTCATGTTTCCCTTTTAGTATGTATTATATCTCTCTTATTTGAATTTCAGTGCTTTTAATAAGTATATTTTGGAAACTGTTTCGTGGTAGTACTATTATTACGTTTCAATCTACTGATTTTAACTCTACCTAATTCATTGTAATTATGTTTATATTTGGTCTTTTTACTACATTAATGCTGTTAACAAAATTGTAAGTTTTATGTTGAACACCGCCTTGGGTGAATCTCTTCATAAAGTCCTGACCGAGACTAGATTCAGGACAGTAGCACAAATCACATTGGGGGATACGAGTAAACAAGGTTTCTCAGCAGGGAACACCTGGCTTGGCCTCCACGGGTGCAGGTCGCCGGACTGGATGGACCTAGAGTCTGATCTGGCGAAGCCATTTCTTATGTTCTTATATTCTAATACCATATCTAGACTATTGCAATTCACCATATTGTGGCATTACAGACAAAGAATGCAAGAGGCTTCAACTACTACGAAACACAGCTGCAAGACTAATTCTCATAAGGAACCGATACGAGAGGGTAAGTCCACTATTAAAGCAACTACTTGGGATCTAGCTAGGCACTTGGGACTCAGATTAGCCACTGTTGGAAACAGGCTACTGGGCTTGACGGACCTTCGGTCTGTCCCAGTACGGCAATTCTTATGTTCTTATACTGGCTGCCAATGAAATAAAGAATCCAATTCAAGATAGTCCCTCCAAGTTCTTACCTTAGATTGCTTTGTGGACCATGCAGACTAACTTCTGATATTAAAGTCTAACATTCCTTCTTCAATTCACGCACTATGCAATGTTACAAATTCCCCTTCCCCTCTCCTCAACCATTACTGCAAAAGAAGATATTCAAAACTGCCTCTGAATACCAGAGACCTCTCTGTTGAAACAAACTGCCAATACACCTAAGACAATCCATCAACTACCTTGAATTCCGGAAGAAACTACAGACATATCTCTTCTCACTATAGTCACTTTCCTATTCTCACCCCTTTCTTCTAAACCAATGCTCCTTCTAACAATGTAACTTAAGAACTTAATCTAAATCTTATTGTAAATCACATAGATTCCTTGCAGAAAATTGCAGTATATAAGACACTTTATTTTATTATACTGTAATATCATTAAATAAATACATTTACTTAGACTGATAGCAATCCTATGAAGTGTTTGAAAGAACATGCTCTGTTGGATAACCAACAACATGGGTTTCAGATGGGACATAGGGCTGAGACTTAACAATAATGTTCCTAATACCATTCTGATTAGTCTGCTGACAACTTCTCTTAAGCCTTTATATCTTGTTCAAAATGAGGCAATTAATATATTGACAGGGAGAGTGAAGCATGATCACATAACTCCTTGTTTGATTGAACTGCATTGGCTGCCAATTACATTTCAGATTAAATTTAAGAAGCTGTTGATGTTTCAACTGATTGACGTTAAATTCCTGTTTTACTTTGGATCTCTGCTGTAGATACATTAAGTTACCTGTCCACTTTATGCTTGTTTGCAAAGTTGTCTTGTGGTGCTCTCAGTGAGGATAGTTTGTAAGTTCAGCTTATATATTTAAGATTCGTTACTGATAGATATTTGGTATTTTACAGAGACTGGTATAGGAAGGTTAAACTATTCATATTTGCTCAAACCTTTGCAGGCTTCTTTGGTTTTGGATTGTATTTCATGTACAGACTCCAAAACTACTGATTGTGTAAGCATTCCTAACTTTTTATTGTTTGCTTCATTTAAACTAATGGGCCAATTGCAACGTTCTGACAGCAACATGATTAGTTTGATGAAAAACTAATTTCTAGCAGCATTAACCAACAAATACTGTAGTCTGACCATGCTACACTTTGTGGTAACATAACTTGATCCAACTTTGTGAGGATTTATTTTGTGAAAAAGGGTCATCAAGGGTTCTTCAAACATGTGAAATCCTCCCTTCATATGCTAGCCATTAAATCGATTGATTCAACTGCCAATGACTGAAGCAGTCTCGGCTTTTGCAGAATCCGTTACAGATGTCAACTTGAGCGCACCACTGAAACCTTTGTGCAAGAAGCTGAAGGTTATCCATTCTCATAGTACAGAAGTTAAGAGACAAGGTACCATAATCATTTTCAGTCACTTTTTTTTTTGACTTGCAAGGACTGGAGAAAAAATTGCAGATAAATGCACATCACATAGACTTTTTCTAAGTGTTTTAAAAATATTGTTATACTTTTACGTTTTATGTTTACTGTATATGTATGTATCCTTCCGCAAACACTTGAAAACTTGGCTCTTTTCTAAAATCTAATCACCTCCTGTTCTCTAGTACCCTGTCCCTCTCTATCTTCTTAGCCCTCTCCCATATCCCTTCATTGTAGTTCCTTTTCCTCTTAACTTCTGTAAACCGTGCCGAGCTCTGCGCTTGCGGAGATGGTGCGGTATACAAACTTAAGGTTTAGTTTAGTTTAGTTTATTGTATACATATGAAACATAGAAACATGATGGCAGATAAAGGCAAAATGGCCCATCCAGTCTGCCCATCTGCAGTAACCATTATCTCTTCCTCTCTCTAAAAGATCCCACATGACTATCCCAGGCTTTCTTGAAATCAGACACAGTCTTTGTCTCCACCACCTCTACCGGGAGACTGTTCCACGCATTTACCACCCTTTCTGTAAAAAGTATTTCCTTAGATTACTCTTAACTTCATCCTATGCCCTCTCATTCCAGAGCTTCCTTTCAAATGAAGAGACTCGACTCATGCGCATTTGCATTATGTAGGTATTTAAACGTCTCTATCATATCTCCCCTCTCCCGCCTTTCTTCCAAAGTATACAAATTGAGATCTTTAAGTCTGTCCCCATACACCTTATGACAAAGACCATGCACCATTTTAGTAGCCTTCTTCTGGACAGACTCCATCCTTTTTATATGTTTTTGAAGGTGCGGCTTCCATAATTGTACCAGGTGCACACTGGAACAGAGAGTCAATAATGAAATGAGAGATTATGAGAGAGAAATGAAGCTACCTCAACCTCTCTTTGACCCGCTGAAGTGGTGGGGTCTCCGCTGCAAGATGTTTCTGTTGTTATTGGTCATTGCTGGATTACTCTATGTAATTCCAGCATCTTCAGCTGAATGTGAGACACACTTCAACATATTCGATGCTTGACACATAATTATGTCACAATGCAGTAGCATGTATCTTTAAACTGTTGAGGCCATTTCGATCATACTTGAAATAAGCTGATCAAGTAATTTTGGAACAGTAACTGGCTCAGGCAGGCAGTACATGTTATTTGTTATTACAGTCACATGACACACAACTTGCATGTAGTAGTACTATGACCATTACAATTATGATGCATGTCTTTCTGCTGTTTATGAATGAATGCAAATTGTAATTATAAAAAATAAATAATAATAAAAATTAAACAAGAAGAGAACTTGCACCATTGCTGTCACAATTACAACTAGTTTAGCAGTTAACAATGCAGTGCCAGTTAGCAAGAGGCCTAGATTCATCAACTGTAACCTTATCTGCTGACACTGCATCTGGAGACGGTAAAACACAACACGGGTCATGAGTATGGATCATGGGTCAAAGGTGTGATGGGTCACAAAAAATGACCCCCTGTCAGCTCTGTTCTGGGTAAGTTACTTAACCCTCCATTACCTCAGGTACAAAATAACTACCTGAATATAATATGTAAACCGCTTTGATTGTAACCACAGTAAGGTGGTACATCAAGTCCCACCCCCTCTCCCTTTTCCCTTACAAAACCATGATAAATGCTTAATGCAGGGGGAAAAAAAAAATTGTGGTAATTTGCCTGCCAGCAAACGCTATTTGCATATTATTTTAAAGTTTTTCGGGGGGGGGGAGGCTTATCATGTGCGTAGAAGAATTATTCAGCTAATGCATTTACATTAACATGCGCTAGCATAAAGTGGGAACACTAAAGGACTTTTTAACTAAGCTGCAGCAAAACATGGTCTTAGTGTGCTCTTGAGCAGGACTTTCCTGCATGCTAAAAGCCATTTTTACTGCAGCTATAAATTGGCCAATTTTCCATTTTTTGTAATGTTGCATGTGATCAATCAAAAAATTACCACATCAGTACTCACCATCAGCCATTATATAGGCAGTAAGGGCTCATCTGCTAATTATGTGCTATACAGCATGCAGGAATGCCCCAACACACCCATTCCCATTAATAATAATCATAAAAAATTAGTACATGGATTAGCACACACTCATTTGGCACTCACCACAGGATGTCTGAGCATGTCCCATGGGATGCCATTTTTAGATGTATTAGACGTGCATTAGCGCCTAATGCAGTCTAGTGAAAGGGCCTCTTGGTGCTTCCTAAGGTGGTAAGTACTACAGTACCATATTAATATTTTGCAGGCTCCGCAAGCTAATGAAAAAATTTATGTGGGACTTTAAAAAAAATCCTTAAAATACTGCCTTTTTAAATATTGGCATAGCACACAGGAATGTCCCATCTTAAAATGCACTAAACACATATTATAGCACATTATATATTATGGAAATGCCAATTTGGACTTATGAAGATTAGCAGCTTATAAATAAAGCTAGGTATGGATTTTGTCTAGTTGATTAAACTATATTTGCAATGTAACTGATGCATGCTATGATGCCTATCACTTGGAATAAAATTACTTTACTACAGTTATTTGCTGCAATCTGAATATCACTTTGTTTCAGCTTATTCTAGCAATTTCCTTCACCCAATAGTTCTTTTGCCTTGGAAAACCAATATAACATATGATCCAAAAGCAAGCTTTCTGGTTTGTTTTATTTCAGCCCTCAATGATACTTTGCGTAACAACTTTCTCATAGACACTTTAAGCCAAGTTACTTGTTCACCCATCCTCATGGACTTGTGGAGTTTAGAAGATGTATGCTATCTTGCTAAGGCAGCCTTTAACCTGGTCTCAGTTATCTATTAAACACCAAACGGTGAAAAGACAGATGTACATTAATTTGCTTCATTCCTTACGGCTGTCTAGACTTAGCAAACATACCAAACTAAGAAAGGAGCCATCTCAAATGCGCATTATAATAATTTTGCACCAATATGCTAAGAGGCAAGCAATTTAAAGAAAATACACAGTTTTTTGCTTTATAAGTATTTTTACCTTCTTACCAAGAGTAGAAATTAATGTCTAGCTTCTACACTAGCATCCACATCAATTTCTTTAACAGAGAGAGACATTCAGAGAACACAAAGAAAAATTTAGAGTGTATACCATTCTACTAAAGAAAACAGAAGAGGCGATTTGTGGTGCTCAATGTCTTTATTCACAAACAAGACTCGACGTGTACGTGTTTCGGCCGTGAGGCCTGCCTCAGGAGTCTGATTCTCAGTGCAGAATACCGTTTTGCAATTGTCTTCTTATACCTGAAATGTTCAAGCCGAAATGTTCAATTGTCCGAATAAGCAAATAGCTTATCATAATCACTCAAAAGAGCCTAATCGCTCTGTGGAGTAATGCAACGGTCTTGTGAAATCACTAAACCGAAAGTGAACAAGACCGTATTTTCTCTGGTTTGTTTTAAATCTACTTCTTAGTAGCTTCATCGCATGGTCCCTAGGCCTAGTATTTTTGGAAAGAGTTAACAAGCGATTCACATCTACCCTTTCTATTCCACTCATTACTTTATAGACCTCTATCATATAACTCCTGAGTCGTCTCTTCTCCAAGCTGAAGAACTCTAGCCACTTTAGCCTTTCTTCATAGGGAAGTCGTCCCATCCCTTTTATCATTGTTGTCTCCTTTCTCTGTATCTTTTCTAATTCTGCTATATCTTTTTTGAGATATGGTGACCAGAAGTGCACACAGTATTCGAGGTGTGGCCATACAAGGGCATTATAACATTTTCATCTTTGTTATCCATTCCTTTCCTGATAATTCATAACATTCTCTTTGCTTTCTTAGCAGTTGTAACACATTGAACTAAGGGTTTCAACGTATCTTCAACAATAACACCTAGATTCTTTTCCTGGGCAGTGACTCCTAACACAGAACCCTGCATTTTCTCACATTAAACATCATCTGCTATTTCGATGCCCAGTCAGTCTTCTTGTCTCACAAGGTCCTCTTGCAATTTTTCACAATCCTCTTGCCATTTAACAACTTTGAACAACTTTGTGTCATCAGCAAATTTAATTATCTCACTAGTTATTCCCATCTTTAAATCATTGATATCGATATCACTTAAATTTTAAATACGCTTTATTGCCTGCTGTAGATACACCCATCTGAAATTCTGACTGGATGGAAGAACAAATTTGGACTGGCCACTGTTGGAAACAGGATACTGGGATTGATGGACCTTTGGTCTATCCCAGAATGAAAATGCTTGTTTTCTTATTTGTTGAAAAACTGGAAAAGATTTACATCGTCTATTGTCCAATAATTGGCCAATTACCCAAATATGCTTACGCTGCCTTTCTTTCTGTATAACAGTACAAAGGAAAGAAAGGTGGCCCACGGACCAGGGACTTTTATAGAAAAAGGAACCATCTCGTCCAAATTTTGTCAGTAGCCTTTATCAGGTGTTATCAGAATTCTTCAATAAAAGCTAACCACAAGTAGAGCATACTCTTTGAAAGAAAGACGCTCCCACTTGAAGATATTATTAAACATCTTTCTTTTCAAAGAAGATTATTTTAGTTTTTATTGAAGAACTCTGATGACCCTGGTTGAAGGCTATTAAACTAAACTCAATTAAAACTTAGCTTTATATACTGGGTCATCAACCAGAGGAAGCTCGACTCGGTTAGCAATAATTAAAAACAATGCTAAAATTGCAAGGAAATTAATTTTCAAAATGTTTAGCAAACAAAAAAGTTTTTAATGATTTGCAGAAGAATTGGAAAGGATGAGGGCATCTCAGAATTAAAGGGAGGGGTTTCGCTTGATCTGTTAACTTCTACTCTCCACCTCCCGACTTGGACCGGGAGCAGCAGCAGAGGCAGAGCGGGAGCAGTGCAGAAGGCACTCAGGGTGTGGGAGCGTGCTCCACCCCTCCCCCTCGACTTTGCACTGTCGGGTTTTGCTCAACTGCTACTCTCAACCACAGCGTTCATTCCCAACTGTTACGCACAACCACAGTTTTCTCTCCCAACATATACTCACTCACCACCAAGGCTCTCTACAGCATCTACATTGAAGTAATTTTTACTCCTACCCATCCAGGTACAACACAAGAAGAACAACTTTCTCACAGCCAACTACTCATCCCCACTACCCGACACCCCCCCACCACCACCACCAAAATGAAGCTAATCCCACAAACACATATCCTGGCCACCCTACTGATAATCCTCCTCATTACTAGTTGGATAGCAGTAGCAAACAACTTACCAGCCCCACCCACATGCTCCACTGCAAACAAAATCCAACACCACAACAGGAGAACCCCAATAGTTAGAAGCTCAAACCACCAAACCAGCGCTCAACATCCCATCACCTTAGCCTGGAGAAGAAGACCACTTCCCAAGACCAAACCTCAACCTCCTCCTAAAACACTCATCTACCCTGAAATAACTCACAATTTCCAAACATATATCACCACCCTAACATATGCCTACTTAAACTTCAGAGTCTTAGGACCTAAAACAGAACACATAAAAAACTGGATAAAAAACGAAAACCTAGACTGCCTTTTCCTCACAGAAACCTGGTTAACCTCAGACGCAGATCCTAGAATAACGGGATACAAAATAACAGTGACTGCAGAGAGAAAAAAAGAGGAAGAGGGCTAGCAATCAATCAAGGATTCCCTAACTCTAAATATACTCGAAAAAACGTCCTGCCCACAATTGGACTTCCTTGCCTGCCATCTCTCAAGCACCACTCTAAAAAACTCACTAAACTACATGCTCTGCTACATAACACCAAGAAACTGGACCACAGTAATACCTGAATTTGAAAACTTCATATACCAAAACTCATTAACAGCAGAATACAACCTCATCCTAGGAGACCTAAGCATACACCTTGAAGACCAAGTATCCAAACCAGCAAAAAAATGTCTATCATTTCTCAATGCCTTATCCTTCCAAATCCTAAACCCACAAACCACGCATGAAAAAGGACACCAACTTGACATCACAGCCTTCATGACCCATCAACCATCCTCCCCAGAAATTCAAACACCTAATGGAACCTGGTCCTCATCCCTCTGGTCAGACCACTACACATACCCATTCAACATCAACTGGACCAAGAACGAAACCATACCTAAACCCAAAAAAATAACTTACACCTCACGCAAACACATTGACCCTCCCAAATTCTGGACAAAAATAGATGAAACAATCCAGGACTGTGACCCCAAGGACTTCATCTCACAGTGGAACAATCTGACTACCAACATCCTTGATGAACTAGTCCCACTACAAAACTAGAATCAGCAGAAGATCAGATCAATGGTTTGACAATGAACTACTCCTACTTAAAAGACAATTCAGACGACTAGAAAGAAAATGGAGAAAAACTAATCTAGATCACACAAAAACTGCCTGGGAAAAAACTAACAAGCAATACAAAATACTACTAAAGGACAAGAGAAAAACACATTACACTAATCTAATAGGCACAGAAACCCAAGATACCAAAAACTATTCAAAATATTAAAAGACCTAACAGACACCAAACCCTACATGACCACTAACAATACCCTACCCCCTCTTAGCAGAACACTTCAAGAACAAAATTACAAATACCAGAGCCACCCTCAATTGTACCCCATCCCACCTAAACAAACTCCTAATTCTTCCCACAGATAAAGAATCAACTGCAGCTGACAGAACATGGTCTCAATTCCCCAACATACAATGGTCTGAATTCAATAAACTCTACAAAAAGTACAGCCATGCATCCTGTGACTTAACCACTGCCCATCATATCTCTTTACAACCTCCAGCACAAAATTCCGTACTCTACTTCTGCAATGGATACAAACCATGCTCGCTGATGGCCTTTTCCCAAGTGTCCTCAGCAAAATCATCATCACCCCAATCCAAAAAGATCCAAAAGGACTAACAGACCAACCATCCAACTACAGACCCATTGCCTCAATACCTCTATATGTCAAACTGACAGAAGGACTAGTAGCCAAACACCTCACCAACTATCTAGATGACCATAATATACTTCACCCCACGCAATCTGGATTCAGATCCAACTTCAGCACAGAGACATTACTAGTGTCACAACCCTAGCCCTAAAGCTTGGTTTGTGCAGGGGAGTGCTATGCCTAAACCTAGCCTGGTTGTTAAAAGGGCTAACCAGTGTGACAGAGCAAACCATAATAGAAAGTTAGGCTCTGAGTTGCCTCTTAGTTCCCAGTTTGCAGAACCCTGGGGAGGTGAGGACTATGAGGGTAACAGCTGGGAACAGCCTCAGAAACATTCTACTGACTCAGCTAACTCCCAGCTGCAGGACTTGATTAGAAGTCCTGTGAGAAGTAAGCAGAAGCTGCAGGCTGCCCCTCCCCCTCATAGAACAGGGCGTGGTCGCCTCAATGCTCTTGAGGCTGCACTGAGGAGGAAGCAGTTAGTCTGCCCTGGGCCAGCCCAGGAAGGAGGCTTACAGGACTGCTCTCCTGAGCCTCACCACTATCAGGACGTTGAGATGGTGGATCCAGCCCCTGACCCTGAAGCCAACCAGCTAGCTGAACCAGAGTCCATGGACTGTATAGAAACTGCCATGAATACAGAAGCTTGCCCCATGGAAGAGAGCTAAGTACCATTGCTGGTTTTTTTCTTTTTGTATGCTCAAGCTAGCAATCTTTTGGGCTTCTTTCTGGGGAACCTGTTTGCACCTGTGAGAAGTAAGGGAGCAGTGCTGAGCTCCTTGCAAGATGCCTGGAACTGGAAACCTTTTTCTTAGGTTTAATTGTGCTGGACTGTTTAGTTTATGTTTTGGCTTTTGAAAGCAAGAAAAGCTTCAATTGTGATTGTGTGCCTGGGAGGTAGTTTTGGGGAAGAATCCACTTAATATCCTAGGTTGGGATTGTGGGGCCATTTGTGGCATTCTGTTTCTTACAGAGTAAAATTAGTGGATTCGGCTACTCCCCTCCCCCACCAACTACTGTTAAGTTGGTTGGGGCCAAGCCGGCTTCAATCTAGGCTTGGACACAACACTGTCTTTATTTATAAAGGAAGTGTGATAGTTTGTTACTGCCTGTTTGCCAAAGGCAGAACGATTAAGACTGCACTCAGTTACTTACCTGTGACACCGGCAAGAAAAATGTGAGTTGTTTGTTTTTTCAACTCAATTTTACTTTTTCCTGTTTTTTTTTTAATGTTTATGGAAAAGTATGAACTGAACCCTGTTCAAGATTGATAGCCACAATAAAGTGGGACTTTATTT
The DNA here is from genome assembly GCF_902459505.1 of Geotrypetes seraphini. Taxonomy (NCBI): domain Eukaryota; kingdom Metazoa; phylum Chordata; class Amphibia; order Gymnophiona; family Dermophiidae; genus Geotrypetes; species Geotrypetes seraphini. The sequence continues at coordinate 266,240,898 of NC_047087.1, forward strand.
TCATTTGAAATTGACTGTTTTTGATTCTTTTTGCTTCTTCATTGAACTGTGGGACCAGCAGGACTTCCAGCTTTCTCTGGAAGCACGTCGGACGCAGGCTGTTCTGAGCGCTGTCCGGAGCCAAGCGTATACACGGGCACCGGCAGCGCCACACTAGGCTCCCTCATTGACACAGCCAGACAATACCTCAGCACAGGAAAAAAAATGCTTCTCATACAACTAGACCTTACTGCAGCATTTGACCTGGTAGACCATAACATCCTACTGCAAATTTTGGATGCAATAGGCATCTCAGATAAAGTATACTCTTGGTTTGAATGCTTCCTAAAATCCAGAACATACAGAGTAAAATCAGATAAAGAAAAATCTGAACCTTGGTCCAACCCTTGTGGCGTACCACAAGGATCCCCACTATCCCCTACTCTCTGCAACCTATACACTGCATCTCTTGGAACATACCTAGCTAATCTAGGCATCACCACCTACAGTTATGCAGATGACATTACCATTCTCATACCTTTTGATCAACCAAAGACCGCCATGATAAACACACTACACCGAACACTAGAAACAGTAGCAACCTGGATGAAAGATCACAAACTGAAACTCAACACAGACAAAACTAAATTCATCCTCCTCAAAAACGACAAAGTCCCAACCATAACCAATATAGAAATTAACACAATCAACTATCCCATTCAAACTACCATAAAATTACTAGGAATGACTATAGACCGATGCTGCACCATGCAACCGCAAATAAATAAAACAATACAGAAATCCTTCGCAGTGATGAGAAACCTATGACAAGTCAGGAAATTCTTCGAAAAAACACAATTCCAGCTTATAGTACAATCCCTAATCCTAAATCTACTAGATTACTGCAACATCCTCTACCTCCCCTGCCCTGCTACAATGACTAAACAACTACAAACAATCCAAAATTCTGAGACTCATCTACTCATTGAGAAAACACAACCATATTACAGAAGCATACATCAACTCATATTGGCTACCAATCCAAGAAAGAATACTATTTAAATTCTACTATATGTTATTTAAAGCCTTAAACGGACACAGCCCAACCTACCTGAGCAACCGCCTCATCCAAACCATCTCAATCAGACATAGAAAAACACTCACCTCTCGATCAAAGAAGTAAAACGGAAAAAACTATACGATGGCCTCCTGGCCACTCAAGCAGCTAAACTAGACAACCAAATCTCCAGTCTACTGATAACGACACCAGACTACAAGATGTTCAGACAAGAAATTCCTGAAACAGCCATAACTTCAGAAAAGAAATAAAAACTACATTCTTCAAGAAATTCCTGAAACAGCCCTAATTTCAAACTTACTGTCCTTCCCCCCTCCCTCTTCCCGCCACACAGAAACTACATAACCTACTCTTTACCTCTCTAGAAAACACAAATGCTCTTCCATTGTAAGCCTCCATTTTTTTAATCTCTTTTGTAATCCGCCTTGAACCGCAAGGTAATGGCGGAATAGAAATCTCTAATGTAATGTAATAATTGAGAAAATTTTAAAGTCAAAGAAAGTTCTTGAAGTTCTTGACTCCTTTAATACCTTTCCTAGAAGGAAGAGAAAGTTTTAATTGTTGAATGCCTCTAGCATAGGAAAATCTATAAATGTTCTATAGCAGAGGAACAAGAGGAATAAAAATACCATATAAAATTTTTAAAGTAATGCATACACATTTAAATTGAATCCTGAGATGAACCGGGAGCCAATGAAGGCTCAAAAGCAAAGGAGTCACATGGTTGAATTTGCTTTTTCCATAAATCAACTTTGCAGCGGTATTCTGAATCAATTGTAACCTTTGGAGACAGATCTTTGTGATGCCAAGATAAATAGCATTACAGTAATCTAGCCAAGATAGTATAATTGATTGGACCAGGACAGAAAAATAACGTTGATGAAAAAGAGATTTAACCTTTCTCAGCATTCGTAAACTGAAAAGCATTTCTTAACTAGAGAATTTATTTGATCCTTAAATGTAAGAGTGGAGTCAAAAAGGATTCCCAAAATCTTTGAAGAGAACTCAATTTGCAGGGAAGCCCCAGAATCCAAAAGTATGATGGAAGGAAGGCAATCCAGTTTTGGGCTTAACCACAAAAGTTTAGTTTTGGTTGCATTTAACTTCATCTGGACAGACATAGCCCAAGCTGGAAGTTTAGAATTACAGTAGTTTATTTTAAAAGCTAAATTAGTAATATTCAAATCAATATCGATCAGTATAAAGATATCATCCGCATAGGTAAAAAGTGTTTCCCAAGCTGACAATTTATGTGTTCAAAGTAGTCATATAAAGATTGAACAAGACTGGGGAAAGCGGAGAGCCCTGGGGAACCCCACACGGAGGCTGCCAGGAATTGGAAATATCACCTTCAGTATTAACTGGCTGCATTAGGTGCTTTGTTTAAAGTCACTCTGCATTGTTGGTTTATTCCTTCTTCCTTGGACCACTTTTGCTGGTTTTGCAGAGGTGGGACTTCTGTTTTATGGTTTTTTGATTCTGCATGATCAGTCATTTATCAAACAGAATTTTAAGTTTATTCCAGATCAGTGACTTCAAAAGAAAACCGCTGTTGACTATATGCTCTAAAGAGTGAAAAGCCAAAAGAGTGGCAGCTACTATTGGCTAATGAGTGGCCGCTGGAGGAAGATGCTTTCTGGGAGAAGCTACAAAAAGAAGCGGAGTAAGCAAGGCTTCCTCCTGTGTCAGCCAAACAACTTTCATATTATCTGGCTGGGTTTGAAAACAGGGTCTGCCCTGCAGCAAAATAAAGGAAGCATGATACGTAGCAATATCTGGAAAATTATCTCTGCTTAAGCATTTTGATTGCTTAGGTTTTTGGAGGGCTAGGCATGGAGGTCCATTTTCCCATAAAATTTTGTAAAGAGTGATTGTTGATTTTGCCCTTTGATCATGCATGTCCAGAGTGGGTAGGTGGGAGGGAAGATTGGAAAATATTTTTTAATTCTTTAATTTGAGTGCAATTTTTTAATATGAGTATGGGGGTGATATATCTATTTGTCATAGATTACAAATTTGATTGATTTTAAGTGCTTTTATAGTGTAATATGATTGTATAATATGTTGCACTTATGTATGGCTTAAAAATGAATAAAGATATTTAAACATTTTCCCATAAAGATCTAATCAGCATTCATTCTCTGGTCATAAACATCAATGATAGGATTGCAAAGGAAGCATTCTGATGATATATCAGATCTTTGGGATAATGAATGCAAATCTTAGCAGGTTTTTTTTTTTTTTTTTTTAGTTCAATCATCTTTATTGAAAATTTTATAATATACAGAACATAAAGTCAAAGAAAAATAACTTGAACAATTGTCTCGGAATACTTGCAGCACAAAGTGGGCATATTTTCTGAAAATTAAACCTACAAAAGAAACTAGCTTCAATTTGCGTTACTCTACCTGTTGCTTTTCTGTTCAATAATATGCTTTTCTCTGGCTCTTCTGATGAATAGCTGAAGAGCCATATTCTGACTGACAGATTTGGGGGATTGATTCCATGATTAATACTTTTGAGTCAGCCAAAAATATCTTCTGAATTTCTGGTACAGATTCCACTCTTTCTTCTTCAGTTAAAAGAAAAACTAACCCCCCCCCCCCCCCTCAGTCACATCAGCTTCACATTTTGTGCCCCTGCAAGCTTACTATCCACCTTCTCTAAAAGAGCCGTCCTGACTTTTGTCAGCAAGCAAGCACTTCATCACTGCAATGTCATGCCTCTCTGGCTCCAGGACCACCACTAACATGGGAAAGCCAAATTCATCACAAGGGTGTGCAGTGTTCAGACTTGTCACGCCTGACCTGACTGATGACTTCTTGAGCGTAAGTGATATGAATTTACAGCTTGTATCACATTCTTTAAAACTAAATACAAGGCACGAGAATATAACTTTTTTTTCAGCCCCCTTCAAGTTCATTCTTAGCTGCCAAGACCCGACAGTGTCATGGCTGGGCTACTGTGTGGGAGACCTTGAACATTGCATCACTTTGACAGGGGGCAACAGTGATGCTCGAAATCCCTGGAAAATCAAAATTGACTATGTAAAACATCTCAAGACAACCCCCCCCTTCCCCCGCAAACACTGGACTAAGAAATTGTTACATTTTATAATTTATACAAAAAAACAACATAATTAAATTGATGATATTTGTTTGTTTACAGGAAAGTTGTTTTTTTTTCAGTTTCAGTTGCTTAATCTGTATGGCAGATATGTGCAGATACTATGACTACTTTATACAGGGCCAAAAATCCTAAACCACATGCAGATACATATAAATAACAAACTCTACTTAAGCTACCAGTATATATTTATTAGACCATCAAATAAAAGCAGGAACCATTTTTTTTTTTTTTTTCAGAAATAGACTCAATTCCTTAAACTCCCAAATTCCTCATAGGTCAAGTTTTTTTTTTCTACACATAAAAGATGTCCAAAAACTGTTACTTCTACAAACACAGTCAGTCCTTTAAGGTTACTTGTCTGAGACAAGCTGATGAAAACTGTAGCATTTTATTTGCAAGGAAAAAGACTTTAAGTGGCTGTGACTATTTTTGCAGATTTAATAAGATTTTTGTTTATATGATTTCATATGTATTTGTGTATTATTTGGTTATAGTGGGGTTAAAATGCTTGGGTGCCATATTGCTTCCTTAGCAATTAAGAGTGAGAAACAACAATTGATTAATGTGTAAGTTTTGCTATACTGTTTATTTTTTTTATTAAAATATGCGTTCTAGAGTTTTGCTTTTATTGTAAGATTTTTTTAAAAAATTTGTAGATAAGTCTCATTGCCGTGAAACAGTGACTACGTGCCGCAAAATGCTGGTCAACAACAGGGAACAGATAAAAGTTAAGCACACATTTTGTTTTTCACTGGAACTTTGCAGCTTCACTCACTTTAAGACTAGTAAAGGATTTTTTTATGCCAATGATTGATTTGACTAGCAGAGCACTAAACAGTATAGGCCAGATTCTGTAATTGGTGCCTATTGCATGTCAGTCACACTTAGGGGCCCACTACAGAATCATGTTTAGCGGCACCTAGCTTAAAACTTAGGCACCTGAAATGTAGGACATGGTTTTAAAGGCCTAGATTATAGGTATCCTAAGTCCTTTAGAGAATCGTGCCTAGCAGCGCCTAAGTCTTTTACCACCCCTAAACATTAAATAAAATTTTATTTTTTTCAATTATGAGCTTGTTATGAGCTTGCACATTATCTATCTGATTTGCAACTTTGTTCAGGTCCTTTGCCAAATTCTGTCACTCAGTATTCACTAGGCAATATCAACCAAAAGTGCAATATAAGACAATAAGTCAATCAATCGGTCATAAAAACATCTGACAAGTCGTTGGACTCAACACCCAGCATGTTTCTGTTAAAGCACCTGCATCAGGAGAAGATATGGGGACCATTAACAGATTTTTGTAATGAATGATAAACTTTTCCCAAGATAAGATATTTGATTAGAGGAGAAATATGGGAGGGGAGGGGGTTATTTTTATTATTTCATAATATATGATTATATCAATAGTTTCATTGTAATGGTACTTGTATGTAATATTGTGATGGGAGGGATGGGAAGGGAGGATTTTCTATTTAATAAGAATAGTTTAAATATTAGGTTTATTACATAATATTCAAAATATTATAGAATATTAATTTATAATGAAATGTTATACTTAAAGTGTTATATGAGAGTTAATCAAGTGTGTATTTATAAGTTCATATGAGTTTATCTGCTACACTTGTTGTAATGTGCAAAAATGAATAAAGAATTTAAAAAAGAAAAAAGGAGTCCTTGCATATCCTGTAATAAACAAACCAACTGTGAAAAAGAATCAGCTCCGATCCCCATAGGGAGGAGCGATGGCAAATCGGCCGAAAGCCGTTGCCACTAGTAGGGGGGGGGGGGGGGCGGAGGGGGGGTAGATAAGAGAGGAGTGGGAGGGGGGACGCACCCTTTTCGGCGACGCAAGAGCTTAGAGAAGGAGGCAGCATTTCCACCTCCACATAGCTCCACCGCCACCCTTCTGCTTTTGCAATCCTCAAAAGAATATACAACCACAACAAAATATAAACATATTACTAACCGTCCAATTCGCCAGGTAAGATGTTTCTGCTTACAGCGGCCACGCGGCAGCAGGCCTCATTCTGCTTCATAAGCCTCGCGGAGGCAGGCCCATAGGTACCGATGCGGGCCCGATGCTAGTCGGCAGCCCTGCGAGCCGCCGCGAACCGCCGCGCCGTACTATGGCCTGCCCATCCGTTCGCGTCGGGGGACCTCGGGGGTCACTTCGGGACAAGCCTTTCTCCTCACATGCGGCTAACGCAGGCGGGAAGAGAGAAGGGGCGCGTCGCCCCTGCTGGTCTCTGCCGCCCTCGCGTTCGTCCGGCGTTCTCTCCTCGATGTCGGGCCGCGGACCTGGGGGGGGGGGCGGAAGGGGGCGGGCCGCCTCGCATGTGCGTGCTGGTCCGCCTGCCCGGGAGCGTCGCGCCTTCAAAAAAAAAAAAAAAAAATTCTTCTCTGCTTCCTGCCCTCGGCTGGTTTTCTCCCCGCGTGTGGATAGTGCAGGGGAAAGAAAAGTGCCGCACCGACCGCACCGGACCGGCGCTCCCCTCCTCCCTGGCCGCGGGCCGCGTTAGGGCCAGCGGCTCGCGGCGCAGAACACACGGACCGGCGCTCCCCTCCTCCCTGGCCTCTTGGGGGCTATCAGCTCGCGGCAACGACCCGGGACATCATTCACCATCCCATCATAATGACAGGGTGCACTGATTGTTGAAGAAAAGTCAGCCAGATATGTTATCAAGGGAGCAGCTATGTGATCTTTCCTGCAACTCGGTGCTGCAAATATTTCTGCTTTTTCAAATTCCATTTTGAGCAATATGGTTTCTGTAACTGTTCTGTGCATATACGTCCAGTGAGATGTTGCACAATTTTATATAATGGTGCTTAAGCATCCCTATATATATATGGTAAAAAAAAGTAATATTTTATAAAGGCAATATTTGAGGCTTATGTGCATTCATAAAACAGACTCATTCAATGACCATCTGTAATGCATAAAGGTTCTTACATAAATTTACAACTGTTCCATAGAAGGTGTACATGAGTGTATTTTCTCTATTCGTGAACAGATAGTTCAACTATATTCAAAATATTGCTCCTGGAAACACCAACCCAGAGACATGCTTTACCCACATAAAGTCCGCGGGTACCTGCGTTGGTACAGACCGCCAAAGGGGGGAGGAAGGGAAGCCGCGTCTCTCTCTCGGGGCGCTACATCTTCCCCCTCCCCTCACCCAGCGGGACTAAGGCCGGCAGATGCAGGGAGCGTCCACGGCTGTCCCTGCATGATCTTCCGCAGCTTTTAGAGCCCAAGGGACGTAAGGTGGCCTCCTACTTGCCCCTCTCTAGCCGGGGCCGGTGGCCCGACTAAGGTAAGAATTTATTGGTTGCTGTACTATTATATGCTATTATATGCTATATGCTTAGCGGCCAATTTACGCAACGCTGTTAGATGCTATTATTTGGCTTTTACTTTAAATCCCCAGCACAACTCCGCTAGGCTAGGACATTTAAGCTATGTGCCATTTTATGCTATTTAAGGCTGCATGCTATGTGCCATTTTATGCTATTTAAGGCTTCAGGCTATGTGCCATTTTATGCTATGGAAGGCTATGGTATGCTATTTCAGGCCATTATTACTGCAATTACTTTTATTTCATGCCATGTGCCATTTTATGCTATTGGCTTCAGGCTATGTGCCAATTTATGCTATTGAAGGCTATGGTATGCGGCCATATAACAACAACTTGGCACCAACGCGTTTTGTCTACTGTATGCTTTTGTATATGCTATACAACAACAACAACTTGGCACCACCGCGCTTGTCTACGGTATGCTTTTGTATATGCTATACAACAACAACAACTTGGCACCACCGCGCTTGTCTACGGTATGCTTTTGTATATGCTATACAACAACAACAACTTGGCACCAACGCGCTTGTCTACGCTATGCTTTTTGTATATGCTATACAACAACAACAACTTGGCACCAACGCGCTTGTCTACGCTATGCTTTTGTATATGCTATACAACAACAACAACTTGGCACCAACGCGCTTGTCTACGGTATGCTTTTGTATATGCTATACAACAACAACAACTTGGCACCAACGCGCTTGGCTACTGTATGCTATTTAAATGCTATTTCAAGCTATTATATGCGATTGGCCATTATATGCTATTGTTGGCTATTTATATATGCTATACAACAACTTGGCACCAACGCGATGGTATCCAGCTGATTCTCTTGAAGGCTTCCGTTACAGACGGCTTTAGTACTATATTGCATCTTATGCTTATTTATGGAGCCAGCCTCACTGTCTCTATTCTTTTAGTACTTACTCAGAAAAAGCCCTCCGCTACTAGTCAAAAAAAAAAAAAAAGACTAGGACTACGCGTGCCACAACAGCAGCGGCTCTCACAGCAGAGGCTTCCACGGCCTCAACTGCAGCGGCAGCTTCTACGGCAACGCACTCTCAGCAATATACAACAGCAGAGGCTCTTACAGCAGAGGCTTCCACGGCCTCAACTGCAGCGGCAGCTTCTACGGCAACGCCATATCAGCAATATACAACAGAAGAGGCTCTTACAGCAGAGGCTTCCACGGCCTCAACTGCAGCGGCAGCTTCTACGGCAACGCACTCTCAGCAATATACAACAGCAGAGGCTCTTACAGCAGAGGCTTCCACGGCCTCAACTGCAGCGGCAGCTTCTACGGCAACGCCATCTCAGCTATATACAATAGCAGCGGCTCTCACAGCAGAGGCTTCCACGGCCTCAACTGCAGCGGCTGCTTCTACGGCAGCACAATCTCAGCAAGATCTGGTTGACTTAACGGCTGAGTTCCAGAGGCAAATACTCCAGCACGGGGTTCAAAGGGTGCACCAACGACTTCTTGGTGGCCAGCCAACACGGGTCCCTGCTGAGCCACCACAAGCTGCACAACCCCCACCTCAAGCTGCACCAACACCGACAGACCCACCTCCAGCACAGCCGATGTTACCAGCACTGCCGCTGTTGGTACCAGCATACTCACCTCTAGCACCAGAGATGGCGTCCGCTACACGGGACGCTCTCTCTTCACACATTACGCCCTCATCTCTCAGGTGTGCTAGTGGGCAGGCGGGAGACCAGCTTACTCTAGCACGTTGTATACATGCGACACTGTTGATCTTCGAGCAGTCTAGGGCTATACCCCCTTCTGAACCTAGTAACACAGGGCCGTTAGTTCAAACAGACCGACATCACATGTGGTGTAACCACTCTCGCTTCGGGAGTCCCTAGAGCAGTGAAAGTAAAATATTGAAGAGAGACTAGGTAGATATGTTTTCCTTATTGCATAGAGAACCGGAAGAGGACAACTACATAGGGACAGATAGGATATACATCCAGTTAGAGAGAGTGAGATCTATAAATCCTTAACTAACTGGATATCTGCCTCCCGGGCCGGGCTCAACTACGATATTAAATTCCGAAAAGTATGGCAGAGAACAATGCAATAACATGGAAGCATAGAGTATTTGACCTATGGATGGACGAAATGTGCGCTTTGCGGCCATTTCTGCCCGATAGGTTCCCGGACAGATCCACTACACACCACGGCCGCCTCCCCAATTTCATCGACAGGGAGGCCACATGGCAGGCTATTCAACAGAAGCCATTGCACGTGGACCAACTGTAAATACAGACATGCCTGCCACTCCTGCGGAGGTACGCACCCTGCCAGCCAGTGCAGGAATGCAAAAGACCGCAGACTGTTCACTCAACCTGCCCCAACACACACCGATGCACCTGGCCCCCTCCCCCATCAAGGCTAGCGCTTAGGGAGGGAGGACGCACAGGCTATCACGAGAGGCTTCTTAGACGGCTTCTCGATACCTTACACTGGTCCACTCATTCAGCAGCATAGACTTCCAAAAATTCCATATCATGACACGCTCACAAACAAATAGCCCAAGATAAGATCGATAAAGAATTATAACTCGGTCGGATAGCGGGCCCCTTCGACACGCCACCTTTTCCGCTTTCCTTATTTCTCCCATTGGCGTGCTGGGCCAGCAGTTAATGACTTCATCGACCCAGCGTTATGCTCCGTACAGTACACCTCACTAGACCAAGCCATATCATTCATAAAAGCATCTGGCCCTAGTACTATGTTCATAAAAGCATCTGGCCCTAGTACTATGTTGGCTAAAGTTGACACATAATCTGCTTTTAGACTTTTGCCGGTACACCCCCAATCTTTCCCCTTACAGGGTTTTCACAGTAACGGGCAATTCTATTTTGATAAATGTATGCCCATTTGGTCAGACAACGTCACATGGTCTAGCCGTCCACTACTTAGATGATTTTCTATTCATAGCTCAGAATCAGAATGACTGTGAACATTTAATGTCGTCATTCCATCGACTGGCCAAACATTTTGGCATCCCACTAGCCCAAGAAAAAACAGTAGGCCCGTCAAGCGTACTCACCTTCCTAGGTATTGAGCTAGACGTGATTAATCAAGTTTCACGCCTTCCAGCAGACAAACTCAAAAACTTCATTCGGCAATACAGCTCATGTGTACACTGGAAAAGGCTACATTACGCCAATTCCAAGAACTTCTGGGCTTACTGGGGTTTGCCACCAGGATGATTCCCATAGCTAGTGCTACAGCGGGAGCAGTTAAGCCCCACCACCACATTAGAATTACCAGAACTATCAGGGACAACCTCAGACTATGGGACTCATTCCTTGACGTACCGGAACTATCAGGGACAACCGCAGACTATGGGACTCATTCCTGGACGTATGATCTGGCAATCGTCTACCGAAAATGCCGGCGCCCTACAGCTCTATACTGATGCAGCATGCAGCCAGGGATTCGGTATATACTTTCATGGACGTGTCTTCTGGCAATCGTCTCCCGGAAATGCCGACGCCCTACAGCTCTATACTGATGCAGCAGGCAGCCAGGGAGTCGGTATATACTTTCAAAGGGCAGGGTCTTCAGCAAAGTGGCCTAGTTTCTGGGTTAGCACAGGCATCCTCAAGAACATTACATTTCTGGAGCTGTTTCCTATCATGGTCTCCCTACACCTATGGGGTAGATTTCTAACACATAGGTCCATAGTTTTCGGTCTGACAACTCTGCCGTAACCCGGCTCCCAAAAATGCCATTGCTGATGCTTTATCTCGCTTTAAGATGACAACATTCCGGCCTTTGGCACCGGTAGCAGAACAACACCCAACGAAGATATATTCTGCTGTTCACTGACTACGCATCTGCAGGGATGGACTGCACACTGCCCTCTCGTCCTATTACACTCCAAACGGTCGGGCATACAAAGAACTAAGATAGCGGCCACACTCTCCAGCGTGGTACGCCGCATGATGAGAGGATGGGAGTTAGTTCTCATTCTACAGGTTCGGCCAAAAGTATGCTGCGATGCATACGATGTGACGCTGTTTCAGTGCGCCTATTGCCTGGCTTTTCATGCCCTACGCGTTAGTGAACTGGTCCCAGCCTCCAAACGTCCGGGAGCGTTAGGAGGCATGTTACTAACCAATGTCCATTTCACAGAGACCTCCTTAGAAGTCTTGGGGAGATGGAAGTCTGCTGCATTCCGAAAATACATCCGTTCACCCCTTGCTCACTAATCTACATTCTACTAACTCTTCTCCCATCTCCTCTTCCCGGTTGCATGTTCTCTGAAACACATCTGGATCTGAGACCTGGGGTAATCTGAGACCTGGGGTAATCTCGGCTTCACAATGTCCGAGGCACCACGTTAATGCGGTCGCAAATAATACCACGATTAGTTTGGAAAGGGGCTAGATCCCACTCAGGAGGCGCGGCCTACCATCAGAGGACTTTACATAATACATCCCACTAAATAAATGTATGTGCAAATTCATGCCTACCATCATGGGACTTTACATAATACATAACCTGCTAGAAGACGGAAGGCCGGGCTTGTACCGACCGGATGGGGTACACCTCTCCGATATCGGGCTAGACATATTCCTCATTACCCTACAGGAAGGCATAGAACCGCTACTGATGCGTCCCGGGCCGCAGCCATGACACTTGGGGGGAACCCGTGCTAAGCGAGGTTTCGCTAGTCACGGGTAGTGGAAGGTAAGCACAGCATATGTCTAAAAGCATACATATGGGCAGTGTTAAGAAATAGGGCACGTCACCTTGCTTGGACAGCAGGGAGGCCAGGCCATGAGCTTCACTGCAACCTAACGCTGATGAGAGGACACCTCCTTGAACGGGAAGGGTCCGGCGAGCCGGGGAAGCTTGTACGGCCCCCTACATCGCGCAGGGAGATAGGCATATGCTGTGCGGCTGTTGTTATGTTATGTTGTTATGTTATGCTGTTATGTTATGTTCATCAATGGCAGATATGTAATGTTATATTGCGCTTATGGCTGCGGCCTAATAAATTCCACTCTGAGTTGAAATTGTCTGAGTGTCATTTTGTACCTGGTCATATCTGAATGGGTGAGCAACAAGTGCTGAGTGCACGATTTGAGAATCAGCTCCGATCCCCATAGGGAGGAGCGATGGCAAATCGTCCGAAAGCCGTTGCCACTAGTAGGGGGACGGGACGGAGGGGGGGGGTAGATAAGAGAGGAGTGGGAGGGGGGACGCACCCTTTTCGGCGACGCAAGAGCTTAGAGAAGGAGGCAGCATCCCTCCCACCCACCCTCGACTATCGTCGCAGCCATTTACCTGGAAGGTAAGCACAGCATATGTCTAAAAGCATACATATGGGCAGTGTTAAGAAATAGGGCACGTCACCTTGCTTGGACGGCAGAGAGGCCAGGCCATGAGCTTCACTGCAACCTAACGCTGATGAGAGGACACCTCCTTGAACGGGAAGGGTCCGGCGAGCCGGGGAAGCTTGTACGGCCCCCTACATCGCGCAGGGAGATAGGCATATGCTGTGCGGCTGTTGTTATGTTATGTTGTTATGTTATGCTGTTATGTTATGTTCATCAATGGCAGATATGTAATGTTATATTGCGCTTATGGCTGCGGCCTAATAAATTCCACTCTGAGTTGAAATTGTCTGAGTGTCATTTTGTACCTGGTCATATCTGAATGGGTGAGCAACAAGTGCCGAGTGCACGATTTGACAGTTCCATAAGGATTTAAGAATAGAAGGAGCATGAAGATTCAATGAGGCTGTGTGCTCCTTCTTTTCTTTCATCCTTATGGAACTGTTTTTCACAATTGGTTTATGACAGGATATGTATGAACTCCTGATGCAGGCGCCTTAGCCGAAACAGATCTTTTTATGACTGATTGATTGACTTATTGACTTATATTGCACTTTTGGTTCATATTAAAGTTTGACGACCTGGCTCGTTCTGCTCTTCCTTGTTGGACTCGATATTCACTAAACAGATGGTAAAGTTAGGCAATCAGTATGTCTAAAATAATCACTTAGGGCACACATTTTCAAAAGTATATCCTTGCACAAAACAAGGTTTATATGCAGAAATGGGGCTTTTGTAAATTGCTTACCTTAACTGAACATAAATCTATACAGGAAATAGTACTGTAGTACTGTTTTTTGCAGAGAGAGAAGAAGCATTTCAAATTTGCATTTTTTTTTTTTCAAATAGGAGCATACATTTACAGATAAAGCACAGTTACTTACCTGTAACAGGTGCTATCCAGGGCCAGTAGTCAGATATTCTCACAGATGGGTGACGTCATCCACAGATTCCAGTATGGTCATTGTAAAGTGTACTGTCACTTTAAGCTTCAACGAAGCTCCGTGACTGCCCATACTATGCATGCGTAAGTGCTTCCCGCCTGACACCTGATTGTGATGTCATCAGTTCTATGCACAAGTGAAGAACCCAAGTAGGGGAGGAGGGCGGGCTGTGAAAATATTTGCCTACTCCTAGTCAGATATCCCTTCTAAAACTTATTAACAATATGTCGATACTGTGTATTCTCACTAATTGTATTCTGTTTCCACTGACTGTTCAGTGACATCTTCGCCAACTGTATTCTGGAATTCGCTGACTGTCCAGCCCGCTTCACTGTAACATGTTGATATTGTGCTCTCACTAATTGTACTCTGTAATCACTGACTGTTCAGTGACATCTTCCCTATTTGTACTCTGTAATTCGCTGATTGTCCAGCTCTCTTCACTGTAAACTGCCTAGAAGTCGCAAGATTGTGGCGGTATAGAAAAAATAAAGGTATTATTATTATTACTGTCCCTGGATAACATCTGTTACAGGTAAGTAACTGCTTTATTCCAGGATAAGCAGGCAGTATATTCTCACGGATGGGGCTCCCTAGCTTAACTGAAAGGGATGGAGGGCGGGTTGTCCTCTAAATAAAGAATAGATGGTGCAGTACCACTGAGTGAACGCAGATATACCATCTAGCCATCACGGATTTAGATTGCTAAATGTAACTCGAGCTCATAGTAGTAGCCAAATGCAAGAGGAAGTCCTTCTGGCTGTTGAATTGAGAGAGTGAAGGTTTATGAAACAGAAGATCTCGGTTTTGAGTGAACTAGAAAAGGCGAGAATGAGGAACAACCTTGCGACTAGAGGGTGAAAAAGTAGTTGCTGAAACCAGAAGTTGGGTTTGTACCCATGGCAGGAGACTCAAAGAGATCCATAGGAGGAATTTCCTAAGGGGAGAGGATCTAATGCCAGATGGTGGAATGGAAAGTCCACTAGCACGGTGGAAAAAAAGTACTGAGCTTGTAGAAATACAGACATGAGAAAGAAGCAGGGCAAGATCATTCACTGCCTGCAATGTGTGGTCTTATTACATGGTAGAAGAAACTGCATATATCGTTGTATAGTGATAAAGCATAGTACAACAAATGCAAAAGTCCAAAAGAAAAAAAAAACCTGGAAGAGGAAGATAAGCTGGATCTCTGGAAAAGGAGTGCCAATTAGTCACTGCATGCACAGGAAGTCCCATACTATGGAGGAGGCTCGTACGCATGCATTGATGAATTTTGCGTGAGAGCAGTATGTGGAAGATACATAGTAGAACACATCTTTATAATCTGAGATCATAGCGAGAACAGAATACTGCAGAAACAAATTTCAATCTGACCTGCTCTAATAATTCAGATGCAATATTTCTATTTCTTTGCTGCTTTTCATCCCCAAATATCTCAAAGCTGCTTATAACAGTAAAAGTACAAACACAATACTGTAATAAAACTCATGCCTGCAATTAAATACAGTATTTAGTAATACAGTACAATCAAATGTGCCTTACCTGGGAGGAAACGAGATGTCCAACTCGTATAGCCTGTCTTTAAAGACTGAAAATTCCTTGTCAAATTCTAAAAGCTTTAAAACAATAATAGGTATTAAAACAGGATTTTCATACATGTACATAATTAAAATAGTTTAGAACTAGATACAAACTTTTTTAATCATTGCATTTCTGGAGGCAGACAAGTTTAAGGGTATTTTTACTGTAAACACTCATTAGAATCTCAGGGTCCCCAATACAGTACCAAATAAGCTTCTTGTGACCCTGGGCAAGTCACTTAATCCTCCACTGCCTCAAGTACATTAGACAAATTATGAGACCCACCGGAACAGATAGGGAAAATACTTCTAGTACCTGTATGTAAACTTCTTTTTTGTGTGTGTGTGATTGTATAACTGCAAAAAGGTGGCATACAAGTCCCAATCCCTTTCCCTTAATGTCAGGTAAACCCCCAGAAATAGGTAACCGCTTGATTATGTTAAAGAGTTTTGTAGGAGTTTGCCTTTACTGCATGTTAAAGCACGTGTTAATGAATTTTTCTTTTTTTATATATATATATATATATCTTTATTAGATTTTCAAACTACAATTGTGCAACAAGTACTTCATATACATAAAATATCACAAAAGCACAATAAACTGCCAGACATTAATATACAATTAAATTTTCCCCTAACCTCCCACCCAATACTCAAATAAAATAAAACCCACAAGAAACTATCCATATATACCCTGAATCAAGCTCCAATGCATCTCCCTTCCCCCACCTCCCCAACCCACCCTAAAGACCATAAAATAAAATCAATTATTCTTTCTTACAAAATTTAGCCAATGTCTCCCAAACATCTATAAACTTTCTGTAACACCCTTGCTGTATGGCCATAAAACGTTCCATTTTAAAAATGGAACACAGAGATTCCCACCAAAAATTGTAACTTAATCGATCCCAATTCTTCCAATTCCTTAAAATGAGCTGTATGGCAACCCCTGTCATTATAAACAGAAGTTTGTTATTTCGATTAGATATTTGGCTTTTAGCTCTCATCAATGTACCAAATGAAATGAATTTTTCTGTCGGGAGGCGTGGGCAAAGAGTGTTGTAGAAACATTAGCCAGCTAAAGTATTTCATTAATGCAGAGTTAACGCTGGAGCATGTAGTACGCACTACAATAAAGGAGGTGGTAAGTGGTGTCATGTGATCTCTCATCAGGTTCCACACACTGATGGGAACACTGGAATGGAAGAGTAGCCGAATGGTTTGTGTAGTGGATTCAGAGAGCCAGAGGAAATGAGTTTGATTCCTACTGTGGCTCCTTGTGACCCTGGGCAAGTCACTTAACCCTCCACTGTTCCAGGTCAAAAAGCTTAGATTGTGAGCCCACTAGGGGCAGATGAAGAAACTGGACATAATATCTGTAAACCACTTTGGTCGAATTAGAGAAATGCTCTACATCAAGTGCAATAGATTGGATTTATTAATATGATCTATCACTTAGCACATTCAAATTCTAAAGTAGTTTACAGTAAAAATAAGAAGCCATTAAAGAATATACAAATTGTAATTAAACAGAACAAAATATAAAACTCCAATTAAAAACCATCAAAAGCATTTTCAAAAATCCAGGTTTTTAAATCTTGTGAAATCCAAGATAACTAATTAACCTGCTGACAGCATCAGGCAAGAAGTTCCATAAAGATATCCTATATAACAAATATATAACAAAAATACCATACAGCAAATTACTCAGAACTGGAAGGATTACACTAAATTGAATTACACTTTTTGGTGGAATTCAATTTGTCATATATATAAAATGGAAAAAGTATTGGCATTACAACAAGGTTATATTAAAAAATTTAATAAAATATGGGGACCATTGACAAATTATTCTACTGATCAGATATAATAACACATGTATAGAACATATAGAAGGGGTAGGGAGGGAAAACTATTGTAATATTAATATGATATAAAATTCTGATAAAGGGTTTATTTAATTCACATTGTAAGAACATTTAATAATAATTTCAAGTGTTTTTTCATAATTGAATGTATTACATGTATTTCACTTGATGTAAGAATTTAAAAATATTTATTAAAAAAAAAAAAAAAAGTTCTACTTCTTGTAGATGCCAATTTTACTATTTTCAATAAGCATCACTGGGAAGAGTCCAAAGATAAAAAAATGTTCTTGTTTAATCATCCTATCAGAATGATATTTTGATACACCAATGCAGAATGCCTTAAACAACAAGCATAACAATTTGAGTGATTCTGACAAAAACAGACATTCAATGCAGTCTTTCAAAACTGGAGTAATGTAATCTGATCTTTTACCATTAGTTATCAGGTGCGCTGCTGTGTTTTGGACTAATTGAAGTCTTTTAAGACTAATCTTTGTAAGGCCCCGAAATGAGTTACAGTAGTCCCCAACCCTGTCCTGGAGGACCACCAGGCCAATTGGGTTTTCAGGATAGCCCTAATGAATATGCATGGAGCAGATTTGCATGCCTGTCACGTCCATTATATGCAAATCACTCTCATGCATATTCATTGGGGCTAGCCTGAAAACTCGATTGGCCTCGTGGTCCTCCAGGACAAGGTTGGGGACCACTGGTCTAATCTACCATATATACTCAAATATAAACTTATCCGAATATAAACCAAGTTAACCTTTTCCCCCCCAAAAAACAAGGGAAAAAGATTGACTCGAATATAAACCGAGATTCGAAATTTGGGTATGTGAGTGTCATTTGTCAAGGATCATGCCATAATCACTAATTTTCAGCTGGGGCTGTTTCGAGTCCAAAAAAATTAAAGGAGAGCTGATAAATATCTTTCTACTTGGGGCCACACGAACCAAAGTTTCTGGACTTCTATCCCCACCAGAACACCTGGCCTCAGTCACACATGCAGAAACAGCTGTTTGATTTTTAAAATTGATATAGTCATATGCCTTCATATACTGTATGCGCCATTTATTTCTATTTCCGTCTTCATTCTGATTAATGCAAGCAAGAGAGCAGTTAATGCTACATGCTATCATTTGCTTATCAGTCAACTTTGATATGGAATATGTTAACTTCTGAAATAAGAAATCAAACTGATTATGTTTTGATTCAAGACATATCTATTCCTGAAGTTTCTTGGTTAGAGTGCTCATATATAATCCAAAATACAATTACAGCTAAATATTGCAAATCTGCAGTGTGTAAAATGTACCTTTCTAAGCTTTGAGAGGTGCTATGGCGATGATTAAAAAGTTGTTTGCTGGCTGGTAGTATCATCAGGTTTGCGTACTCAAAAGTGCTTTATAGCTCTGGGACGTGTGCCAGTAAGAGTGTGAACCAGCCTATTTCATCTGCCCTGCACCTATCAAGGCATTATATTTAAGTAATGATTTTATGCTTTTTAGCTCAGAAGCATGTTCTTTTCTTGGTTCAACTCCTCCCTCTGTTGGTACTTTCGTTACTTGCATTTCTATTTTCACCAACTCTTTCTTTGCTACTATTTATGTATTTATTTTCGTAGAAACAGAACATGGTTTTATCCTTATGTGCATCTAAGGCAGGGGTGTCCAATGTCGGTCCTCGAGGGCCGCAGTCCAGTCGGGTTTTCAGGATTTCCCCAATGAATATGCATTGAAAGCAGTGCATGCAAATAGATCTCATGCATATTCATTGGGGAAATCCTGAAAACCCGACTGGACTGCGGCCCTCGAGGACCGACATTGGACACCCCTGATCTAAGGCATTTGATATCAACCAACTGTGAACTGCTGTTTAAAAATGGATGTGTATAAGGACATAAAAAGTTTTCTAAACCTTCCTGGGAAAGGCAGTTTACTAACTGTATTTGTTCTAGTTGTTGACTGGATTCCTAAAAGAATTTTGTTACCACTGTTGTTGTTTTAATTAGCACAACACATTGCATCATCCTGAGGCTTTCATTAAACTTGGTTCTAAGAAACCACAAGAAGTTAATAGTTTCCAAAAAAGTTATTTCATTCTCTAAAATCTGAAGTATCATTGTTTTGGTTTCCTATAATGTGATGATTTTTACACATTTGAATAAAGAATTACTTAAATTGGAACAATTGCTTTTAACCATAAAATCATTTGCTTATATTATTCTTGAAGAGATTCATCTTTTACAGAGATAGAAAGAGCTATAAATATTATACAGGGCATATTAGAACTGCATTCCAAGCTGGCAGCCATGATACAGTATCAGAAGAAAGAATTTACTAGAAAGGCTTAGCTACCGTGTAATGTACTGTCAATATTTGTTTCAGCCAAATTCTGGTTCTCATAGAAATGTCCTTAGTCTTTTTTTTGCACATAAACAGCAACTTGCTCATAAAAAAAAAAAATCAGTGCTAATAGCCTACACTAAACCAATAACCATTCTGATGGACATAAATGACCTTATCTCCAAATCAGAGTCTATGTTCAGGCTGACGTGCAAGTGAATTAGTGAGCAAAAAAGCTCATAATTTGCTGTTCTAATGACCATTGCTTTCAGTTAAGTGCCATTTCCTATTTTGACAAGCATGTCATCGGAACAGCACCCTTTATGATGGCTATGTGTTTACCCACTGTTCATTAATCATGTCCCATCTCACAGCTGTGCTGATACTATTGTATGAGTGGCAGAGGTTCAAATGAAATTAGATTGTGTCCCTCTTTCCCCTCTGCCACCTCATAAATCATTCCTGAAATGTGCAATTAGCAGCTCCTTGTACACATTAATTAACTGTGTGAAAAGTAGCTACCTGGGCCACCTGCACTGCTGATTAGGAACCTCCTTATGGCTTGCCCATCTCTCCTTCCCTCTTTGCGCCACTGCCCTGCCTAGGATCTCACGCTAGTTTTGCATTTAGCATGTGTAAATGTGTGGCCATATTTGGATATATCCAAGTACAACTGAAACACAGTTTATAGAGCGATGGCACAAGGATCTCATATTTATTCATCCTGCATTGAACTTTAAATTTAGCACTAAGAAACACTATTTCTTTTACTAAAGAGAATGTCTGCCCAATGAAGGTGATTTTATAAGAGGACACCCATTTAAGAGGGCAAATAGGTTGGAATGCCCTCCCAAGGGAAGTGGTGGAGAGTAAAACGGTGATAGAATTTTAAAAAAAGTGTGGGATAAAAATAGAGGATCTCTAATTAGAAAATGAAGGATGTAAATTCTGTTTCAACTGTTTATTAGTTTTATAACGTCATACAGAAAATGCATAAAGTGAAATACAATAAAATCCATAAAAGCACTTCAATTCTACATATGAAACATTAAGTCCCTTTCCTCCCACCCACCCTCCCTTCCAACTCCACCTTCTCATTTTTACTCTGGATACGCTTTCGGAACTTGAAAGTTGACAGGATCATATAAACCTTATTTAAAGATCTTTTATGTAAAGTTCCAGGAATCACCTAGGGCTCCTTTTACTAAGGTGCGCTAGCGTTTTTAGCGCGCGTTGAAGATTAGCACACGCAAACCCCACGCTAAATTAAAAATACTAACGCAAGCTCTATGGAGGTATTAGCATCTAGCGTGCGCGGCATTGTAGTGTGCGAATCATCCCTTAGACCCACTTATCTACCACCCCAATAGCCCTTATGGCTGCAGGAGCTACTTATATGCCAGTACAAAAGTGTTTTGGGGGTGTATAGGGGAGTGCACATGTCTCAATATCAATGCAGTGATTACAGGGGCTTATAGACATGGGTCCTCCTCTCCATGGGTCCCTAACCCACCCCCAAGATGATTTAAGATGCCTCTGTGCTGCATGACTAGGCTTTTCTATGCCAGGCTGCCAGGTGATGATGTACTGGAGGCACAATTTTCAAGTGGTGATTAATATTTTTATGGGGGTAGAGGACGGGTCGGTGATCACTGGAGTAGTGTGTGGGAGTCTGTATTATGTGTTTGCAGTGCTTATCTGGTTACCTTAGGTGGGATTTTGTGACTTAGACCATGTTTTAAATGGTCTAAGTCACAACGTCCAAGTTCCGTCGATCCTGTGCTGTATAACTTTCGGTTATAAATGCAGTACAACCAAGTCTAAGCCTGCCCACGGCCCACCCAAATCCTGCCCTTGACACTCCTCCTGACACTCCCTGTTTAGCTATAGTCGTTCAGCGGAACTATGAAGATCTAGGTCGTTTATAAATACATCCAAAACCTGGTTTTATTATCGGCACTTGGACTTAGGCCGGTTTTTGGAAGTTTTTCTCTTTCGATTATGAGCCCCTTAGGGTCTTCCAAATTGAGTGAAAAATTTTATTACCCTTATAAATTTTGGGGAGCTTAATGCTCAGTAGATATTTTAAGATAAGTGGGGATGTAAATTAAAGAACTAAGGCTGGCATTGGACATACTTGCACGGGCTGTGTCCCATATATGGTGATTCAGTGTAGGATGGGCTGGGGTGGGCATCAATGGGAACTCCACTAACTTGCAACATGTTACTGGCCAGACTTTATGGTAGATATCCTGCAAACAATGGGATGGTTGGATAGGCTGAAGTGAGCTTGGACGGCAACTTCAGTATTTGGAACTTAGGACAATACCAGACTTTATAGTCTATGGCCTAGAAATATCAAAGAAGAGACAAGTTAATTTAATCATGTATTTTTTAATGGGTATAACTTATGGGCAGAGTAGATGGACCGTTTAGGTCTTTATCTGCCGTCATTTAATATTTTTTTTTTAATATAACTTTATAAAATACTAATGGGGATTCTATCAGCTGGTTCAACACTGCAGCATAGAGGGGGCCACTCTAAGGCTGTCCACTGGTGTCAAGTCACTTGAGAAAAAGCACACTAGGTTCTGAGATAACTGGGGGGGGGGGGGTCATCTCTCCTAACTGCTGCTCTTCCTGGGAATTCTATCAGCCCTTTCCGGGCTCTTGTCCAGCAGCAGAAGGAAGAAGCCACCGGCGCAATGCAGCACGGCCCCAACATGGTCACCAGAGGTGGATTGATGCTGGCGTCGGAGGATCTCCTGTGGCCTTCTCTCTCTCCCCCTCTTCTCGGCGGACGCACTCATGCAGCTGCGTTGTTGGACACATCGAAGGGAAATTGAACTTCACTTCAGGGGTCTGCTGTCGGTGGTGCCTGGCCTTGCCTGTCTGGTGACTGGTGTCATGGTGGTCTTCATTGGCGTGGTTCCTGGTCCTGCTTCTTTGGTGGCGACTGGTTGACCTGGTTCTGCAGACTGAACTTAGTATCAAGCCGCCTCTTAAATACATTTTATTTAATTTTTTATCTTCTTTCATTATTTCTATTTCTTTGATTTTTTTATCTTGGGAATGTATTGCATATTTTTATTTTAATCAGGTACTTTAGCTTGATTGTGAGCCTTCGGGACAGATAGGGTAATTTTTCTCAAGTACCTAATTTCATTTTAGTTTGATACACTGCAAACTGCTTAGGTCACTAAAATGCAGGAGTGGTATATCAAATCTTAAATAAACATATACATAATAGAAATGGAAGTGCTCAGATTATTTAACTATGTGCAAAAATTTGCATATTTATTACGCACCTGGGTACTTCTGAAGTACATGCCATCAAGTAAAAACACGTATTTGTACACTGGTCAGAATCGGTCTGTATTGATATATTATAAACCAGCAGAATAATGAGCTCTTAAGATTTTGAGGACATGAGTCCACCATCATTTGTATCTGGTATTCAAAGGATTTTGCCTCAATAAATCCATCAGTCTATAACACCAGCCTCTGTGTTTGGGTTTTTTTTGGTTTTTTTTTTTTTTTAAGTAACACATAAATAAACACCTACATATTTGAGGTGTAATTCTATAAAATGCATACTGACATTTATGTGCCAAATATAATTAATTAGAAATGGAATGAGGTGAATGAGGATTTTTGATCCTTGCTACCTAAATTTACTAGGCTCTCCATTTGGTATAGAGATGATAGCACTGCCAATAACACTTCTCATACAGCAACTTTGGCATGGATGTGGACGGAAATGAAGAGAATCTATGCAAGTTTTGGGAGGACAGTTATGAGCTGATGCTCTCAGTATCACTACAAGAAGCTATGCTCACCCCCCCCCCCTGAACTTAAATTATGAGGCAGAATGGTTATCAGATGAAACTTTGCAGTATGTTGTCTTAGATGGAAATGACAGTAATATAGTAGATGACGGCATAATAGATGCCCAACCTAATTCAATTTAAATTTTTTCTTCTTAGCTATTTCTGGGCAAGAATCCAAAGCTCCATCCAGTACTGTGCTTGGGTTCCAACTGCCGAAATTGCTTGGGTTCCAACTGCCGAAATCTCCGTCTAAACCTACTCCAGCCCATCTACACCCTCCCAGCCATTGAAGCCTTCTCCAGTCCATCCTCCCCCTTAGTGAGCTATGTGCTTTATTCCTTTTTAGAATGCACAGTATTGGAGACTCTGTGGAAATGTGTTTTACAGAACATAGGACAATGCTTCTCAACCAAGTCCTTGAGGCACACCTAGTCACATCAGGTTTCCAGGTCATCCACACTAAATATACATGCAAATCTATCTCATGCACATTCATTGTAGATAACCTGAAAACTAGATGGGACTAGATATGGCTCAAGAACTGGGTTAAGAAGCACTACCAGATAGGATGTATGAGGTATGCAAATTCCCTATACCTATTCTTCGCTAATGTTGGGGGAGTGGGAACCAGATGAAGGGGCTGAGACGGGATGATTAATGTCTATAGATCAGTAGATCAGAAAGTTTATTCTCTATGCTATCCTCTTAGCTAAGAAACTGATTCTAAAGGAGCGGATTAAGAATGTGGCACTAAATCTCAAGATATGGTTTCATTGGATGGCAAGACAGGTTATATTTGTATTATGTGCCTGTAAGCACAATTCTACCCCTCGGGTTAAAAGCTATCAAACATTGTGGAATTCTTCTGAAAGCAAGCCCAGAACTTGGGAGTGTCAGAGGATGAAGAGCAATTTTCTTGAGTCTTGTGAGGTGTGATCAAATGAGAAGTCTGGGAATCTGCTGGTGCAAGGAGCAGGGAATTAGAATGAGTGAGTGAATTACTGTGAGAGTATGATTGGATGGTGTGATTAAGGGGATATAAACAAAAATCCTCAAACCAGTTGGGCAGAATGAACATGAGGTTCATTGTGATAGTTGTTTGGGTACTATGTGTTAAGAGCGTTACATTTTTCTCTTCCTTGTTATTGGGTTGGTTTGAATTCATTTCCTATGTTGTTCAAATTGTATATCTGCTGATATTATAAAGTTTAAAAAAAGAATAAAGGAATATGTGTGGACGTGGAGGGCCATTTTCAAAAGAATGTCTAAGTCCGATTCTGGATGTCTTGAGAAACAGGTCCAAAAATTCAGGTGGAGAAAATGGCCATTTTCAAGACTGCAAGATGTCTATCTTTTTTTATGAAAATCACCTGCTAGAATTTTGGGCCTAGTAAGACATCTATGTTTTTTGGCCATTTTCAAAAAACAGAACATCCAGATGAAACACTTCCAACAAAGCCACTTGCATATAGGAGGAGCCAGCATTTTTAATGGACTGTCCATATAGACATGCCAGCAGAGCAGTAGAGTACATTAGAGGGCACTGCTGTGAATTTTACATAAAGAGTACCAGGTATACATCTCACCATAGTCCCCTTATAATGTATAGTGAGCCCTCCAAAACTCCTCCAAAACCTACTATACCCACTTGTCTTCTACCCCAATAGCCCTTATGGCTGCAGGTATAAAGCAGCATCATAGGATTTTGGTGGGTTTTGGTTGGTTCATACTTTCCACCATAAATAAAGTGGTTAGAGTGGGATATGGGCCTGGGTTCCCCTCTCTATGGTTCACTACTCCACCCATAAAGCTACTCCAGACACCTGCTTGCTGCTCTACTAGGATTTCCCATACCATGTCATGCACTCTTTCATTCAGATCTTTGGGGGGTGAGGGTGGGGGGTAGGTATGTGGGGTATCATGTTTTCATCCCTCCATTAGTCATCTGGTCAGTTTGGGTACCTTTTTGGCCCTTATTCAGTTTTTAAACAGGTCTAGCTCCTAACGCCTACATGGCATCCTGGATGTCTTAGTAAATGTTTGATTATGGCTGCAAGAATTCAAAGTGTGCCCATAACATACCTCCAACATGTTCCCTTGAACTTTGTACACACTGCAGACCAAAAGCCTAGCAACACGCCTAGAAAGTCAGTTTCAAAAATGACTACTTGGATGTCTTATCCAGTAAGACGTCCAAGTGCCACTTTATGCCATTTCTGGACGTTTTTCTTTTTTGAAAATGAGGCCCATACACATGTAAATGCTAAAAATCTTCTCAAGTACTATTTTGTAAAAATGCACATATCTTATATAGCACATATTTAACAGGTAGGCACGCAAATAGGCAGAGTCTGAGTGCAGCATGGGTGGGGGGGGAGGGCTCACACTTATGTGCACAATTTGTCAAGTACTACAAGCTATGCACTTACACCAGCTATGCACTTATACCAGCTTTATGGCCAGCATAAATTCTTGTTCCTAAAATATAGACATGCATATACTGTATCTAGTTATATTAGTATTCTAGAGGACAGCAGGTTCCTTCCTACTAGAATAAAAATAGGTGCACTGTAATAACATTACCCCTATAATGGTTCTGTCTAAACTAAAGAAATTCCTTCAAATATATATTTTCTGAAAACACTAAGCTAACAGTGTGATGTGACCATGGTGTAGTAAGGGGGGGCGGACCCCCATGGGCACCATTTTGGTGGTGGGGGGGCAGCGCCTCTCCGCCTCCCCCACATACCTCTTTAAATGTTCGCTAGCGCGAGTAGCATCTTCTATCTGCTGCTCACGTTGCCTTTGGCTCCTTTATCGCATCACTTCCTAGTCACGGGACAAAGACATGACATCAGAAGGGAACAGAGACTTGTGCGAGCAGCAGGTGGAAGATGCAGCTCACACTGGCAAACATTTCAAGAGGTAGGGAAGAGTGAGGGGTGCCCAAGTGGCAGAGAAGAGTTGGGGGGCACACGGCATAGCAGTGCCGGGTGTCATTGCCCTTGGTGCTAACCTCCCTTGTTTATTTTGTGGTGATTCTGGGGTTACTCAGAAATGATAACCTTGCAATCCTGAAACAAGTACCATATATACCCGAATATAAAACGATCCAAATATAAACCAAGCTATCATTTTATCCCTCCAAAAAAGTGGGAAAAAGGTTGACTCAAATATAAGCTGAGGTTAGAAATTTGGGTCATCATGGTGAGCTAATCTATAAAGACTGTTCACCTTCCCTCCACATCAGCTATCTCGTAAGTCACTAAACATAATGCAAATATCTGTGATGCAAATATCACAACAAGGCTCCTACATAGGAAAACGCAAGTATAAGCAACCACAAACTTAAATAAATGTAGATAAAAATCAAACTTAAACCTCAAGATTGGTAACACCAGAGAAAGAAAAACAACACTCTACACTTTGAAATATAAAAAGAAAGCAGTGCAAATTGACAGTAAAATTGCATTTTTCTGTTCATGAAATTAAAAATAAAATTCTTTTTTTTCTACCTTTGTTGTCTGGCCATTTTATTCATGTTTATCCCAATTTCCAGTTTCTGCTTTCTTCTGTGTTTTCTTAATTTTCTTTCCAGGGTCTGCTGTCTATCTGCCTCTTCTCTCCTTCCTTTCTTCACTTCCTTTCCTACATCCATCTCTGACTTTAACCTTTTCCTTTATTTATTTTTCTGCATCTCTATTTGCTTCTATTTACAGCTTTCCATCTCCCTCATCCTATTATTCTCCAGTTGTTGTTTTTTTTGCTAAAACTCTTCCCTCTCTCCCCCTTCCAGCATCTTCTCTTTCCCTCTTTATTTTCCCTCTTCTAACCAGTATCTACTATTTTGCCCCCTCCATTCAGCATACCCTTTCCCCTCTTTCTGCCAACACCTTATCTCTCTCTCTCCCTCCACCTCCATCCAAAATCTCTCCCCATCACTTTTTATCATTTGCTTCTTCTAACAATACCTACCTGGGGCTCTGAGGAATTGAGTCGCAGGTCAGGTTCTCCATGCAGGCAGGCAGCTGATTCCTCCCAGCGGCGGTCCTCCATGCTGTTTGCTGGCTGCCAGGAAGAGGGGAGAGTGAGGAGTCAGCGGCGCATCCAGATTGGGAGCAGCCCTGCCTTCGGTCCCACTAAATCGTCTGGCAATATTGAAGCCAAATGTCACGGGGGCCTTCCATTTTGCCAAATCTCTATAGGCTCTGCCGGTCTCGATCCTACCCCTCAAAATCAGGAAGTAACTTCAGAGGGGGGTGGCAAAGGCTATTGATTTGGGAAAAGGGAAGGCCTCCATGGTGTCTGGCTTCATTATTGCCTGATGGTTTAGCAGGACCAGGACCAAAGACAGGGCTGCTCGCAATCCGGATGCGCTGCTGGGTGTCAGGTCAAAAGCGTGCCAGGACAAAGGCGCGCGCAGACAATTGAGCGCAGCGTGGAGGAGTGCGCCGCAGAAAATTACAGTTTTTACGGCTCCGATGGGGGAGCGTGGGGGGGGGAACCCCCGCGCTGCTGACTACTCACTCTCCCCTCCACCCAGTGGCCAGTAAAGAGAATGGAGGACTGCCGTTCCCACCGGAATCAGCTGCCTGCCAGGCCTGTCCCTAACCTGTGACTCTTTTCCCCACAGCCAGACCCCAGTAGGTTTAATTTTAAATATTTTTTTAAAACTACGATAGTTAGAGAAGTACTCAAGTGCAGACTTGAATATAAACGAGAACCCTATTTTTGGGACCAAAAATCTCAGCTTATATTCGAGTATATGCGGTACATAGATCATTTCTGGGTTTTTCTGTTTGCTGCTTATAGCAGCTGATCTATTCATACTGTTGGCTTCAGATGATAGCAGATCTAAAGTGTTGTTCTGAAAAAGATCATTTTGTATGTTGTATTGTAGAATTCCCTTATTTTGGAAATTAGTCTTATGCTTTAAAAGTACTAATAGAATTCCAACTGTTAAAGAATTTTTATAAGCTGTCTTCTCGAAGCCAGATTATTGACACTGCACCACCGCATGTTCTTTTCCTCCTGATTTCATTTACCTTAAATTTATTTCTCTTCCTCTTTCCTTCTTGTTCTCTTTCCTTATTACCTATGCATTTTAAAAAATTTTCTCTTCCTGCACAGGCATAATTTGATGTTTTATATTTTGTGCAGGGAATTTAATAGCTCTGCTTGCTTCACTTCTTCACTTTCTACATCTTTCGAGCTTGCTTTGCTTCTGATTTTCCTTTGACGCAGCTATTTCCCTCTTCTCCTCTGTGAGCTCCAATGCAATTCTCTCTCTAGCCACCTCTTTACTACTTTCCTCCTCTGCAGGTGAGAAGTCCTTTCCTTGGCTTTAACTTTTCTGTCAATTTGTGACTCTCTATCTCTCACCAGCTTGGATCAGTTCTTTGCTCTGCTCTCCTCTCCCTGGCCCCAAGCATATCCCTGTTTTCTGAGACTTCTCCTGCTTCCCCCATCCCCTGCTTTGCAATATTTCTGGTATTCAAAGAGTCCAGGCTAATGGCCATCCCCTGCCTGCTGAGCCCACCTGAGATTCTCTGTCACGCGCTCACCTTGAGTCCTTGAAGGATCACAACTTGAAATGTGGAGGAGAGTGTGGCATAGTGGTTAGAGTGGGTTCAAATTTTGCGCTGCTCCTTGTGACCCTGGGCAAGTCATTAATTCTCCACTGCCCCAGGTACATTATATAGACTGCGAGCTTGCCAGGATAGGGAAAATGCTTGAGGACCTGATTTGTAACCCATTCTGAGCTCGTTTGGGAGGACGGGTTAAAAATCAAATAAATCAATGAAACCTCAGAGATTACATGCTATTGGAAGAGCAGCTCAGGATATGAGAGCATGCACTCACACTAAGCCAAAGTGTTGTGGCCTGCCTGCCTGCCTGATATTGATCCTGTGGTCAAGGAACAAACATCCAACTCAGGGAGCCTAGTCAAGACTTGGGAGGTGGCTGCAGAGTCTGAGCACAAGCAAAGAGGGGAGTAATGATTCAGTAATTAAGCAGGAGGAAAGCATGAAGCAAAATCAGGAAACGTGTAATCTTTGGGGTCCTTTTACTAAGCTGTGGTAAGTAAAAAGTATGCTTACTGCAGGTTAAAAGGCACGACTGTGGTGTGTGCTGAAGTAGTAGTTTTGGGATTAAAAGCACACGCAACAACAACAACAAAAAATCAGAATTAATTCTATAGCGCTGAGGGTTTGTCTGGGGGGCAAAGATTAAGGGTGCTCTGTATTAAATTGCTTTGCACCATTATATTGCCACAGATTAATTAATTAATGTGTGGTCAGCACATGAGCCCTTACG
Organism: Geotrypetes seraphini; assembly: GCF_902459505.1. Lineage (NCBI taxonomy): Eukaryota > Metazoa > Chordata > Amphibia > Gymnophiona > Dermophiidae > Geotrypetes > Geotrypetes seraphini. The sequence continues at coordinate 266,270,693 of NC_047087.1, forward strand.
ACTTACAAAATAGGTGGCAGTAAGGGCTCATGAGGTAATGGCCATGCACTAATGGGGAAATTAGCACATGTTAATTATTAATCCTTCGTTTTTTTCAAGTGTACCCACTGATATCTCCTATTAAAGGCAAATGCTAGATCAAGAAGATCTTTTTAATCATATCAGAAATAGAGGCTATGGATGATAATAATAATAATAATAATAACTTTATTCTTATATACTGCCAACAATCTTGCGACTTCTAGGCGGTTTACAATGAGGTGAAACTGTACAGACAGCGAATTACAGAGTATAACAGTGAACATCTGATATTAACAACATTAATAATAACAACAGTTTATATACTGCCGGACCGGGAAGTTCCGTGCTATTTACAATGAGTTAGAAAAGTTTCATAAATTGATTGGAACATTCATAGTTTAGAGATTAGAGGTTAACAGTTTGCAAGATCAGATATGGGTGGAATTACGAAGGGGGCTATTGTCCTTATTCGTTACCTATGTAATTCAAGAACAGGTATGTTTTTAGGTGTTTCCTAAATTCGCTATAGTTGTTTGAGTGTGTGATTAGTTTTCCTAGGTCTTTGCCCCATAAGGCTGCTTGGTACGATAGAAGTTGTTGATGATGTCTCTTATATCTGCATCCTCTAGCTGGTGGGGAAACGAATTTCAGGTGTGTGCTTCTCTCATGTCTGTTAGTTGGGAATGAGAAGAGGTCTATTATATATTTAGGGGCTAGACCTGATAATATCTTAAAGCAGAGACATCCTAGCTTGAACTTCGTGCGAGCCTCCATTGGCAGCCAGTGCAGGAGTCGGTAGGAAGGGGTTATGTGATCGGACTTCTTCAACCCGAAGATCAACCTGACTGCTGCATTTTGTATAAGTTGTAGTCTCTGCATTTGCTTCCGAGAGATTGCCAGATGGGTAATGTTGCAATAATCAAGGTGGCTTAGTATTAGGGATTGTACCAGAATTCTGAATGCTGAGGTGTCGAAGTATGCTCTAATGGACCTAAGTTTCCAGAGAGTAAAAAATCCTTTTCTGACTAGGAAGTCTACATGGTCTTTCATAGTTAGACCTTGGTCCAGTATTACCCCCAGAACCTTCATTGTTGGTTGAATAGGGTAATTGAGTTTGTTAATGCGTAGTGATTTTGTCGTGATATGTGGGTGTGGCGAGGCTATAAAGAATTTAGTTTTATCTGAATTGAGCTTGAGTTTGAATTCTGTGGTCCATTGTTCCATCAGGTTTAGCGCTTCTGTTGCTGTGGGGGTGATTTCGGAGGGAGACGTAGTAAACGGGATAATGATTGTAAAGTCATCCGCGTAACTGAATACTTTTATACCTCGCTGGGCCAGCTGCATGCCTAGTGATGATATATAGACGTTGAAGAGTAGAGGGGATAATGGGGACCCCTGTGGAACACCTGATGGGTTTCTCCATGTTTTAGAGAGGTTGCAGTTGAAGCGTACCTGATAGGTGCGGGCTGTAAGGAATCCTCGGAACCAGTCAAGTACCTCACCTCCAATGCCGATTGCGTCTAAACATTGTAGTAATTTTTTGTGGTCCACCAAGTCGAAGGCCGAGCTCATGTCAAATTGCATGATTAAGGCGTTATGGCCCTTGGTGAATAGGTTGCGTAAGTGTTCTAGGATCGCTGCTATCACCGTCTCAGTGCTAAACAGAGGTCTGAAGTCGGACTGGGTTTCATGTAGTAGAGAAAACTGATCAAGGTAGTCCATCAATTGGGTATGTACTAAACCTTCCATTATTTTTACGAAGAATGGAATAGACGCTACCGGTCTGTAGTTGGTTACTGATGTTAGGGAATGTTTGCGATTTTTTGGAATTGGGGTGATTATAATGTGACCGTTATTCGTTAGGAATTTCCCGTTTTTGAACTTATTGGTCATACAGCTCCATAGTGTTAGTTTAAAGTCTAAAGGAGCTGCTTTCATAATGTTGGGGGGACAGGGATCTAGAATGCAGTGTGATTTAGTATATTTGTTATAGAGTTTTATGAAGTTATTCCATTCTAGATCTTGAAATGAGTTCCAAAACATATCCACTGGTATTTCATTTTCATGTGTGTTGGCTATTTGATGTGCATGTGTGTTGTTTGTTGGGCACGTGTTCCTTAGGTTCACAATTTTTGAGTCAAAGTGTTGTGCTAGATCGTCTGCTGATGGGAGTTTTGTGTCGTGCATGGATTGATTGTGGCGTGTGGTATCAAATAAATTTGTGACCAGGTTAAACAGTTCTTTAGTGTTGATTCCTTTTGAACTCGTGTTGGATGTGTGTATTTTGGATGAGTAGAATGTTTTTCGTTTTTCTTTTATCAGTTGTTTGTAGTCCTTTATGTTGGATCTCCAGTTGTTCCGGTCTGGTATTTCTCCCGTTTTGTTCCAGATCCTTTCTAGTCGTCTTACTGATTGTTTCATTTTTAATAGTTCAGAGTCGAACCATTTATTATATTTATTTGAGCGTTTTGTTCTGTTTCGTTTAGGGGCTATTTTATCTAAGATGGATGTGCTTGTTTTTGTCCACTGTTCCCAGAACTCATCCCCTTCATTTATCTCCTCGCGCGATTCGTATTGTGCCCAGTATTCCTCTGGGTTGATGTGGCCCCTTGTGAGATGTTCTTTTATTTTTATCTTTGGGTGAGTTTATTCTTTTGGTTGATTCCAGATTAAGTTAAAGTAGTAGGTGAAATGATCGGACCAGATGTCGTGGTACCAGATGCCGTCGGATATAGAAATAGTGGGATTTAGGATTTCTTTTGAGGACATAGATACCAAGTCTAACTGATGGCCTTTCTCATGAGTTTGTGTGGATGAAGGGAGATTGTAGTTGAGTGAGGATAGGAAGTTTTTAAAATCTTTTGTGTCAGGATTGTCCTCGTTCTCTAAGTGTAGGTTTATGTCTCCTGCTATAATATTGTAAGATGGAGTAATTGAGTTATGTAAGATGAATTCGTAGAAGTCCTCTCTGGCCTTTGACCAGCTTTTTGGCGGGACATAAAATAGAATGCAGGAGAGGTACTCTTCTAGATCCTTGTTACTAATTTTGCATGCTAGTGTTTCTAATTGGTTGGTTATCTTGGAGTCTGTTAATTCAAGTTCAAGTTCTTCTTTAAGGATGACAGCCAGTCCTCCCCCTCTTCTGTCTTCACGATTTAACATGTGAATTTTGTAGTTATCTGGTATTAGGTCGTTAAGTATTGGATCCTCTTCTGACAGTAGCCATGTTTCCGTTAGAAAGAGGCAGGCTAACTTCTTGCTGATGATCCAATCTTTGATTAAGAAAGCTTTGTTCCTTACTGATCTGGTGTTGAGGTAGGCGCAGGGAACAGAGGTAGTAGTGATGGTTGAAGTGTGTGTAGTGATTTTGATGGGTTTTATTTCCCTTGTCCTTTTTTTGAGGGTGCGGTGAGGTCTACAGTTGCTTGTGATTATTTTAATATGATTTATTCTTTCTTCCTGTTGGTTAGTTAGCAGCCTAATGGGTGTGTCAGGGTAGTGAATGGAGTAAGGTTTTGGATAGAGTGAGATAACGTTCCTAACGTTATTGCTTAATAGATAGATCAGTAGGATCAATAAAAGCTTCATGTCTGCTGGTTGTTGTAGTTCCTTCCTGTGTTAAATGTTATGTTAGTTTTCTGTTATGTTATGTTAAATGTTATGTTAGGCTCCGACGCTCCTCTCTCGATGAAGGGAGTACTGGAAAGAAGGCAGGCTCTCCGGTGGCAAAGTTTGGATCTCCAGGGCCTGCAGCCAATTGCCTTTAGAACATGTCTTGGCTATTAAAAAGAACAAAAATAAATAAGTACAAAAGAATAATAGTAAAAAGTAGTCATTAAAAAGATTAAAAATCAAGAAAAAGAGAAGCAATTGGATCAATGATAGCCTGCAAGTAGGCCAATAGCCAAGACATGTTCTAAAGGCAATTGGCTGCAGGCCCTGGAGATCCACAGCCTCTATTGATATGATTAAAAAGATCTTCTTGATCTAGCATTTGCCTTTAATAGGAGAAATTAGCACATGGCCATTAAAAGGAAAAATGGAAAATGAGGTCATTTGACTGCACTAAAGTTGGTCTCAGCATGCAGGAAAGACACACTGGGGAAAAGAGCAGGCCACTTAGTACTGTTTGGTAAAAGCCCCTCTCAAATCTCCCTGCCAAGAAAGGGAGATTTCCAGGTCATGGTATTGCATGCAACCACGACCTTCTTCCCTTTCCCCATCCTTCCTTCCCCTCCCCAAACCTTATTTGTCTCAGTGACAGCGAGGATGGAAGAAAACAGCAAATACCAGCCACAAGTGACCCCGTTTTATTAGCAACATTTCCTGCCCAGATACTTGGGCTTGTGACTCAAATATGCCCTCTTTTTCAGTTTTTTGTGTTTCTCTTCCTAGTCTCATTGTTTTTGCCACCTTCATCCTTCTCTTCACCCCTTAGTACTTCTCTCCAACCATGATCCCCTTACTCTTTTTAGACTCCTAGTCTCAGCCTATCTCTACCTAAGATGCCCTTTTAATAAAGCATAGCAGGTTTTGCAGCTAGCATTCAAGTAACATAGACATTAGCATGCAGCAATTGCAAAGCCATTGTGGCAAATGCAGGAGGTGTATTCAGTACCTGCCTTGCATTTACCACAGGGCATGTGGTATATGCAGTTGCATATAACGTAAGAATAGCCACCTTATCTGCCATTGCATGCAAATGCAAATTAGGACCAAACATAAAGAAATAAAAGGTCTGGTAAAGCGGTGTCCCCCCCCCCTTCTAAACCTAGAAAACTTGCAGTAAACTTCAGTTCTGTGGTTTTTATTTTATTTATTAGGCCTTATTTTCTAGCTCTGTGTCTGAAGCACTTGCCAAGATTATTACTGAATTCATTACTATAAATTTCAGTTAGACTTAATGGCCTTCAATTTTATGTATAGCAGAATGGTCCTGGGTATAATTTAGGAGGTGGTGTTGAGAGGCACACTCTGAGGAAGGACTTGCTGGTAGGAGAACAAAAACAGCATGGACCATTTGGATTCAGGGCACATACAATGCTGCCAGTCTTATGGCTTGATCTCCTCCCCCACACTTCCTGCTTTCCCTAACTTCCTACAAGGATCACCAACTCTTGGTGGCCATTGAAAAAGCACACAGCCTTAGACACCCTTCCCAGTGCATCATGGGATACATTGGGAGATGCCAATGGGAGTTCTTGGCCCCTCCCAGTGTATCCTAGGATGCACCGGGAAGGGGGGGGTCTAAGGCCCAGGATGCACTGGGAAGAAGAAAGCCCGCCATTGTGAAGAGGCTGGCCTGCCAGCTGAAAGGTGTAGGCATCCCTCTGGCCGGCCATACTACAATAGGTAGAAGAGGGGGATCGGGATTTGCGGGGGTGTCAGGAGTATCGGCGGTTGGGAGGAGTCATGGGTTTGGTGTCGGTTGGATGGTATTGGAATGGGGAGTTCAGGGGGTACTGGCAATTAGGGCAGGTCATGGGTTTAGGGGGGAGGCCTACAAGCAGAAGAGAGTAGGCATCCATCCTACCTATCGCGGTTGGGTGTGTGTGTGTGTGTGTGTACTTCAGGGATTACGGCAGGAGGGAGTGGGGAATGTCCCCTGTCAAAGCCGCTCAGCTGAGTGTGGCTGGTGTATCCCCCCTCCCCCGATCAGCTGAGCTGGCAAGACTCCCTGAAGCTGTGACTTCGGGGAGCACTGACAGCTCAGCTGATTAGGGATAATTTCCCCTCCTGTGATCAGCTTATGGCTGTTGTGGCCTGACTTTAGAATCCTGCGGCCTGACTTTACGATCCTGCAGCGGCATAGATATGCAGCTGAAATGTAGGCCAGGACTGACACGATCAGTAGCCGCTTTTAAGGTGGCCACCGACACAGGTGCCGGTTACAGAATCTGGCCCCAGATTCTATAAATGGTGCCTAAATCAGTAGGCACCAATGAAAATGGCAACTACTGAATGTAATGTAATTTATTTCTTATATACCGCTACATCCATTAGGTTCTAAGCGGTTTGAAGAAAATATACATTAAGATTATAAATGAGAAGTAAGAAGGTACTTAAAAAATTCCCTTACTGTCCCGAAGGCTCACAATCTAACTAAAGTACCTGGAAATTAATAAAGAAGAGAAAATAAAGATGGTTGAAAAAAGAAAAATTCTATGTCAATCAAATTAAGGCACCACTTATAGAATCGCATGTAGCAGCGCCTAACTTGACTTAGCTGTTGGCTGGCATCATAATATTAGGTGCCAGTATATTAGGCCAGGGATTTCCTGGTGCCTAATTTCCTGGTGCCTAACACAGACACCTGCCAATGCCTTCCATTCCCAAACCCCACCTCTAACCATGCCCACTTTTCACGTAGGCACAGGCAGATACCTCGGTTTAGGTTCTAGTAGGCAGTATGCCAATTTCCACACAGAACTTTAATCATTATTTAATTAGCTTTTAATGGCATTTTCAATTATCATGCTATTTAATCCAATTAAAAAAAATTTAGGTCCTGTGTGGAAAATCAGCCAGGCACCATTTATAGAATCAGGGCATAAGTGGTTTAATGTTAATTCTTAGCAAAGTACCACAGGGTAGCTGCAAATTTAATGTAGCATCTATAACAGCAAAAAACGGAATGCCCTTTATTATTATTTTTTAAAGATATTTATATACTGCCTACTAATTATCTAAGCAGTTTACATTCAGGTACTCAGTCAAGTGTCCCTATCTGTCCTGATGGGCTCACAATCTATCTAACATATCTGGGGCAATAGAGGATTGAGTCACAAGGAGCAGTGCGGGACTTGAATCCACAACCTCAAGATGCTGAGGCTGTAAGAGTTGCTATATTAAATCTGCAGCTACTACATTGTAAAGTCCCTCCTTAAGCCACGATAACTGCAAATTTTATCAAAGTTTAGTAAAGTGGCTCCTAAGTTAATTAGCAGGTGATTTAAAAAAAAAAAATTATTAAAACTAATGTATGAAATGAAGTGAAAAAGATTCCAAAATTGGGGGGAAAAAAAGCTCAAACTGAAAATGAGCCAAACATTTATACGCTAGGCACATCTCTACTGCTAATCAGGAATGTAACACATACAAGTGTGATCATTTAGTGAAATGATCCTCACATTAACCGTGCGCCATACATTTATTGACTGGAAGACCTTAAAGATAATTTAACTGCATTCTTATTTTACCATGCATTCTAAAATATTCTGCTTAAAAAAGGAACTCTAGTCAATGGAAAACAATTTAGCAGGTTCTGTCATTAAGTAGAAAGGTATCTTGAAAAAGGTCAATGTCCATTGGGACCCTGCCATGGCTGCCTTTACTAAAGCTACACAAGTATGAACCCTTTATAACAGGGCAACTTAATTCAGTCATTGGAGTAGAACAACAGCAATTACTCATCAGGACCTACAGACCAAAGTCGGAGCAATGCTAGATCAGAAGGTGATATTAGCAGCATTTATCAAACCCATCTGCAGCATCCACTAGAGAATTCACAGCTGCGAAAGGGAAATGAAGTATTGGGGGAGGGAGGGAGGAATAACCACCGACAAAAAAATCAGCATATAGAAATGACTTTAGAAAATTTTAATCCTTTTAAGTCAACTGTACAATGTTTCATCTTTACAATTGTTTCAAAGAAAAAGACGGAATTTAGTGGCGTGATAACTGTTAGTCCATTTTTAAAGGCAATAAAAAGAAATAAAAGAAAATAAGATACCACCTTATTTTGAATAGCTTATGAAGGCAATACCTTCTTTTTCAGGTTTGAAATGAGCAAATGAAGTTATTGCCTTTGAAAGCTAATCAAAAATGTATTGTTAGTCCATTAAAAAGGATATTATCTTATTTTCTTTTCTCTGTTTTATGTTTTTTCATTACTAAGTAAATTTATTTTTAAAAACTTAAGCCCTTTTTTTTTCTCAGAAATATTTTTTATGAACTACGGGGCCTGTTTACCAAAGAGCATTAGGATTTTGCACACAATATGCACAAACAGGCAAAAGCAACACACTTGAAGAGCAAAGGGCTTTGCAGCAACTGTTGGGGATGTGTCCAGCATGAAGATAAAAAGCACCAGGGGCCATCATACCAGGAATTCTATGAGCAGCAGTGCATTTATCGTACCAGTCCGTGCTTAAAACCTCTAGTGCAGCTTGATAAAAGCTGGCCTAATTTTAGGCACCTCATAGAATTAGCTTTGAAATACTAACATGTCACTAAAGGTACACAGAGGTACACAGCTATACTACCAATCATAGGCATCAAAATGGGAGGGAACCATGGTGACCATGGGCCCCCCCCCCAAAAAAAATAATAATATTTTTTTATGGTAGAACCTCTTGTGTGGCTTGCAGCTCCCCACCATGTTCAATAACCCTCCTCATTTCAAAAACTACAAGGAGGTCACTGATATGGCAGCGATTTTTCAGCACTACTGGTGTCTTCCTCTGCACTGTTCATCTTTCCCAGTCCACCCTCCTATGATGCAACTTCCTGTTTATGGATGGGTGGACTGCAGCAGAGGAACTGTGCAGAGAAAGCTGCAGGCAACACCAGAGAATCGTTGCTGCGCTGGTGATCTGTTTGTAGTTTTCATGGTGAGGGGGGCTTCAGAACCAGCTGCAGAGGTCATTCAATTGAACCAGGGGGGAAGAATAAGGGAGAGATGTTGAATGGGAGGGGCAGAGAGGAGAGGAATAGGGACACATGGATGGAGGGGAGAAGAAGAGGAGGGAAGAGATGGTGCACATGGATGGAGGAGAGGGGAAGAGATGGAAAGGTAGATAGATTTGAGATGGAAACAGAAAAAAAATGGAAGAAAACTGAATATAAAAATCAGTGCAAAATGTGAAGGAGGAGAGGAAAGAAACAGCAAATGCATAAGGAGGCCTTGGAAAAATAGTTACGAGCACAGAGGGAACAAGATGATCAGAAAAAAAAATGCTAGATAACAAAGGTAGGAAAAATGTTTTTATTTTTAATTTAGTGATTGAAATATGTCAAATTTGAAAATTAACATCTGTTTATATATTTTGGACTATACAGGAAGAGATGCATTTCTTTTGTGGTGCACTGTGTGCAGAGTCTGGCATAATAGTACTTTTAGTTTGTGGGTTTGTATGTGAAAAGATTTTTGTTTTGTTTTCTGCATGTGTGACTAAGGTCAGTGTTTTGATGGGGATGGAAGTCCAGAAACTTTGCTGAAGCTATTCTTCAGCTTTTTTGGACTCAAAATGGCCCCAACTTAAAAATGAGTAAAGATCACTGTCCTACTACCTACTGTATTTTTGCAGTGATTTGTGTTGAGTGGGTGTTGAAGAACTCACAACGTTTCACAGTTTGTGCAATGTACAGTGGAACCTTGGTTTACGAGCCTAATTCATTCCAGAAGCATGCTCATAAACCAAATTACTCGTATATGAAAGCGAGTTTCCCCATAGGAAGTAAGGGAAACTCGCTTGATACATTCCCACCCACCCCCACCCTCCGAGGCCAGCAGCGCTGCTCCACCTCCCTGAGAACCGGCATCGCTCCCCCCCACTCGAAGCCCCTCCCCCGGCACGAATCGGCACCCCCCCACCCGAACAGCATTCAGTCACCCCCGGTGCCGGTGAAAGAAGTTCATGACTCTTGCCTGGGCCTTGAGCATCTACGTATTCAAGCCTAAGTTTCTTAGAGGAAAATCATACAAGCTTGGTTTTCTGGAGAGGAGACTATAAAAAGGGAAGTAGGTAAAAATGAAGAAAGAAACAGACGGAGCTGTTAACAGTTTGCTTTCCTAGAAAAAATGATTTTGTTTCTCTTTTTGCTTGATATGAGGAACAGCACCTAGTGTGAAATAATGAAGTAGACAACGACCCCTTGGGAATCCAGGCCGTGGTATTGGAGGGTTTCAAGAGAGGGGAAAAGAAACACTGCATTCTGAAAATTGCAATTCTGCTGTAAAGAGGTTTTTAAAATCTGCTTTCAATTTGTCATGAACATGGGTATCTATTTTATATCATTTTCAACATCAGGGGGAAAAAGGAGGGGGAAAAGGCATCCATACAGACAATGATAAAGTAACATTCTGATAATAAATATTTTTCAGCTCCTGTCACATTTGCACAAATTCCACTATTACTGAAGACATCGCTCTGATAAAAAGGGCTCTGAAAATCAATGGATCTTGAGTTAAAGCAGTTGCTGAACACACAGAAAAAAAAAAAAACATCTTTATCCAACAGCCACCATGCTGTGAAAATTCCCAGGCCCTGCCTTGGTTCAGCTAAGGAAAATTTAATCTTCCCAAATACTCATCAGGGCACTCCATCCTGAAGACCTGACAGCCCCACTTATAATTAATTATACAATTTCGATGGGAATATCGACTTAACAGAGCTATAAATCATAGGAAAAGTCAATAGGCATGGACACATTCAATCATGTCCCGACCAATGATTACTACTCTTAAAATACAATAATTATTTTCAGGAGCCAGCTTGAATTAAATTTCTGTCAGGGTGGTACAAGACCTGTGGTTGATGAAGGATGCGATGGATTTTTTGGGTTGAATTTGGTACAGGAACATTTATCCTTTTAGATAGGTAGTTTGTTTTTAGTGATCATGGTGCTACGTGTTTAACTAGACCATGAAGATTAGATTATCTCCAATGGCTCATTATGTCATTTATCTTTTTCTTCCATGGGTGATCTGGAAGATTTCCCGTTTGCTTTTTTTTTTTTTCTGTGCCTGAATGAAATGGCAGCTGAGTTTTAAAATGTAGGATGCATGCTGAGATGTGTGTATGCGTGTGAAATAAACGGAACCGGTTGTCATTGAAGAAACTTATCAGCATGGCATGATGTACAGTACTATTAAATGAAAAGATCTGGATTAAAATATTAAAATTATATTGAAATTGCTGTGTTTTAGATCATTTTAAAAAAGGTTTAGAAAATAAATTCTCTTGAAAATAGCTTGCACTTTTCATTTTACATGTCAGAGTCAAAACTGATCTTTCAACAGCTATTTGTACAATGGTTTCTTGCAAATGCAACAGTAAATGTCGGCAGACACAGACCTGTGTGGTCCATCCAGTCTGCCCAAGGTGGCCAGAGTTGAATCTGGCACTCTACATAGGTTCTACTTCATGATTAAACACTGCTATACTTAATCTTTGTCTCTCCCTGACAATTTTAGGGTATAGGCCTTAGAAGTCTGCCCAGTACCAATCCTACTTTCCAACTACAGGAGTTGGCATCAAAGCTGACTCCAGCCTTGATCCTGATCTGTTTTTTTTCCATTTATGGGACCCAGATCATAGAAGTTTGCTCGGTATTGGCCTTACTTCCCAACCTACAAGACATGGAATACAGGTATCGAGATGCCTTACTGGGAAAAACCGAAAGTCCAGCAAGCCTAGTATCTTGTTTCTAACTGGCAGGCTATATCCCAGAGCTATAATCCTAAAAGTTTAAAATCAATATCCTCCAGAGAAAAGAAACCTCCCAGAGCTTCTTCTTCCAGCTATAAGAAGTGGTGAGGAGATGGCTACAACCCAAGGAAAAGTACTAATGTTGATGGAACAATTCCTAGATGGATTAACCCCACCCATCAAACAGTGGGTGCAGTAGCAGTTAGACTTTTCTTTAGAGTTGACCATCAAAGCAGCCCTCCCTAGCAGAAGGGACAGTCAGTCATCAGGAAGGGCAAAGAGCCAAGGACGAGGTTTCACATTGAGCTCTATAAATACGGAGCCATGATGTTGGAGCACTGAATGGCCTGGAGTATAAATCCCAATGAGGACTGAAGATCCCTCAGGGTCTATCCAGTCTGGGATATGGCCACTCAGGGGGAGCTGGAGGTTGGACACAGTCCCTCCTGTTTAGATCCCAGGATATTTCACAAGGGACTGTCCAGGAAAAAGTGAGGAGGATATGGACATCAATATAGTGGAATCTCACCTCTGAAATCTTATGGTACTACCCCAGACAGCTCCTAGATATGTTAAGACTATGTGAAGCATGTAATCTCCGGGAGGTGGCATCTTCTCAAAATATTAGCACAAATGTTGGCTGTAGGTTACTTAACTGACATGCCTTATCCATGATACTTTTTTCTTTTCCTTTAAGTGATACAAATATCCCCTTCTCTAGTTGTGGACAAGTATAAAAAAATTAGATTTCAGCTTTTTTCTGTATTTTCCTTTATTATTTTTCAGATTTACATAAATCACTGTACAAGAATGTGATGATAATTTTGAAATGCTTATAAATAAAAAGTAAAAAAAAATATCCTCTAGCTTCAAAAAAGAAAATCATCTCCTTCCTGAAATAATGTTTCATAACAGAAATTTTAATCCTCTCATTTACAAAAGTCAGAAAGGGGTCCTATTACTAAAGCTTAGCACATACTAAGGGGCAAATTCTGTAAAGGATGCCTATAGTTAGGCGTCCATAACATGGATATCCAGCAACTTAGGTGTCCAAATAATTTGGATAATAAGCCCAATTAACGATTTTAACAAGCAATAATTGAAAGTTAGACGTCCTCTTTACACCAAAAAATAGAAGGTTTAGTATGCAATATATATATTTTTTTCATGTGCTTTGATTGAGGAACACAAAGGCCAAGAGGAACTGGACAAGTGTTGAAGGTACATGTTTGATATTTATCCTAGAGAAATGACTGCTTATGTATAAGCTTGGCTTTGGAATTGCCATGCAGTTTAATATCTGAGTTTCTGTGGTGCAGTGGTTAGAGCTACAGCCTCAGTACCTGAGGTTGTGGGTTTAAACCCTTCACTGTTCCTTGTGACCATGGGCAAGTCGCTTAATCCCCTTAAGCCCACCAGGACAAAGGGAAATATGATAAAGTAGCCAAATATAAATAATTAAAAGATAAATAAAATATAATAGTGGTGGGTTACCATTAAGACATGTTATTTTACCATTAATTAATGCTATTTTGGCACCGATCCCATTTTATGCAATGAGACCTAGTTACTAATAATGTGTTAACAGTAAAATAATACATCTTGACGGTAGCCCACATTGATAACTCCCCCGGCCCCTTCTAATGGATGCCTGGGTTCCATTACAGACTAGTCACCTACCTCACAGACTGGGCCCTAAATGTTTAAAGATACAGCCTCAGCACTCTGGGGTTGTGTGTTCAAATCCCGGGCTGCTCCTTGTCACCCTGGGCAAGTCACTCAGTTCTCCATAGCCCCAGTTACGTTAGATAGGACATGAACCCACCAGGACAGACAGGGAAAATGCTTGCGTACCTTATTGTAAAAACCACTTAGATAACCTTGCTAGGCCATATATAAAATCCCAATAAACTCGAAACTTGAAACCATCTTTGTGTGCAAATTATGGCATTTGCATATGTAGATAGTGTGAACATGTAAACAACAATTTCAGAAAGGTTCTATTTAAACATGGAAATCCAAACAAAGCAGAGATTTCAAAGGGGGCATAGTTTGGATATGTGTTGGACAGGGCAAAAATCTTTATATGCTCCTTATTTTATAAAAGGAATATCTACTTATGAGACATAAATTTGCTGCTGTGTTTTGCACCAGCTTCAATACATACATAGGTAGGGTTATCAGATTTTACGGAAGTAAAATCCGGACCCATGGCCTTGTCCCCAGGCCCGCCCAGTTCAGTCAGACCTCTCAACCTATTCACTTGTTTGGAGCGGTGTCAGGAGGGAATCTGCGCATGTGATGTCATGCGTTGCGTCCACACATGCACAGATCTTCCTCTCTTTTTCATTACTCTTCATTTTTTGCCCCCTCCTGTGTTACCCATATATGTTCTCTTTTTTCTAGAATTATTGTAGCTCATCCTCCCTTCCTTCTGTACCTGTATTGAATTTTTGTATGTATATATTAGTTTGTACTAATCTACTACAATGTTTCCCCCCCATTTTTAAATATGTAATATGCTTTGAAATATTTGACAATGCTTGCACATCAAATTTTAATAAAATCTTGAAACTTGATTCCCTCCCGACGCCGCTCCCAGCGGGAAGTGTTTCAAAACCCGGACAAAGTGCCGGGTTTTGAAAAGCTGTCTGGCTGAAACAAACACTTTTTAAAGTCCTATGTATAGAGTTTTACCAGATGTCCAGATTTACCCGGACATGTCCGGGCATAAGAACATAAGAAATTGCTTCCGCTGAGGCAGACCAGAGGTCCATCTTGCCCAGCGGTCTGCTCCCGCGGCGGCCCATCAGGCCTATTGCCTGAACAGTGGTCCAGACTAATTTTGTAACTTACATCTAATCCTATCCATATAACCTACCTCTACTCCTATCTGTACCCTTCAATCCCTTTGTCCTCCAGGTACCTATCCATACTACAAGGCTTCAAAGGAGGTTTGGATAGGTACCTGGAGGACAAAGGGATTGAGGGGTACAGATAGGAGTAGAGGTAGGTTATACGGATAGGATTAGAGGTAAGTTACAAAATTAGTCTGGACCACTGTTCAGGCAATAGGCCTGATGGGCCGCCGCGGGAGCAGACCGCTGGGCAAGATGGACCTCTGGTCTGCCTCAGCGGAGGCAACTTCTTATGTTCTTATGTTCTTATGCCCGGACATGTCCGGGTAAATCTGGACATCTGGTAAAACTCTATACATAGGTATTTAAAAAGTGTTTGTTTCAGCCAGAGGTTTACATAAGAATTAAAGAAGTAATTTTTCATAATCCCCTGTTGTTTATCTCCTCCTCCAAAATGAAGAAAAATAAAAATTAGGGCCTCACTACTTAATCGGTTGCACTTACGCGTCTAGGTGGAGCCATTTACACGTGGAAGTTGTGAAATCACCACTTCCAAGTGAAAGTACCAACATATCCACAGTAAGCTGCTGGGTTTGTGCCACTCTGCATTGTCAGTAGCTACACATGCACTTCTTTATGTACTTATAGGAATTCACCAAAGCCTTTTGTAAAATACCACTAAACTGAGCATGGCCTGACCGAGACATCTGAATTCTAATCTCAGTATTCTGTGCAAAATGAGCCTTAGAAGATACAGAATACAAGAACGCCAAGCTGGAAAAAAGGAAGCTGAGCTGCAGATAAAAGAGGTCATTTTACATGATCTGTAATTCTTTTGTGACAAAATCTCAGAAAAAAACATAACACAAAAAAAAAAAAAAATCCATGGTGAGAATCTTAAAGCAGGAATATGAATGGTGTTCTCAAAGTATGCTAAGTTCTTTTTCTATAGCTCTGCTTCTCTATCATATTGACACCATTTTTAGGTTTTCAGTGTCTGTTAAATATTTTAGATGTGCTTAAAATTGAAAGTTATGTACCCTCTTTTTTTTTTAAGCTAACTTTCCCTCCTTTTATGAAACCGCATTAGGCTTTCTTTTTTTTTTTTTTTGCCAGTAGTGGCGGTATTAGCTCCGATGCTCATAGAATTCCTGAGCGTCTGACCTAATGCCATCGTGGCTGGCAACAAAAAAGCCTAATGCGGGGCTTCGTAAAAGGGGGTGGGGGGTTATAAGCCACCTCCCTTTGGGCTTGATTTACTGAAGTGCACTCTTTTAGCATACACCAAAATGCATTGATGTATTATTTATTACATCTCCCATTTCATGGAATGTGCATTAAAGTGTTGGCATAACATTTGTAAATTTAGCCTTTTGTGCTTTCCTCATACAGTAAATGCATTTTACATTTAAGGGCATTTCTATAAGTGGGTGTCCACTTTTACACACCCCTTATGCATGTTAACATGCAGAATGCCAGCACTTAATGTGCATTAACCCCAGTTCTATATGTAGTGCCCAGATATGCGTTCCCAATTTTGTTCATGCTCCCATAATGCACTCACAAATCAATTGAATAATAAGCTCTGAATCAGCAATAATTGGGTGCTAGGACTTGAACTCGAGTCGATGGTACCTAACACAACAGCCAATTACTGAGGTTAATTGGCACATGCTTCTGGCTGCATGCTATTCTACTAGACAGGGCGCTTAACTAGAACAGTGTGTATCTAAAAAGGGGCATGACCTATAGTCAACATAGGTGTGTCGGGGGCATTCCAAAACGTTATGCACATTTTTATAGAATATGGGTTCAGTGTGCCCAATTTAGGCGCCAGTATTTACACCAGGTTTCAGAAGGTGTAAGTTTGGCAATGGGAATCGACACTAAGCACAATTTTTTACAGGGTGTGCACTTTTTTAATAAAATCACGCATAGCGTCGATCTTTTCTGGCACCCATTTTTAAGCATGATTTATGCAGTTTCTCTCTAAGTGCACCATTACCTGTGAAAGTACCAGCATTATTCTGTAAGAGCACATGAATATGGCACAGCACGGAAATGTAGAATACTGTAAGTTACATGTATTTCCTCCCACACTTATGCCAGATCTTTAGCTGGAAGAACCACAGACATGTTTCAAGTTTATTATTGATCTGATATACCGCCTATCGTAAAGTGTACGCGGTTTACAAAATATAGTTAAAAATATATATTAAAAATTATTATTCTGTTGGGCAGTTTTGATATTAGTGCAACAATTACAGATGACCAAGCTAAACTATTGCAAATTATGCTTAACTTTGCACTAAAAGTAATTCTTAATCACTGGAAGGATTTTTCACGGGTTGAATATATTACTTGGTGGAATACAGTAAGCCTCTTTGCTAAGTTTGAAAGAGCGACAGCTGAAAAAAGGGGTAGATCTGGAAACCTCTCATACAATATAGTGACATATCATATTTAAATGGTTGAATATCATCTAATATAATAAAATGGTAGGTCGCGCATGCGCACTAAAAAAAACGTGTTCCCTGATCCGTCGTGAAAACACGATTGCGCATGCGCGGGTTTTACGTCACCACTTGCTCGCGGCAGCTTTCAAATAAAAATAAAAAATTACACAGCTGCAGCGGCCTTCCTCACCCCCGCCTCTCACTGTCAATGGTACCGGCTCCTCTCTCGAACTACACCAGGATCGAGAGAGGAACTGCAGTGCCGGCTTTCAACTTAAAACAAAAAAAAATTTTAAAAACCCAACTGGAGATCGCCGCTCTCACCCGGCTCCCACTGTGCAAACCCCCCCCAACTGGAGATCGCCGCTCTCAACCCCCTCCCCCCCAACTGGAGATCACCGCTCTCACCCGCTCCCACTGTGCAAACCCCCCCAACTGGAGATCGCCGCTCTCCCCCCTTCCCCCCCAACTGGAGATCGCCGCTCACACCCGCTCCCACTGTGCAACCCCCCCCAACTGGAGATCGCCGCTCTCACCCCCTCCCCCCCAACTGGAGATCGCCGCTCTCACCCGCTCCCACTGTGCAACCCCCCCCCCCCCAATGGGAGGATGCGCCGCAGCAAAGTGCTGCACAGGTACTGGAGGGGGAGAGACATATCGCTTCTGCACCGGTACAAACATCCCTCCAGCGTTCGCACTCGCTGCACGTTAAACAGGCTGCTTCGGCCTTTCTCCTGCAGTTGAGTCCCTTTGCTGTGTCACTGATTACGTCATCAATGATGCAACAGAGAGCCTCAACGGCAGAAGAAAGCCGAAACAGCCTGTTTAACGTGCAGCGACTGCCAACGCTGGAGGGAGGTTTGATATTAAAGTCATCTTGCTGGGAGGGTCGCAGAGTCAGCGGAGGTTGGGCTGGGAGGGGAGAGAAGCATCTGCCTCGGGTGCTTCAGGCAGCAGCAGCGTTTACAATTCGCTGCTGTTGCTGGCTTCAGGCCTTCCTCTCTGCCCGGTCCTGCCTACTTCCTGTTTTCATGAAGACAGGACCGGCCAGAGAGAAAGACCTGAAGCCTGCAACAGCAATGAATTGTGAATGCTGCTGCTGACCAATGAAGTAGTTAAATGAGGAAAGGGAGCAGAGGGGGAGAGAATGCCTTGGAGGGAAGGAGGAAGGTATGCCAGACCAAGGCAAAAGGAAGGAGGAGATGGAGAGAGGCCATATGGGAGAGAAAGAGAGAGATAGAAAGAGAAGAGAGGGCAGTGAATGGAAGGGGCAACATAGAGGGTGAACAGTATTCTAGCACCCGTTAATGTAATGGGCTTAAAGACTAGTTTCTTTATAATTAACAATGTACATTCATGCTGCTAGTTACGTGCTGGTTATGGCTACCGTTATGTTTTAGGTAGTTATTAATACTACCATTATTTGATCATTTGACTTGGTTATTGCTACAAACTTTACTTACTGTGACTATTTCTGTATGGGCGAAGGTTAATCCTTTTTGCCTTATTCTATGTAAATCTGTCATGATTTGTTTGTATTACACATAAAATAGAAGGGACCTTGTTTCTTCAAAGGTGATAACCTATTTAATAGTATTTGAAAGGTTTTGAAACATTTAGTGTGAATGTATTTATTAGTCTTAGGTTTCTAGTTCGCCCTGACCCTGTTGTCACAGTAGAAGGTGATTAGAATGTAATTGTTTTTCCTTTGCAGTGCCCCTCCTGAGGAAGCCAATCGTGAAACCCGGGTTGGGGGGTTTAACAGCTTATGGCAGTTGCAATGTGTTAGTACTTTAAATATGTACCCGGAGCAGTGAAAGAGCAACAGCAGTGCCATCCTGCATTCAGATAAGTTATTTATATTTTCCTTGTATGTTATTAGAAGGCAGAGACAGTGAACTTGCTGTGATGGTCTCTATTATAACTGACTCTATGACTTTTCACTAGAGTTTGGTTATGGGTCTGAGCGTTCACTTAGAAATCTAGAGTCACTGTGTGACCCTAGAAGTATTTGGTTGTTTATTTATGTGGAAATAAGGTGATTATTTTTTGAATGATTTGTTTGCATTCATAAATGTAATAAAAAATTATTGAACTTAAAAAAAACCCCACCAAAAACCAAAGGGGGATTAGAACAGGAGTAGCTATAAACAACAAAGACACACGAGGGAGGTAGGAATGCATTTACAAGAATATTAAATAATAAAATAATAAAAATATGGGAAAGAACAAGAGGAAGGCACGCCAATATTGGGTTATATTAACATTCTATAATGGAATCGGGGTGCTCAGATGCTGTGATAGAACAAGCTCTCATTGCGTGGCATCAGGGCATCTAAATGGAGATGCCTACATAGAAATGCCCCTCTTGTATAATTTGCCTTACTTTTGGAAAAGGAGGGATATTAAATGAATCTGAATAGACAAACGTGCCAAGATGGAATTAGGAACAACACATTACTTATTCTCAGACATCAAACAGAATCTAGAAGAAGCAAAATTATCTCAAATTTCTGTTTAATGAGCATTAAAAAGAATACAAACATACAATACATGTGTATAGACTTACCGCCACACCATTGTTATGTCTAAAAACCTCCTGATTAAAATAATCAAACAGCTTCTTTTCCAACTGGAGCACAACCTGGGAACAGAAACAGTAATTAGATGCTGCTTCCTACTGAATTACAGCATAACACTCGTAATGAGCCCTTAGACAGCACTGTGCATCTGTTCATAATACTACAAAAAGTACTTTTAATATTGATTTTAATATTTTAAACTTTATGGAAGGTATTTTTTTAAACATTTTATTTTCTTTGGTTCCTATGTACCAAAGTGTGGTAGCTACTGTAAAATTAACATATGTGGCAGCTAAAAAACTTCAGTGGTAACTATTGAATATGTTCCCAGGAGTTTCCCATTCAGTTAATGCTGAGACAATTTAGGGGCAGATTCTATAAACGTCATCCCAACTGTAGGCAGAGGTAGGTGTCCTATCGCTGTCCTTTTTTTTATTTTATTTATCAAGTTTCCATCATTATCATTTTTAAGGATAATAATAAAGAAAGGAAAATTACAGAAAAATAAAACATTTCAAATATAATTCACTATCTCCTTTAGTCACATAATGGTAGAATATATCCTGATATAACTAACCGATACATTCAGACATAATCATGATTAAATAAAATCAAATATTTATGATGCATCATAAATCTAAATTCCAAAATACTATTGAAATCAGATGGCGGCCTTACAAGTTTCATGAAGTTGTAAAAATTGTTCCAATTGGATAGAATCCCAGTATACATATTTACTTTCTTTAAATTTAACTAAGCATTTGCATGGAAACTTTAAATAAAATGTGGCTCCCAACGCCACCACCCTTGATTTCAAAGCTAAAAAAGCTTTTCTTCTCAATTGTGTAGCTTGGGCCACATCTGGAAAGATCAATACATTATCTCCACAAAATTTAAGAAGCTTATTCTGAAAATAAGCTTTCATAATTAAAGATTTATCTATCTCTCTTGCACATGTTATCAGTAGGGTAGATCTAGTTTGGATTATATCCTGCGAGTCTTCCAGGAAACCGGTTAGATCAAACTCTACATGTTCCAACTGGTCTACAGCCATATCTGCAGGAATTTTCTTTTTCTGTGGGATATAGTATAGATTTATTATGGGAAATTTCTCTGCGTCGGCAAGCCACAATACTTTCTTAAAATATTTCCGAATTAAAATTTCTGGGGATAATAAGTGAGTTTGGGGGAAATTGACCAATCGTAGGTTTTTTGACCTTAAGATGTTTTCCATTTTCTCAAATTTTGTATGGGTAATATGAAAATCTTTAACAGCTGATGAAGATACCGCTTGCAATATAACTACATGAGATTCTGTTGTTGTAATACGTTTTTCCATAATCTTCAAATTTGAATCAACATTTTCCAACTTATTAACTACTTCCTGTGAAAATTTTACATTTTGAGTCACCACTGACATTAATAACCCCTCCACTCTAGTGTTAATCAGCCATAAATCTTTAAGAGAAACCTCCTGTGGCTCAACCTGGGTTTCTCTTAGAACTAACACTTCCTCCTAAAAGGATAAGGCTTTTGACATCTCCCCATAAATTAATGAGGAAGATACCTGTTGCTCTGATACTCCCACAGGTTGAGAACTGGAACCATTCTTGGGCTCCAGACCAACAGTGATATTTGGTGGAGGAGGGGGAGTTCTTTCTGGGGACTGAGAGAAGCCCCTGATAGTGAATCGGCGCCCCGGCTGAGGCCCAAGGCACTGGTAGACACTAGGTGGCTATCCATGGAGCCAGCCATAATAGGTGTGGAAACTTTTGCCTTCCCTTTTCTTTTCCCCATACTTTATCATAAAATCAAATTTCATACATACAATTAATATGTGTCTCCCGTGTCTCCCAGTGTCTCCAATGGGCCTAACGTTCCCCTTAGGGCACGCACCTTTGGCCACTCCCTGCAGGACCCAAGTGACGTCAGGGCATCTGTCTCCGCGGATGCCCGCCGAGATTCGGCTCCCGAAGTCTCCTGCTCAGCTGTTGATGAGCACTGCTATCCGGGCGCAGCAAACAGTTCCCACAGGTTGCACCTCCGAATCAGGTTGTTTCTCCAGGAATAAGCAGTTGCAGTTTCCTTTTCACTCACGGGTGCAGGACCCGAGTGACGTCAGGGTGTCTGTCTCCGCAGATGCCCACCGAGATTCAGCACCCGAAGTCTCCTGCTCAGCTGTTGATGAGCACTGCTATCTGGGCGCAGCAAACAGTTCCCACAGGTTGCACCTCTGAATCAGGTTGTTTCTCCCTATCGCTGTCTAACCAGCCAATTGGGACCCACGTAAAAAAAAAAAACAAAAAAACCCAACTCTGAGGTAGGCCACCTACACTATAGGTGTTTGTCATGGGTGCAGGCAGATGCCTAGGGAAACTTAAACTCACCCAAGGCTAGGCGTGGTATTGCCTGGAAGCTTAAGCGGCCCTAGCTGTCTCCCTAGGGTGTGATAGGCGCCTGAAATTGAGGCCAGCAAAAGGCTGGCCTACATTTCAAATAGATGAAGCTGCTAAGCTGACTGCAGCAAGGAAATCTCCCTGCCATGATCAGTTGAGCGGCCGCGGCAGAGAACCCCCCAAACCCCACCACAAGTCAGCCGGCAGAAAGAATGCCCACACCCTCCTGCTGCCACTCTGAACCTCCGCCCTGACACTGTCCATGACATGAGGGATGCCCAAATCCTCCTGCCGCTACCCCCAAACCTCTACCGAACACTGTCCCTTGGCAGGAGAGATGCCCAATTCTTCCTACCTCCCCCCCCAACTGCAGTAGGCAGAAGGGATGCCAACTTTCTCCTGCCAGCAGGCTCCCCCAAACACTTGACCCCCCAGACTTGAAACTCCCCCACCTTGACACCCCGGTACCCCCTCAGTCCCGAACTCTCCACTCTAGCACCCCAACCCCACACCCCATTCATTTTGTAGTTTGGTGGGCTGGAGGGATGCAGCTTCAGGGAGGGCTGCCGGCTCAGCTGGTTGGGGGGAAACTACACCTACTGGGTTCAGCTGAGTGGCTGTGGCAGGAGATTCCTGACCCGTAATGTGATGCCCACTCCCTCCTGCTGCCACCAAGAAGTGGTGACCCCACCTGAATCAGCCTGACAGGAGGGATGCCCACTCTCTCACCACTTCGCTGAACCCTGAACCCCTGCCACCTCCCCAAAGCAGCCTGGCAGGAGGGATGCCCACTTCTTCCTGCCTACACCCCCCCCCCCAGAACCTCCAACATCCCTGGACCGCCCCCCCCCCCCCCGGTTAAAGACCAGCAGGAGCGATGCCTACTCCCTCCTGCTGCCACCCCGACCCCTGAACCCCCAACGGAAACCCCAACACCCCATGGACTTAACCCCCTGAAACCCTCCCAAACCCTTAAGTCAACTCAGACAGCCCCCAACCCCCAATGCCTCTTAGAAGAAAGTCCAGCCAAAGGAATGCTTACTCCCCTCCAGCCAACAGGCCTGCCACTCCAAAATGGCTGGCCTTCCCATTCCTGGTACATTCTGGGATGCACCGAGGAAAGCCTTAGCAAAACAATAACTTCACCTCACTGAGTATGAAGAGAAAATCTTGTAAATAATGTGGTTAAAACTCTATTAGAGATATACCACAAAGTTCATTGCATGATATGCCTTGAATACTTGCTGTGCATCGTCATCTTCTTTATAATATGAAGTAAGACAGGCAAATGACCTTTAATGTTTCAATCGTTTATTCATTCTTTAACCATGCAGAGTTACTAGCATGGTTAAAGAATGAATAAACGATTGAAACATTAAAGGTCATTTGCCTGTCTTACTTCATATTATAAAGAAGATGACGATGCACAGCAAGTATTCAAGGCATATCATGCACTGAACTTTGTAGTATATCTCCTAATAGAGTTTTAACCACATTATTTACAAGATTTTCTCTTCATACTCAGTGAGGTGAAGTTATTGTTTTGCTAAGGCTTGCACAACCTCACTTTCATCTTTATACTACATTGAGATGCACCAAGGAAAGGCCTAAGGCCCTGACTGGCTCAGATGCCTAAGGCTCCTCCCATAGGAGGCCTTAAGCACTTTGGCCAATTGGAGTCTTAGATCTCCTTCCTAGTGCTTCTTGGGATGCACTGGGAGTGGCCTAAGACTCTGCTTGGCCAGATACCTAATGCTACTCCTAGATTATCCCTAGATGCACCAGGAAGGAGAAGGCCTAACATTTTGAAGAGGCAGGCCTGCTGGCAAGAGTGAGTGGGTATCCCTCCTGCTGGCTTTCATTAGAAGGTAACGGGGGTGGGGTGGGGGGGATGTCTGGGCAGTGAAGGCTGAGGCAGGAGGGAATGGGCATCCTTCCTGCCATTCCTACAGGGAATCAGGGGTGTGTGTGTGTGGGGGGGGGGCTCCTAGCATGCAGTTCCTGGCACAATATTTTTTTATTAATGGGCACAGATATGTGTGTGTAAGACACGTACATCTGTGCACACTTTTTAAAAAAGCTGCTCTCCCTGCTCCAAACAGCTGAGCAGCAGGGGAAGCTCCAAAGCTTTGAAAAGCAGCTTTGAAAAGTCCTGCAACAGTTGATTGGGGCAGGAACAGCAGCTTGACTGGAGTAAGGATCTGTGCCTAAAGTAGTATGGCCCTCCTGCCAGGAGCATACTGGGCCAGTGAGGATCCCAAAGAGATCCTTACACAGTTATCACGGATGCAGTAATCAAACTCTCACACTGGTGCAAACTCCATGGATGCTTCTAACCCTCAGGACTTGAACCAACCATTAAAAGCAGAACTAAATGCACAGCTTTGTTTTCATTATAGCCTTGTGAAAAAGTACTGCATAAACATTTCTACAAGTACCTTTTCCCTTGGGAAAAACAAACAGATTTGACTTTATTCTAAACAAGCCCCCAGTAATCCCTTCTCAACATCATGGGCAGTACTATACATGCTTTAGAACATGTATAATTTTACCGGGAATGAGGATGTGAAATTTTCATACTGTTCCTGCCTGTCTGGATGCAGAATGCTGTTGTACCCATGGAGATGGCTCAATTATTCTCCAAACAGGTTTGCAGTGCATTCTACTAAACAGTATTTCATCCCACAGTGGGGTGGATTGCACAGTAGCAGCACATTCCTAGCACCTGGAATGCAAGTAAGCCTCTGAAGGAATTAGGGAGAAAAGCAATCTTACTGTGATGTTGTGATTAGCCAATTACAGCTGTGCACACTTAAGTGAGATAAACTGATTTGACTAGGGTCATAGAAAGTTGCTTGTAGGGAAGCCTTGAATCAGGTGTCACGCCTCTCTTAAGAAATGCCCACTGGTTGCCAATTCCGCATTGAATTTCATACAAAATTGCACTTTTAACATTTAAGATCAGTCTTAATCAATCCCCTATCTTCCTTGATAGATTGTTAATTCCTTACTCTGCCACCAGTCCTACGTCTAAATGCTCATAATCTCCTTCTTTAAAAATCATTGGTACACGGCGTAACGAGATTTTTTTCAGTCACCGCGCCCCAGCTTTGGAATTTGCTCCCTAATTACCTTAGAGAGGAATCCATATTAGGCAAATTTAAGTTATCTCTTAAAAAGAAACCTAATTCTACTTTCCTTAATATATAAATCCTACCAATTAGGTTTTTCATCATATTTTCTGCCATTCTCCCAAAATTTTATTTTTATCCAGGCTTGGCCCCCTCCTTCCCTTCAATGCAAACTTTCTTTACAGCATTGTAGTTCCCTTTTTACCCCATGTGCCTGTTAGTCACTGTCCATTGAATGTTATGGAAGTATTTTTGTACCTATTGAATATTTTATTTGTATTAATGTACATTTTTGTGAATGTCCTGTACCCCTATTTAGTTTGTACAGCGCTTAGAAGGTTTTTATAAGCGTTTTTATCAAATTTTAAATAAACTGTAAACATTTATTTTAAGTTTTAAGATTTAGCATACATCTTTGCATTAGTTGCTCAAATGAGTTATATTATACAGTGTCACCATGTTGACCATTGGTCATTCCCCTTTACAGCTACAGTAGACATCTCACTGGCCCCAGAGGATTTAAAATCTAAGGGCTATACAGCATTTACTAACTTCCATTAATATCATATTTTTGTGCATATAAGCCACACACAATTATAGATGACATCCTAATACAAGCTGCATATTTTCTGCCTTCTGGTAAATGTGTCTTTGCCTAAGCCACACCTATACATTAGCTGTCTCTTGACAGTACAGATGCCTACAAATTGTACGTTTTAAACACAGATAGTAAACAATACAAATGAGTGGCTGTCTGTACAAAACTGGAAAATGTAAGCACACCTATTTAGGCACAGAAGAACAGGTGAGCAGACACTTCCGCTTTTGCCTGGGTATAAGCACCAAAGCTGCGCTTACCACAAAACACTTGTTCACATGTGTCAGGCACATTCCGCACCCCCTCTCACACTTTTGGGTTAATAGCATGATTTAATTGTGCATAAATTTGATAAACTTTACACTGCATAGTCCACTGCGCATTTATGTAAACAGGAACATGTATTAGCTGCACCAGAAGTTTATCCAGATAGCCAATTTTGGGCAGGCCTAAGTCTAAAGTGGGCAAGCCTCTCTCTTTCCCTCCCTTGCCACCCCCAGCCCAAGCAGCCCCTTTTTATCTCTCCCTTGCCAGCCCCCCTCAGCCTGTGCAGCCTCTCTCTTTCCCTCACTGCCATCCCAGTTCATTCAGTCTTTCTATTTTCTATCTTGACACCCTCCGGCTCATGCGGCCTCTCTCTTCCCTTCCCTTGCCAAACCCCTAGCCTGTGCCGCCTCTGTTTTTCCCTCCCTTGCCACCTCCCAGCCCATTCAGCCTCTGCTTTTCTCTCCCTTCCCCCCCCCAGCTCATGCACTCTCCCCTCCTCTTCAGGCCACCGGCAGTGGGTCCTATATACTGCCGATGGCTAACCCGGAAGCTTTCCCTCCGATGCAAAATGCAAATGCATCAGAGGAAAGGCTTCCAGATCAGCTGCCAGCAGTGTGCAGGACCTACTGCTGGTGGCTTGAAGAAGAGAGGGACTGCATGGGCTGGAGGGGTTGGCAAGAGTGGCCTGTAGCTGCTGGGTGGATGGGCCTGAACCCAAACTGGGCAGGACAGATCCATCTAGGCCCGCTCGTGGCTATGCCCCTGAGCCTCACCTTTGTACTGACTGCTACCCCTCCAGTCAAAATATAAAAACAAGTACAAGCTGTGGCTTATATGCATGAAAATACGATAATTTTAATGCATGTTAAATAATGAAAGCCATATTTTTCTTAATGAGGCCCATTTACTACATGAAGGTCAAATCTATAAGCTGTCACCTATGTTGGCACCAAATAAGCACTTTACATTATAGAATACTAGCACTTATGTGCATCCTTGGCACTAATAATTGGCATTTACATGTTTGTGCTTGGCACTCTTCTAAAAAGTATTTGCTGTATGCCTGATTCACTTACCCCCCAATTCTGTATATGGCGCCTTAAGTTGTAGGCGCAAATTGGTATGCACAGCCAGCTTGCACACACAACTTAATTGTTCAACAAGCCTAATCGGTGTCAATTAACACCTCATAACTGAAGCCAAATGACACTAATTCGAAGTTATGCATGCAGCTTGGTAGGCGCATTCTATAAAGTGCTATGTGTCAGTTCTAGTGCACAAATTTGAAAAGGGAGCATGGCCAGGGTAGGATAATGGGCGTTCCTAAAATTTATGTGCACTGTTAAAGAATACCCTTGAAGCACGTGTAAGTTAGGTGCAGGTCTGGTTATCCTTGGCCTAAATGGGTGCACCTAAAAGTTATGACACGCTTTGGTGCTTAGTGCAATTCTATAAGATATGCAAACCTCTTATAGAACTGAACTAAGTGCCGTTCTAGTCAGCACCAATAATTTGGTCACCATTTATAGAACATGTAGCTGAAGGGGGGGGGGGGATACACAAGCTGGAGCATGAATGGGCCATGGGTGTATTGCTATGCAAAAAAGAAAAAGGAATTGGCTCACAATAAGAATTCTCCCAGAAGGAAAAGATTGAAAGGAAAAAATATAATTGAAAATAGATCTAATTTAATAATATTAAACAGGCCTCTGATACAAAAGCCCTTAGTACAATGGACATCAGTATGAGAACGTTCGGATAGCACGCAGTGTGTATTTAGGGCTCAGGCAGTGGCTTTCTGATGACTTGTATCAACCAGACAGAGGTCTAGATAAGGACTGCCTGCTATGCAACATGCACAGTTTAACTTAACTTTAGGTTTTTCTGGACAACTCTAAAATACCATTCTAACATTGCACTGTGAAGCAAGAATTCTGACTGCAGTTTGTCACATACCTTTCGGTCATTCTCAGATTCACGGAATATTAACTTGTCTACTGCATTGGTGTCAATTGCCCGAACAGTCTGCATTTTAGTCTTTGCACAAAGTGTCTAAATAGAAAAATAAGAGAGAACAGGATATGTCAGGTTAACAAAGGATTGATAAAAAAAACCCAACCCAACTAAATACAAAAGCGCAAATACAAAGAAGCAATATAGATACAAGAAAAATACACTCTCCATGAATAGGTACATGAATGGCATAGGTACATCAGAGCAGCAAAGGGAACAAAGGGAATCCAACCCCACCCAGCAAGCGGAGGCAAGGAAATAGCTGGTTCGGGAGACGATCTTTTATTGCCTCTAGAAGATGTATTCAGCCCAGCGAATGATGAGAACAAAAAACTGTGGATGAGGATGTTCTGAGAGATGATTTATTTATAACTCTTCACAATAAAAGAAATACAAATGCAAGTTGATAGTCCACATATTTTTGTCCTACCAGACCCTACATGGTCCGTGTTTCAACGAACACGCCTTCCTCAGGGGTCCGGGTGGATATAAAAATCTCATATAAAAAATGTAGACTAAAAACAATATACGTTCAAAGACACATATATTGTTTTTAGTCTACATTTTTTATATGAGATTTTTATATCCACCCGGACCCCTGAGAAAGGCGTGTTCGCCGAAACACGGACTGTGTAGGGTCTGGTAGGACAAACATATGTGGACTATCAACTTGCAT
This sequence comes from Geotrypetes seraphini, assembly GCF_902459505.1. Lineage (NCBI taxonomy): Eukaryota > Metazoa > Chordata > Amphibia > Gymnophiona > Dermophiidae > Geotrypetes > Geotrypetes seraphini. The sequence goes on from NC_047087.1 coordinate 266,299,123, forward strand.
TTGTATTTGTTTTATTGTGAAGAGTTATAAATAAATCATCTCTCAGAACATCCTCATTCACAGCTTTTTGTTCTCATCGTTTGATTTACTCTCACTGTGGAATATTGGGTCTTCTTTTTGTTCTCTTGCTGTGTTCTGCCCAGTTCCAGGCTTAAAAAAAATATTTTGTAGTCTTAGAATCTAGATTAATAGATGTACTGTAATCTATTACAGATATTTAGGCCTCTACCTGTTCCCTGTGGCAAAACCCATTATCAGCACCTGGCAAAGGAAAGCCTAGTAGAGCTGCACAGAGGTGGCTTAAGTAGTCTGGAGGTGGGCTTTTGAACCATAGAAAGAAGGACCCTGGCCCATAAGCCTGGGAGAAAAATGTGAGCCACCCAAAAAAAATCCCCAAACCCTACTATACTGCCATATTGGTGCCACCTGCAACCATAAGGGCTACTGGGGTGGTAGACAGGTGGGTCTAGTAGGTTTTGGGGGTGTTTTAGGGGGGCTCACCATGACCTGCAAGGGAGGTCAGATGAGATATTTATGTGGCACCCTTTTTGTGAGAACAGTGCCCTGTTCCAGGGAAAGAAGCTGAAGCAGATAGGAGCGCAGGTGGTCTTCTCGTCAATTCTTCCAGTGAGAAACAGAGGCAGAGCTAGAGAAGAGCGTATTCAACGGACTAACGAATGGCTCCGCGATTGGTGCATAGAAATGAACTTCGGATTCCTGAACCATGGTGAGACGCTCCAGGGACTGCAGGGACCAGACGGACTCCACCTGACCAGAAGAGGTAGAAACGTATTTGGACATCGATTAGCCCGCCTACTCCATAGGGCTTTAAACTAGGTAAGTTGGGGGAGGGTACATACTTATATCCCAGAGCAGTAAGAAACCACCCTGAGGAGGCAAGTGGCATTCACACTACAAAGTCTAAGGTAAGTACCAAGGATACCCACAACATTTCAGGGAGAAAGATCACTGATAATTTAGGAGCCACACTAACTCACAAGGGAATCTCTTCACAGATATGGAGGGCTATGTATGTTAATGCACACAGCTTGGGAAATAAAATTCTAGAATTAGAGACTGAGATAACAAATGCAGATCTTGACGTGATAGCGATATCCGAAACCTGGTTCACGGAATCGCATGGGTGGGATATGGTTATACCAGGGTACAACCTACTTCGTTGCGACCGAGTGGGTAAATTGGGAGGAGGAGTAGCGCTATACACTAAGGAAAGCATCAAAACCACCAGAATCACAGATATTAGATACACCGGGGAATCCCTCTGGGTGAACCTGGCCAGAGGGAAAGAAAAATGCCTATACCTTGGTGTGATATATAGACCTCCCAGACAACAGGAGGACAAAGACATGGAATTAATTGAGGACATAGAGAACATCACGCTGCGCGGAGACTTAGTAATGCTAGGAGACTTCAACATGCCAGATGCAGATTGGAACACACTCTCCGCGACTACGGGAAGCAGCAAAAGAATATTAAACTCCATAAAGGGGGCACGTCTCAAGCAAATGGTGTTGGAGCCCACCAGGGATCAGGCATTACTAGACCTGGTCCTCACCAACGGAGATAACGTCACGGAAGTCTCAGTAGGAGACACACTGGCCTCCAGCGACCATAATATGGTATGGCTCAACCTTAAGAAAGGTTTCCCTAAGACAAACACAGCAACAAGGGTTCTCAACTTTAGAGGTACAGACTTCAGCAGCATGGGAGATTTTGTCCATCGGGAGCTATATAAACAAGCAAAATCTGACAATGTGGAGGGTATGTGGTCGTCTCTGAAATCCATACTACACGAAGCAACAGACCGATACATAAAGACAGTAAGTAAACGCAGGAGAAACAAAAGACCCCAATGGTTCAGTAAAGAAATTTCAGACCTAGTTAAACAGAAAAAAGACGCATTTATCACCTACAAACATCTAGGCAGAGAGGGGGCAAAAGAGTACTATCTAGACAGATCTAAAGCTGTCAAAACAGCAGTCAGAGAGTCCAAACTCCAAATGGAGGAAGAGTTAGCACGGAAAATTAAGAAAGGGGATAAATCTTTCTTCAGCTATATTAGTGACAGGAAAAGAAACAAAGATGGGATAGTACGCCTGAAGCAATCGGACGGTAACTTTGCGGAATCAGATTCTGAGAAGGCAGAACTACTAAACCAATACTTCTGTTCAGTATTCACCCGAGAAGCGCCGGGAGTTGGTCCACAGCTGCAGACGGGAGATAACCAGAAAGACCCGTTTCAAGATTTTGAATTTACGCCCAGTAGCGTCTACGACGAACTATCAAGACTCAAAGTAAACAAAGCCATGGGACCAGATAACCTACATCCCAGAATGCTAAGGGAGTTAAGGGAAGTCCTGGCAGAACCATTATCTGTTCTTTTCAATCTTTCCCTAAGCACAGGAAGGGTCCCCTTGGACTGGAAAACCGCCAACGTAATCCCACTCCACAAAAAGGGCTGCAGGACAGAGACAGCAAACTACAGACCAGTAAGTCTCACGTCTATAGTTTGTAAACTCATGGAAACACTGATCAAACAGAATATTGACACAATCCTAGATGACGAAAAACTGCGTGATCCACACCAACACGGGTTCACCCAGGGTAGATCCAGCCAATCTAATCTGATTAGCTTTTTTGACTGGGTTACTAGACAACTGGATGCTGGAGAGTCACTGGACGTAGTGTATTTGGACTTCAGTAAAGCATTTGATAGCGTCCCTCATCGAAGATTACTGAACAAGCTAAAATCGATAGGATTAGGAGACACTCTAACTACATGGGTTAGGGATTGGCTGAGCGGCAGACATCAAAGGGTAGTGGTGAACGGTACCCCATCTGAAGCATCGGACGTGATAAGTGGAGTGCCGCAGGGCTCGGTCCTGGGTCCGATTCTATTCAACTTATTCATAAGAGATATGACGCAAGGACTTAGGGGAAAGGTATCGCTGTTCGCCGACGACGCCAAACTTTGCAACATAGTAGGTAGAAGCTTATTACCTGATAATATGACACACGATCTACTGCTGCTGGAACAATGGTCAACTACTTGGCAGCTTGGCTTCAATGCTAAAAAATGCAAGGTAATGCACCTGGGAAAGAGAAACCCGCGTAGAACTTATGTACTAAATGGTGAAACCTTGGTTAGGACCACAGCGGAACGCGATCTAGGAGTGATCATTAGCGAGGACATGAAGGTTGCCAATCAAGTGGAGAAGGCTTCCTCCAGAGCAAGACAAATGATGGGGTGTATCCGCAGAGGTTTCGTCAGCAGGAGACCTGAAGTTGTGATGCCGTTGTACAGAGCCATGGTGAGGCCTCACTTAGAGTACTGCGTTCAGTTTTGGAGACCTCACTACCGAAAGGACGTGCTGAGAATCGAGTCGGTACAGTGAACAGCCACCAGGATGGTCTTGGGGCTCAAGGATCTCACGTATGAAGAAAGACTAGAGAAATTGCGGATGTACTCACTTGAGGAAAGAAGGGAACGGGGAGATATGATTGAAACGTATAAGTATATCACAGGGCACATCGAGTCAGAAGAAGATATATTCCGGCTCATGGGACCCTCAACCACCAGAGGGCATCCGCTAAAAATCAGGGGAGGGAAGTTTCATGGCGACTTCAGGAAGTATTTCTTCACCGAGAGAGTTGTGGATCATTGGAACAGACTCCCACTCCAGGTGATAAAGGCCAGCAGCGTGACGGATTTTAAGAGAAAATGGGATACTCACGTGGGATCTTTAAGGGAGTAAACTCAGGGGGGGAGGATACTTGGAATGGGCAGACTTGGTGGGCTATAGCCCTTTTCTGCCGCTTTTTTCTATGTTTCTATGTTTCTATAAGGTTCCCCACTACTCTGTTGCCATGTCTGGGTGGCCAGTCCATCACTTTGCTGACCCCTCCCATGTCCAAAAGGTCCTTTTCTACAGTTTTGGACTTGAATGATTTTTTGGAGAATGAAGTATAACATAGATGAAGTATAACATGAAGTATAACATAGATGACTTGGCAGTCTGGACAATCAAATGGCTGGATGTATAATTAGACAATTAAAAAAAAATATATATATATTGGACATATTTTTCATGGACTTTGGATGCTGCCGACTTTCAGCAACTAGAATTCAAGGCCCAAAACGGACTTAGAAGTTTTTTTAAAATTATTATGCCACTTTCTGTCTCTACAAATTTTTTGGCATACCCATGTTTTTCTTCAAGAAAAATGTAGAATTATTATCCTAATTGTAATATACAGGCTAACATATTGCCATAAGAAAGCCAGCAGGAGTGGTAGTAGTATAACAAAGACGTATATTCTGCTCCCATATCTTCACACAATTTTTTTGAAAAATCTTACTTTTACTGTGCGAGATTTTATAAAGTTTATCACATCTATCACGTGCTCTAGGACAAAATTCAATGTAGGACTCAAATGCCTTGATGCAAGTACTTTTCTATGTATTATGCAATGGGCCCAAAAATCCAAAATAGGGAATGGAGGGCTAAATAATCAAAACAAAAAAACTTCACTCCATTAATAATAATACAACCAACACAGCTATGCACCAAATGAATTTCACAAACAAAAGAAAAACTTTAGATAACGGGAGAGGTTATAGCTAACAGGATAAGGTGTATATATGAAAAAGTTTTTATTTATTCATTACAAAATTGCACCCAGGGAGGGGGGTGGGTGATTATGATATGATATGATATGATTTTGATATGATCAATGCTGTCTTGTTAAAATGTTTATTTTATTTTTATTTTTCCTCTAACTCTACTTTTCACTTCTCTATTACCCTCCAGGTACTTTAGTTAGATTGTGAGCCTTCGGGACAGTAAGGGAATTTTTCAAGTACCTTTCTTATTTCTAATCTTAATGTATATTTTCTGTAAACCGCTTAGAACCTAACGGTATATAAGAAATAAATTACATTACATTACATTACATTTTGGGATTGTGATGTGGGAATATGTAAGTAATATTATTTGGTTTTCATGAGTGTGTTATAATAGGGGGAGGGAGAAAATAATTTTAGGTGGAAAAATTCTGTAAAATATCAGTGCTGTTTTTATAACTGTTTCTGTATGTATTCCTATCCGCACCGTTTTAGTTTCTTCAAAAATGAATAAACATATTTCTTTAAAAAAAAAAAGATAATGGGAGAGGTGAACCCACACTATACCATCCAAACATCACAGGCAGAAAAAAAAACTTTTGTTAATGTGAAAAAAACCAAGTGATAGTCCCAAAGATAAAGTCCACCGACCGACGATCGTTTCATGGCACAAAAGGAGGACATATTCGATGAAATCTGGACATCTGGTAACCCTATGCCCCATCCCCAAAAGGTAAATTATCAACTCCTACCAGGAAACTACACCTTTAAAGGTAAGCAAAATATATTTCAAAACAGATTCTTTAAATGATTACATTAAAAATCCTAAGAACATAAGAATTGCCATCTCCGGATCAGACCCTGGGTCCATCAAGTCCGGTGATCCGAACATGCTGAGACCCGGCATGGATTTAGTCCCCATATCACTGTATGCTTCTCAAGGGAGATGTGCATCTAGTTTACCCTTAAATCCTAGAACGGTGGATTCTGCAATTACTTCCTCTGGGAGAGCATTCCAGGTGTCCACCACTCGCTGCATGAAACAGAACTTCATGATATTCGTCCTGGACCTGTCCTCCCTCAGCTACATAAATATTATACATAAATATAAAATCATATTTTATAATGCTATCTGGTATCTAGATTTGTGTTTAAATGATGGGTATAGATGCATGAGTACAAATCGTGCCCTACAAATGATAAATGAACACATTAAGACTACTTGTTTGGTATCTAGGACGTGATGAATCACTTTTCAAAGATGAATTTTATGATCTGCAATAGATAAAGCTAAACTATCTTTTCTAAAAGTGGCTTTTGCCATAAAAGACTAGTTTCTTTATTTGAACAACAAAAAACGATTTATCACCCACTTTCCTGTGATGCCCAAGCAACAGAATCAGTTTCATTTACTCTAATCACAGCTGTATAGTTATGATAAGAGCCCTTCCGGAGATACTTTGGCCCTGATTCTCCAAAGTGCCGTCCCGATTTTTGGCAGCTGTAGGCGTCCTACAGCTGTCTAATCAGCCAATCGGGATGCACGTTTTTTTAAAAAAAAATGCTCCCCAGGCAGGCCTGAAGGCACCTCCGGGAGCCTAGGGAGATCCGCAAGATGCCTAAGCTCATCTAAGGGCCTTAGGCGAACCTAGGCGGCCCTACGCGTCTCCCTAGTAGAGGAGAAGCTTAAAATGTAAGCCAGCAAAATGCTGGTCTACATTGTAAGTAGACGCGGCCGCTATACTTATCGCGGCAAGGGATCTCTCTGCCGCTATAAGTATAGCGGGCCGCGGCCTGTCCGATCGCTGGCAGGAGGGTGCCCAATCCCTCCTGCCCGAAGACGCACCCCCCCCCGACACTACTGACCACCCCCCCCCAACATTACCGATCTCCCCCCCCCGACAATATCGATCGCTGGCAGGAGGGTGCCCAATCCCTCCTGCCCGAAGATGCACCCCCCCGGCGCTAACAACCCCCAAACCTCCACTCCACCAAACCTGTTCTTATGGCCAGATGGGTCTTGCACGTCCAGCCGGCAGGCACGCCTCGTCGAAATGAGGCGGGCCCGCCCCTTCCCGCCGAAGCCTAAGGCCTGATTGGCCCAGGCTCTAGAAGCCTGGACCAATCAGGCCTTAGGCATAGCGGGTCCGCCCATCCCTAACCAGCGTCTGTAACATGGACGCCGGTTACAGAATCGGGGTTTAGTTTAGGCCGATTCTGAATAGGACGCCTCTCCCGGGCGTCCTATACAGAATCAGGGCCTAGGTGTCTTGCGGGCCTCGCCTTCAATATAGGCGGCCTGCCTGGGGAGCATAAAAAAAACAAAACGTGCATCCCGATTGGCTGATTAGACAGCTGTAGGACGCCTACAGCTGCCTAAAATCGGTACGCACTTTTGGAGAATCAGGGCCTTTAAGTCCTGGGATGGAGTCAACAGTTCAAGGTTCAGTACTCAGGGAGGTGAATATACAGTAAATAAGATATATCAGGGTTACCGGATTTTTTGACATAGAAACCTGGACATATGGCCCCATCTGGTTATGTTTCACCCCACCTTGTTCTGCCTCAAGCCCCGACCCCACAAAGTCTTGTCTTTCTTCTCCTCCTTCCGGGCAGCGACTGGAGGGCCTCTGAGCATGCATGAATGCATTTGATGTCATCCGCACATGCTCAGAGGCTCTCCAGATGTGGGTAAGGCCTAGTATTTTTGAATTTTTTTCAATTTTGAGGATCTCATCAGTGGCCAGTACCAGATCTGTGCGTTGTAGCAAGTTATAGTCCCCAAACTAAAGCATTTTGGTCTTGTTTTCTATGTTTAAGGAAGCTCTTTTGTGTTCATGTGCTCAGGTCCTCTATGGTCTTCACTAGGTGTGTAGGATGGCCTCAAGAGAGTCTCCGGCTACACAAAGTAGGAAGATATGATCCTCGCAAGAAAATGTGTGGATTTGAGGGGAGGAGAATCTTTTTTCCAGGGCCCTTAAGTAGATGTTGAACAAGGAAGGACTCAGCAGGAATCCTTGTGCACAAAAAGCAGTCCATTTTTGGGACCTTCCTTTCTTACTTTATAGGTCCTAACTTTCTAAGAATTCTGCAAACCATTTTATGCCTAATTCACTCAACTTTAGCAGTAGTAGAGAATGGCCTACCATGTCAAATGCAGCAGAAATGTCAAACTGTAGCAACACAGATTTTCTACTTCTGCATAAATACGATTTTGCCTTTGATATCATTTCAAGCAGTAATGATTTTATATTATGTGACTCTCTGACCATGTTGTGAATTGTGAAATCCATCGGTCTGGTTTAAGAAGTCTGACAGTTGTATATTGACACATAATTCTAACAGTTTTGCAGATCATGGTATTATTCCTGCCACTGGCCTGGGAGAGTCCAAACAATCAAAATGATGATTTTGCCTGTGATTTGTTACCAAATGAGTATGTTACCGGTTTATTTTCAAAGTTCCTTTTATAAGAAATTAAATGGTATTCTTACAAAATTTCTTTGGCTGGGTAAAACTGTTAGAATAGCCTTAGTATCTTTGCAAAAATCACAATCGGCGGGAGGGGTAAATTTTCCAAATTTCTACAGGTATCACCAAGCCTTTACTTTGCGTCAGATTATGTATCGGATCCTTCCTAAACTCATGGAGAATCTGCCAGATTCATTGATATTGGAAAGTCATCTTTTGGCCCCATTACTTCTTAGCCATATTTTGAGTATCAAGCTTCCTAGAATATACAAGGACAATGTTATTCTTCTTTCCACCTGGAATACATTAAAATTTATAAACACCTTAACTCCTACTCCAATACAACAATCCACGTGTCAATCCCTATGGTTACACCCCAATATACAAATTGGTAAGTCTAAAATCCTCTGGAAACAATGGTTGCAGGCAGGTATACGTACTCTAGATGATGTAATTCAAAATCTCAAGGTTATAAATGGTTGCAGTTGAAACAAGCCATTCAGAAAGGGTTCCCTGATTAGCATAACTTAAAAAATCAGAATAGCTTGCTGGGTCTGTGTTTCCAGACAGATTTTCAAGGCCATCAGGCCGCTAAGTGGTACAAATTAATATCCGAATATTTGGCAAAAAAACTCTAAAACAAGCTTAAAAGATATTTGGAGTATAGAAACAAAGCAGCATATTTCTGCTAAGCAATGGCCACAGATTTGGACTTGGAGAATGAGATGTACAGAGTCAGCATCTATGAGACAAACTTGGTTCTTTTTGTTATATAGTATTTTTTGGACCCCCAGTTTGTTTACAAAAGTTGGATAGTTCATATTCTAATAGATGCTGGCATTGTCATCTTGAAGTAGGGACACTAGATCACTTGTTGTTTTATTGTCCCTTGATACTCAATTTTTAGAAATCAATATGGGGAAAAATTACTATGGTACTCGAGGTCTCGATACCATTGTCTTATGATGTGGTCCTATTTGGGACATTGTTGAAAGCTAAGAATCCAATAGACATTTATAAAAGCAAACTTCTTCTGATTATGACAGGGGTGGCCATGCAATTAAAACCAGAAACTTGAAGAATTGGGACAGATTATTTTTTTTCTTTTTGGTGGGAAACACTCTGTATGTATTATAGATACGAAATAATGCATGCAGAACAATTGGGAAATAATAAAACATTTAAAAAAAATATGGGGTCCATTAGAGATATTTGTCAAACAAAAGACTGATTGATTAACCTTTAATTCCTTGATGATTTTTACGCACATCCAGAGAGGGTGGGAGGGAGTAAAGTACTTTGTTTCTTATTTGTTCAATGATATGTATTATCTGACTGTATATTTTGTTGGCGCTTTGTATAAGTTCTGAAAATGAATAAAGATTTACAAAAAAAAAAAAAAAAAAGACGTGTAACATAGTAGATGACGGCAGATAAAGACCCAAATGGTCCATCCAGTCTGCCCAATCTGATTCAATCTAAAAGTTTGTTGTTGGGTTTTTTCTTTCTTAGCTAATTCTGGGCAAGAATCCAAAGCTCTGCCTGTTACTGTTCTTAGGTTCCAACTCCTGAATGTCAAATCTCACTCCAGCCCATCTACACCATCCCCGCCATTGAAGCCCTCCACAGCCCATCCTCAACCAAACGGCCATATACAGACACAGACCATGCAAGTCTGCCCAGTACTGGCCTTAGTTTTTCAATATTTACTATTTTTTTCTGTTTCTAGATCCTCTGTGTTCATCCCACGCTTTTTTGAACTCCGTCACCGTTTTCGTCTCCACCACCTCTCTCGGGAGCACATTCCAGGCATCCACCACCCTCTCCGTAAAGAAGAATTTCCTTACATTGCTCTTGAGTCTACCATCCCTCAACCTCAAATTATGACCTCTGGTTTTACCATTTCCTTTCTCTGGAAAATATTTTGTTCTACGTTAATACCTTTTAAGTATTCAAGTGTCTTCTAAAGTTGCTGATATACGTGTTAAAGGCAGTTTCAGGAAGAAATTTAAAAGGTAGTGTTCTGACCAGATAACTGGTTCCCAAGTAACATGGACTATCAAGGGGAAATTTAAATTTTTAGATATACCAGATATGAAATCTAGACAGCGACCACCGTTATGAGTAGGATCATATGCCTTACTACTTATTTAAAGAATTTTGTAACTTGTTGGAAAGTAGTACTAATTGGTTATCCTATTTGTCAGGCTTTTCTTTCTTGTGGCACATTTGTGTGTCCCTTATATCTAGGCTTCCTTTATGATATTCCAAAAGGTCTATAGCTTCTAGCAGTGAGAGCTCAAACATGAATCCCTATCATCATACCTAGTGTAAAATTAATGCTAAAAGAAACAAAATGTATTAACATGTCAGTCTGTTCATCAGGAAAACTATGAACAGTTTTAAACTGTTAAATTATAGTTGGTTTTTTGGGGTTGTTGTTTTTTTAATCATACAAGAGCATTTTAGAATATTTATGACTTGGAATATCTGATCCAAAGCTATTGTGGGTTTCTGAGAATATATTTTGGCTATCAATTTGTGTGAATTTATTTTTTTTGTAATCTGTTAATGCAATGTGCCCACATAGTGGAATACATAAATAATAAACAAGAATCAGGTTTACTGGGAAATCTTAGAAGATTCCAGCCCTTGGGAGAACCAAATTTGTCACTTTATTTTATTGATTTTTATGTAAACAATTACCCTCTAGCACCTACCACTGCAATTTTCCTTGGATCCTAATTTGCCCCTTTTGACATGTAGTTAACATTTTGCCATCTGTGTCTGCCTACTATTTTCAGTGAGGTAATCCAGCAGCAATTCATTCCCAAAGTGCACTCTCTGATACCAGGCATTGAAATTCAAAGCACAGATTAGCTAATCGGGTCAAGGCCACAAAAAATAGCCCTTTGGACTCATGTGTCACAAATCAGTCTGGTCGCCTTTAAACAGTGCACCAGATTAGAACAAGCACCCGAACAAACCAAAGCGGAAAACCGGCCACTCTCTAAAGCTGGTTTCTAAAGCCCTAACAAATCGCTCCATCTTTCACTCATTTAAACTTTCCAAATGAGGGTCAATATGGTCCCCTAGCATCCAAATGCTAATGCGCTTAAGTGTGCTTAAGCAGCTTTCCAGAGTGAATGGGCCAGAGAAGGGCTCCAACAGACAAGGCAGAGTTACTGTCGCTGTCAAAAAGTCATTGTAGCCACCCCCAGAGTGGTCACAATTCAAGAAATTCATGATTTCTGTCCCTTAAAAGCATCTGCTTGAAAACAGGGTTTTTTTTTCTGAACTGCTTTATCTCCCAACTTCAGGCTTGCTCCAAAAGAATAAAAATCTGATCAATTGCTGAAATGCAAGACAAGGAAAGGGACCCCCAGAACTTACTGCTCTCCAATTTCACACGCACTCACAAAGTTACCTTATTCATCAAAACAGCAACTGGGATAAGAGCTCATTTCTTATACAGTCTTGGAGCATTCCCCTTTCCTGCCTCTCTTTTCAATTCTTACCCAGTCGTAGGCAGCCAAGCAGAAAACTTTCAGGAGCATGTCCCTTTCTAAGCAAGTATACTCAAGAAGGGATTTTACTTTTCTAAAAAAAAAAAATAATAATAATAATTTCAACTGGTATAAAAACAGAAGATTCTCAGTTGATGAAAGTTTCTTTACAGGAAAAATTACCTCATTAAAAAGGCAGAAGGCACATCTGTGCTGCAAGAATTGGCAAATATGCATATGAAATATATGCTAGGTACTGTTTTTTTTGTTTTCTTTTTTTCGTTATGCAAACATCTTTTCCATTTGGAATTAAAGGAACAGTTATTGCAATTTATGTCCAAATGCAAAAGAAAAATCCTCATGGTATTATAAAAGGAATTTTATTTTATAATATCATTTTCTTTTATAAATCTTTATTTTTAAAACATATAAAAAGTGCAACAATTATACATTTAGAAATATCAAATAACAAGACTTACATTCTTGCAAATAACTAAAACAAATTACCCTACCCCACCTTTCCCTCCCTCCCTACCTGGATGTGTATGGAAACCGAATTAAATCCAGGAGCTAAAGAATCAATCATTCTGTTGCTCAACAAATGACTTTAATGGACTCCAAATCACTTTGAAAGTCTTACCATTCCAGATTGTTCTGCTATCATCCTTTCATATCTATAGTATAAACAAAGGGCTCCTTTTACAAAAGCGCACTAAAAGTTTTAGCGTACGTTAATGCCCTGCACGTTAGCCGCTACCGCCTCCTTTTAAGCAGGCAGTAACTTTTCAGCTAGCGCGCGCTATAGCACATGCTAATCTTGTGCTTGCGTTAAAAATGCTAGCGCACCGTAGTAAAAGGAGCTCAAAGTGTTTCCCACCAAAAAGAAAAATTCAGTCTATCCCAATTTTTCCAATTTCTAGTTATTAATTGCATGGCCACTCCTATCATCATAATAATAAGTCCATTTTTATATTTGTCAATTGGACTGTTAAGTTTTAACAATGTTCCAAATAAAACCATGTTATACGACAATGCAATAGAGACATCTAATATCAAATTGATTTTACCCCAAATTGACTTCCAGAAATTGAGTATCAACGGGCAATAGAATAAAAGATAATCCATTGTTCCTATTTCAAGTTGAAAGTACTAGCATCTATTAGATTTTGAGAATCTAATTTTTGTAAATGATCTGGGGTCCAAAAAATTCTATATAACAAAAAGAACCAAGTTTGCCTCATAGATGCTGATGCTGTACATCTTTTTCTTCAAGTCCAAATCTGTGGCCACTGCATAGCAGAAATATTCTGCTTTGTTTCTATGCTCCAAATGTCTCTTAAAGTTGTTTTTGTATGTTTCATCAAATAATCAGATATTAATTTGTACCACTTGGTGGCCTGATGCCCTTGAAAATCTGTCTGGAAACATAAACCAGGCAAACTATATTAATTTTTAAGATTCTGCCAGTCAGGGAACCCTTTCTGAATGGCCTGTTTCAACTGGATCCATTTATAACCTTGAGATTTTGAGATATTGAATGATTGTTGTAACTGTAAGAAAGATACTATTTTACCATTCAAAATTACATCATTTAGAGTACGAATGCCTGCCTGCAACCAATGTTTCCAGAGGATTTTAGACTCACCAATTGGTATCTTGGAGTTCAACCATAGGGATTGACATTTTATTTGCTATATTGGATTTGGAGTTAAAGCATCTATAAATTTTAATGTAGTCCGAGTTGAATGAAAAATAATGTCCTTGTATATTCTAGGAAGTTTGATACTCAATATATGACTAAGATGGAGTGGGGCCATAAGATGACTTTCAAGAATCAACCAATCCAGCAGATTCTCCATGAGTTCAAGAAGGATCCAATACATACCTTGACGTACAATAAAAGCTTGATGATATCTGTAAAAATTTGGAAAATTTACCCCTCCCATCGAATGAGATTTTTGCAAAGATACTAAGGCTATTCTAGAAGTGTTACCAAGCCAAATAAATTTTGAAATAATCCCATTTAGTTTTTTTTTATAAAAAGATAACTGAAAATAGACTGGTAACCTACTCATTTGGTAACATACTACAGGCGAGATCATCATTTTGATGGTTTGGACTCTCTCGCACCAAGAAAGATGTAGTAAATTCCATCGCTCACACATTTCTTTGACCTTTAATAATAAGGATTTTCATGTCTTTTGAATCATTATACCTAAGTATTTTATTCCCTCTTCCTTCCAAAGGAATGGGAATGGATCAAGTATTCCTTTTACACAATGTACATTCAAAGGAAGAACTTCTGATTTACTCCAATTTATCTTATAACCAGAAAATTTACCAAATCGATCAACCAAATCCAGTAAATGAGGGATGGTTGATTCAGGATTCTTCAAATGAAGCAAAATATCATCTGCATAGGCTGAAACCTTATAATTTCGACCTGCATAAGGAATTCCCTGTATCTCTTTTGCCTGCTGAAAAGCCGACAAGGGTTCCAAAACAATATCAAAAAGCAAAGGAGATATAAGGCACATCCTTGTCTAACTCCCCTCTTTAAACAAAAATGTTCTGAGAATGTATTATTAATATATAATCTGGCTGAGGGGGAACTATACAAGGTTTGGATCATTTGAATAAATCTGGAATCCATCCGAAACCAATCCATTGTTTGGTACATAAAAGTCCATTCTACTCGATCAAAGGCCTTCTCTGCATCCAAGGAACAGATAAGGCTGGATCATCTATTATTTTTACTAAATTAAACATATGAAGTGGCAATCTAGTATGTTTGCAGAATGTCTTCGAGCAACAAAACCCGTTTGGTGCATTCCAATAATATGAGGGAGAGCCTTAGCTAACCTTAGAGCCAATAGTTTAGCTAAAATTTTTCCATCCACATTAATTAAAGAAACCAACATGGAATCTCTGTTTGGTTTAGGCAAAATAATAGTAAGAGCTTCTGCCATAGTACCTGATAACTAACCTTTCACCAGTTGTGATTGATACAATTGAAAAAGATGAGGTAGCAGTAAACTTTGAAAAGATTTGAAAAACTCCACTGTAAATCCATCACTACCTGGAGCAGATCCAGCTCTGAGAGACTTCAATGCTGACTGAATCTCTGGAAAAGATATAGGCGCCTCAAGATTTTCTTTTAGTTTCAAGTTTCAAGTTAATTAATTTTTAATATACCGACCATCAGCGGGTATCTAGCCCAGTGGTCTCGAACTCAAACCCTTTGCAGGGCCACATTTTGGATTGTAGGTACTTGGAGGGCCACAGAAAAAATAGTTGATGTCTTATTAAAGAAATGACGATTATGCATGAGGTAAAACTCTTTATAGTTTATAAATCTTTCTTTTTTGTTAAGTCTTAATAATAATGTTGTAATTTATAGGTAAAGAGACATAAGATCAAGAAACTCTTTTTTTTTACTTTTGTGATTATGATAAACATACCGAGGGCCTCAAAATAAGACCTTGTGGGCCGCAAGTTTGAGACCACTGAGTTAAGGGGAACAGTTAATCTGCTGGTTGGGTTGGAAGGCAGAGGGGAGAACAGGACAATCAAGCCATTGTGACATCACTGATGAGGTTGGCTCTTATTGGTGGAATGAGGCATTATGACATCACAATCTGAGCTCTGCTTCCTAAAGACAAACAGGATGTCATGGATACAGTTAAGGCAGTGGACTCCAGCGCAAACCCTTTGCAGGGCCACATTTTGGATTTGTAGATACTTGGAGGGCCTCAGAAAAAAAGAGTTAATGTCTTATTAAAGAAATGACAATTTTGCATGAGGTAAAATTCTTTCCTTTTGGCTAAGTCTTAATAATAATATTGTAATTTATAGCTAAAGAGACATATGATCAAGAAACTCTTTTATTTTACTTTTCTGATTATGATAAACATACTGAGGGCCTCAAAATAGTACCTGGCGGGCTACATGTAGCTCCCGGGCCACAAGTTTGAGACCACTGATTTAGCCGGTTTACAATAAAAGATAAAATAAAGTAAAATTATGCTAGTAGATTGTAAAACTAAATAAAAGAGTAAAAGGGAAAGTGAACAATTAAAGACATTGACAATGACAGACATGAAAGTGGGGTTGACGTGGGAGGGAGGGGGGAAGTTATATCATTAGTGGTGAAAAGAGTGTAAAGGAAATGAGAGAAAAAAAAAAGTTTTGAATATGAGAGGGAGGGGGAGGGAAGGAACAGAAGGGAGTGAGGTTGCTTCATAAAAGCGGTTGGGTGAATTGGAAATTGGAGATTCATGAGCAATAGAATGCGTCTTGAAATAAGGTTTTCAGATTAGTCTTGAATTTATCAATATGTTTTTCCTGACGAAGTTGGGATGGCAAGGCGTTCCATAGAGTAGGAGCGACTACTGAAAAGTTGGTTTTCCTAGTATAGAAGAATGCCTTTATAGAAGGGACGGATAGTAAATTCTGGTCAGCAGATCTAAGAGTCCGTGATGGGCAGAACGGGATAAGAAGTTTGTCAAGAAAAGATGGTTGATGGGAAGATTTGATTTTGAAGACCAACATGAGAGTTTTGTAAGTGATACGATGTGTAATGGGTAGTCAGTGTGCTTCTTTCAAAAGAGGGGTGACGTGGTCATATTTCCCTTGCTTATTTATAAGTTTTATTGCAGTGTTTTGGATAACTTGAAGATGTCGTGTTTCTTTTTTCGGAATTCCATTGTAAAGAGAATTACAGTAGTCAAGATGAGAGATAACTAGTGAATGAACTAGGGTCGTAATTGCTTCTGTTTCGAGGATAGAGGTTAGAGATTGGATAAGTCAGAGTTTGTAAAAACAGGTTTCACCACTGAACTAATATGATCATGGAAGGTTAAATCTTTATCTATGGTAACCCCTAGTAGTTTTATTTTTGTTTCAATTTTGGCTCTAGACGCAGAAAAGGCGTTTGATCGTGTAGAATGGACTTATATGTTTCAAGTCATGCTGTGGTTTGGCTTCCACAATGATTTCATACAAATGGTCAAAGTTCTCTATACTAATCTGTATACTAGACTTCAAATAAATGATATGCTATTTGAAGCTTTTACACCTACGCGGGGCACCAGGCAGGGTTGCCCTTTATCTTCACTCTTATTCAATTTGACATTAGAGCTCCTTCTCATAAGTATTAGAGCCAATCAGTCAATAATAGGCTTGCAGATTGATGATTTGACGATAAAAATGTCAGCTTACGCAGATGAAATCCAACTGTACACTGCTGTGGAGTCTTTACCATCAATTTTACAATCTATTGAAACATACTCCTGCGTATCTGGTTATAAACTTAATACCACGAAAACAGAGATCATGCCACTTAATGGAACTCCCTGCAGTGATACCATCACTAAACTACACCTTAAATATACCCCTACGAAAATGAAGTATTTGGGTGTCTATTTTGGAACTTCGCTTGAGGAGACGCAGATGTATAATGTTGACTATATATCACAAATAATTCAAACTACTACTACATGATGGACACTTTTAAAGCTCTCCTGGTGGGGTCGCTTGGATTCGATAAAGATGGTTTTGGTGCCAAAGATTAATTATGTGCTATCCATGCTAACCTTCCTCTTGCCGATATTGGCTTACAAGAGGTTTGAATCTACCATAGTCCGGTTTTTGTGAAATAACAAAGTACCTCACATAGCCCTGAAAAAGCTGAAGTGCACCAGAGAAAATGGAGGGGTCAACTTCCTCAGCCTGTATGACTATCATTTGGCTTTTTTGTGCAGACAAGGATCATATTGGTTAACAGAACCCAATGAAACACAATTTCCGACATGGCTGAAACTGGAACATAAGCTATTTGATAAGACCTATTTGAACTATATCTCTTTTGCTGCTGCTGATGCCACCATCAGAAATAATCGGATAATAGCTTCCACCAGGGCGGCTCTCCATGAAGTTGACTCTTTTGCTCTGAGGAGATGAAATGATACCATGCATTCCTCATTATGGCGAAATCCTCATATAAAGATACAAGGACAATACATTGAATGGAAGTCCTGGCGCAAGCGAGGAATATGGGCACTATATCATTTAATGACTGATCACGACTTTATTGAATACAATGAGCTCTGCTCTTCTTTTGGTTTAGATCCTATACAGCACTATCAATGGCTACAATTATGTCACTGTATTAGGGCCTATCTTAAGCAAATTACGCTTTCAACTGACTCACCTTCAATACTAAGTTGGGCTAATGCCTTAATCTCTCAACCTGGTCAAGCCACTTGGTATAAATTACTACACCGCAAAAAATTTGTGCCTTCGACTGCATTATATGACATCTGGGCACATGACACGTTGGTGGATTTTGATCATTCAGTATGGATAGAAAACTGGATGTCTTCTTTCAAGGCTTTGAAATCTTCATCTATCATGCAATTAGTCCTTTATCTTTATCATAGGGCTTATTGGACGCCACACAAACTCTCCAAATTGAATTCAACTGATTCTAACAGATGCTGGTCTTGCCTTCATGCTGCTGGTACCTTGAGTCTACCTATGATCTACCACTGTCCTCACTTACAATTGATATGGCAGGAGATTTGGCCCACGATACGTCAGATATTATCCATCAATGAAGAGTTGTCATATGCGATTATTATTTATGGATCATCTGCTCTAATGAAACCCTTAGATAAATATGAGGCTAAACTACTTAAATGATTGCTATCATTAGCAATAAAAACTATACTTTCTTGCTGGAAAGATTTATCTTCTCTCAATTACAACATGTGGTGGAACACAGTATGTCTTTATTCCAAGTATGAAAATGTTGCTGCTGAGCGAACTAATTCCTTGTTGTCTTTTCAAAAGGTTTGGACACCAGTTTTAGTTTATTGCAAGGGTGAATAAATGACTCATTATTGGTACATCAGTTTTTGTTCTACTACGAATCGCATGATTGGAATTAATTACACATATGTTCAAATTATGGTGACAGTAGATAGCATGAATGTATTTCACTCATATATGAACGGTTACTGCAAGGTAATGTTAAATGGATATTGTTTATTGGTTGTTTACTTTATTTACTATGCAAAATTTATTAAAAAGATTGAACTCAAAAAGAAATGTTCACATATTGATATCAAATCTTTTTTTTTTTTTAACCTCTGGAAAAGAAAGTGTTGTAATTGCAGGTGAACAACAAAGTTTTCCTTGATTTACTCATGAAACAAAAGATATCCACAAAAATGTGTATTCTAACTAAGGAATAAATTAGGATACCCCCAAATATCCTCCCATTTAAAGTGGCTCAAATCACACACAGGCATATCATATCAGGTGCACATAATTAGAACATCGTTACTCAGCATTTTGAAGGCGGTTTGCCCTACTTAAACCTCAGACATTTAGTTTGGTGTGCTGCAGTGAGAGTGAACACCATGGTCAGATCAAAAGAGCTGTCTGAGGCCTTCAGAAAGAAGATTGTAGCAGCTTATAAGTCTGACAAGGGATTTAAAAAGATTTCGAAATAATTTGACATTAGCCATTCCAAGGTCTGCAAAATAGTGTACAAGTGGAATACTTTCCAAACAAGCAAGTTGACCCCCAGAGCAGACCGCAAGATGCTAAAAGAAGTCTCCAAAACCCCTAAAATGTCATCACGGGACTTACAGCAGGCTCTTGCTACTGTTGATGTGAAAGTGCATGCTTCTACAATCGGAAAGAGACTGCATAAATTTAACTTGCATGGGAGGTGTGCAAGGAGGAAACCTTTGCTCTCTAAGAGAAACATCAAGGCCAGACTGAAGTTTGACAGAGAGAACATAGACAAACACCAGGACTTCTGGAATAGTGTTCTATGAACAGATGAGTCTAAAATTGAATTATTTGGACACCAGAAAAGAGGACATCTTTGGCATACACCAAACATAGCATTCCAGGAAAAGAACCTCAAACTGACTGTGAAGCATGGAGGTAGAAGTGTCATGGTTTTTTGATGATTTGCTACAGCAGGACCTGGCCAGCTCACCATCATAGAATCTACCATGAATTCTACCGTGTATCAGAGGGTGCTTGAGGAACACGGGAGACCATCTGTAAGAAAATTAAAGCTGAAGTGGAACTGGACCCTGCAACATGACAATGACCCAAAACATACCAGTAAATCCACCAAAGCCTGGCTGAAAACTAAGATATGGAGAGTCCTGGAGTGATCGAGTCAGAGCCCTGATCTTAATCCCATTGAGATGCTGTGGGGTGATTTGAAACGGGCTATACATGCAAGAAACCCCTCTAACATCTCACAACTGAAAGAATTCTGCATTGAGTAGGCCAAACTTTCCTCAGACCAATGTCAGAGACTGATAGATGGCTACAAGAAGCGTCTCACTGCAGTTATTTCAGCCAAAGGGGGTAACACTAGCTATTAGGGTGTAGGGTGTCCTAATTTATTCCTCAGTTAGAATACACATTTTTGTGGGTATCTTTTGTTTCATGAATAAATCAAGGGAAATTTTTGTTGTTTACCTGCAATTACATTACTTTCTTTTCCAGAAATAATTTTTTTTTAAAAAGATGCTACATCGATATGTGAACATTTCTTAACAAAGAACTGAATAATTCATGGGGTGTCCTAATTTTTTCACATGACTGTATATAATGTCAATTTCTGCTGCTGTACTATTTCCTTAAGGGAACAAACAGGCTTTATTTGGTGCACGACTTATTAGCTCTTTCATCTGTATATCACTATTTGAAAACTCAGTGAATGTACTATGTTTACTTTAGTTGTTTACACCTTTCATTATCCAGAACAAACTTCACATTGTTGTTCTTCTTAATAATAGCCTTTCTTCAGTTAAACCCTAATTTCACCTATTCTGGAAGTTATACGATACTTCCAACACTCGGTCATGATTTACTTTCAATTATTTTAATGTTCCAAAACCATTTTTCTCTTGATGTTCAACATTTGCCTAGCTGAAAAACTTCTTGTTCCACTTTTATTACGCTTTCAATATATTTGTTAGTGATATTTCTGAAAAATATATCTTTTTACATTACATTACATTAGTGATTTCTATTCCGCCAATACCTTGCAGTTCATGGCGGATTACATAAAAGTTTTCAGAAATTACATAAAAGTTTACAGGAATTGCATAAGAGATGTCGTAAGAGTTACATATGAATTGCAAAAGAGTTGTCGAGATCTTAAGGTGATAAATGTTTGGGTAATAAGAATTACCAGAGAGTTGTCCAGATCTTGAGGTGGTAAGTGTTGGATAAATACAGGCATTTAGCATTAGTTGGGTAATTGGGGGCATATTAGAGTATATTAAGGGTATAGAGTGGGTAGGTGGGGTTTGGGTAGGAACTGGTCATGTTAGATAGGTTTTATGTATTTTTTGAAGAGTAGGGTTTTAGGGTTAGGATTAGGTTTTGTTTTCTTGAAGGTTTTGTAGTCTGTGGTTGAACAACAGAATGGTGATTTGTCTGTCCAGTTTAGCTGCTTTGGTGGCTATTAGGTTGTCATATAGTTTTTTTCGTTTGACATTTTTGGATGCTGGGTACGTGAAAAGTAAGTGGATTCTCCTGTGCCTGGAAGAGGAGGACTGAGTTAGTCGGTTATTCCAGTAGGTTGGGCTTTCTCCATTAATAGCTTTGAATAGTAGGCAGTAGAATTTGACGTGTACTCTTGCTTGTATTGGGAGCCAGTGAGAGTCATGGTATGCTTCTGTGATGTGGTCATATTTTTTCAATGAGCAGATGAGTCTTAAGGCTGTATTTTGTATAGTTTGTAATTGTTTTATCATGGTTGCTGTACATGGGAGATATAGTATGTTGCAGTAGTCTATTAGTCCAGGGATAAGGGATAGTACCAAAAGTAGAAATTGTTTCCTGTCAAAGAATTTTCGGATTTGTCTTAGATTTCTCATGGTCACGAATGATGCTTTTATTACTTTGTTGATTTGTGGTTGCATGGTACAGCCTCTGTCAATAAGTACTCCCAGAAGTTTTAGTGTGGGTTGAATAGGGTATGAGATCGAGTTTATTACTAGATTTGTTAAGGTAGGAGTTTCATTGTTTTCTAGGAGGATGAAGTTTGTTTTGTCAGGGTTAAGTTTTAATTTGTGCTCTGTCATCCATGTTGCTACTGTTTCGAGTGTTCTGTGTATTGTACTTGTCATAATGGGTTCTGGGTGGTCGAAGGGGAGGAGAATAGTGATGTCATCTGCATAGCTGTATGAGGTTATGCCATGTTTGTCTAGGTAGAAGCTGAGGGAGACTATGTATATATTGAATAGTGTGGGTGATAGGGGTGATCCCTGGGGAACTCCGCAGGGGTTGAACCATGGTTCTGATTTTTCTTGCTTTGTTTTAACCCTGTAAGTTCTGGATTGTAGGAAGCCTTTGAACCATGAAAGTACCTTGCCTGAGATTCCTATGGAGTCTAGAGTTTGTAGGAGAATGTCGGGATCAACCAGGTTGAAGGCTGCAGAGAGGTCTAGTTGTATGAGCAGGATTTTCTTGCCTGTACAGAGGTATTGTCTGGCAGTGTCCATTAGTGTTCCTAATAGGGTCTCCATGATGTAGTTGGCTCTGAAGCCTGACTGTGTGGGGTGGAGTAAGTTGTGTTTATCTAGGTATGAGGTTAAGGTTTTGGCTACGAGGCCTTCCATCAGCTTGACGTACAGTGGGATTGAAGCTATGGGTCTGTAGTTGGATGGTTGGTTCGTTATTCCTTTGGGGTCTTTTAATATCGGAGTTATGATGATTTTGCTGAGTTCTTGTGGGAAATGACCCTCTAATAGTAAAGACTGTATCCATTGTAGAAGCAGGGAATGGAATAATGTACTTGAGGTTTTCAGTAGATATGGGGGTCAATGATTTGCAACAGAGTGGACATGTGTTTTGCATCAGAGGGAAAGCTTTCGAATCAGCCGCTGGCGGCGTGTAAGGAGAGATGCTGGTGGTCTTTGAAGAGACGGAGAGCAGTGCAGCTGAACAGAGATAAAAAGGTACACTCACGCTGGAGCCCTGGAAAAATTAATTTCATCCCCTGGTCAGAGAGCTTGTCGTAAGGCTGTGCGATTATTAAACAGGTAGGTCATTAAGTGAGGATGAACTGTACCCTAAATCCAGCTAGCTGGTGTCACTATCAAGTGAAAGCTAAGTCTCCTTCTACCTCACTGGCTACAAAGTTTCTGCAGAATTTACAGTCCTGGTTGATGGGCTTCGACCCTGGTTTTTCCACACGGCAGTGCTCACCACCATCCATGTTAGCAAAATTATGTCTTCCCTGTAGCTTCCTGCTTTGTATAAAAACCTCTTGTAATTGCCAGCATATGTTTTGATACATTCCAAAATCCTACAAGGCCAAGGAGAATGATGATGGGGATTATATTTGAGCCAATGCCCCTCCCAGAATTTTTCAGGCCACCGCACCAGGCTCTGCCCCCCTCCTCCTTGCCTGTCCTCATACCTCTGCCGATCCCTGGTGAAAGTGAAGTGGGCAGGAGCAAGCTTTTCAAACTCCTGCCCCGTTGCTAACCAGCTGCCACAGATCAAGTTTCTTTGGCTGCTGAGCGGCACTAGTAGAAGCACAATTTGGTGCTGCTGCTCGGTGCTGAGCAGCTTCCTTATTGGCTCCCGTGAATTCTTGCATGAATTCGCGGGAGCCAGTAAGGAAGCTGCTCAGCACTGAGCAGCAGTGCCAAATCGCGCTCCTGCTCATGCAGCTCAGCAGTAGAAACTGGATTTGCGCAGCAGGTAAGCAGCGGGGCAGGAGTTTGGAAAGCTTGCTCCTGCCCACTGCACCTCCACCAGGGATCGTCACAGGTATGAAGACAGGGCAGGGAGGGGGAACAGAGGGTAGAGCCTAGGAGGGAGGGTACAGAACCTGACAGGGGAGGGAGGGAAGGAAGGAAGGGTGCTGAGTGCAGAGCCTGACAGGGGAGGATGGAAGGAACAGTGCTGGTGCAGTACCTGACAGGGGAGGGAGAGAAGGGTGCTGGGTGCAGAGCTTGACCGGGCAGGGCACTTGAATATTAAGCTGCCTGACTTATTTTCGAGTCAACCATTTTTCCTCCTTTTTGGGAGAAAAAAGGGGGTCTCGACTTATATTCGGATCGACATATTCGAGTATATACAATACTACAATCATTGTTGCTACTCATAAATATATATATCCAATGTCCAGAGAACACCCCTGTATCCCAAATGCAAGTGGTTTATCACAGCCTTTAATTCCTGTTCAAAAGATAAATGCAAATATGCATGAGGAAGATTTGCATATCTGTCACTTCCTTTATATGCAAAATCTCTTTCATGCATAAATGCTAAAATGTTCTCAAAGATCAAGTTTGACTGAATGAAAGTGGAGGCAAATCCAGTAGACAATGGCATGGAGAAGATAATTGAGAACTGATACAGATAAGAAGATTAGGCACTGAATACAGTGTTTTATTCAAAGAATGAACTTTTCATGAATTTTAACTTTTTTGTGTGTTGGATAGATTGGGAGGGCTTCACTGTTTGGGAGAATAATTGTGTGTATGTTTAGTATGAAACAATGTTATAATATGTTTAAAAGATTTTGATGGTGCTATATTATAATAAATGGTGAATTATTTATAAGCATAAGAAGCAGTGTAAAACATAGCTCTTATTTGGGCATTTTGTTCATGCATATTCATTAGGGATATTCTGAAAACTCAACTGGCTGGGGTCCCCCAGGACAGGTTTGAGAACCACTGACATAGACAAACATGATTTAATGGGACAGAGTCAGCATGGGTTCAACTAAGGGAGGTCATGCATCACCAATTTGCTGCATTTCTTTGAAGGTGTGAATAAACGTGTGGATAAAGGTGAGTCATTTGATGTAGTGTATCTAGATTTTCTGAAAGCTTTTGACAAAGTTTCTCATGAAAGACTCCTGAGAAAATTAAAGAGTCATGGGATAGGAAGCAATGTCCTGTTATGGATTAGGAATTGGTAATTGGACAGAAAACAGAGGGTAAGGTTGCTATTTAACTTATTTATATATGATCTGGATATTGCAATAAGTGAGGTGATTAAATCTGCAGATGAAACAAAACTATTCAAAGCTGTCAAAACACATGAGGACTATGAAAAATTGCAGGAAGATCTTAGGAAATTGGGAGACTGGGCAGATGAAATTCAATGTGAACTAGTGCAAAATGATATATTTTCCGTTATGGCCCCTACATTATGGAATTCCCTTCCAAACTATATTAGAATTGAAAAAGATCTTTTATCCTTTAAGAAAATTTTAAAAACCTTTCTATTTCAAGACGCGTTTGATACGTAATATGGCACACCTTAATTTTTTACATTTTGTTGTGACTATTAAACTCACAAATCCCCTTTACTCCTTAATGTGTTTTCCCTTTTATGTAAATTTCAACAGATAATGATATTGTAACTTTCCCCTCCTTTCCTACTCACTCATGTTTGTCTTTAATTCAACTGTTATAATGCCAATTGATGTAAATTGTTTGTCTTATGATTAATTCGTTTAAATTGTATGTGAGACCACCACCTGGTGACTTTTAAACTGTACATCGCTTAGAAATCTAATATAAGCGATTCATCAAATGCTAAATAAACTTGAAACTTGAAACATCAGGAAGAATAATCCAAATCATAGTTACCTTATGCTAGGGTCCACCTTAGAAGTCAGTACCCAGGAAACAGATCTGGGTATCATTGTAGACACTACACTGAAAGCTTCTGCCCAGTGTGCAACTGTAGCAAAAAAAAAAATAAAAAAAAAAAAAAAGCAAACAGGATGCTAGGAATTATTAGGAAAGATAAGCTGCGATAGCGTTTTTAGCGTGTGCTGAATTGCTGCACCCGCTAGACCTTAATGCCAGCATTGAGCTGGCGTTAGTTCTAGCCACATAGTATGCGCTAAAATCGTGCATGTGCTAAAACGCTATTATCGCAGCTTAGTAAAAGGAGCCCTAAGAATATTATAATCCCTCAGTATTGTTCCATGGTGTGATACAGTATTGCACACAATTTTGGTTACCATATCTCAAAAAAGATATATTAGAAATAGAAAAGGTTTAAATAAGAGTGACCAAAATGAGAAAGGGGATAGAACTCCTCTCATATGATGAAAGACTAAAGAGGCTGGGGCTCTTCAGCTTGGAAATACTCGACTTTCCTATCTACGTACTGGCATTCTTGTCCTACTTTTCGAAACAGTTTTTATATTGTAAACCGCTTAGACCCGTCGGGTACAGAAGTTGCAGTATAACAAATGTTAAATAAATAAATAAATAAAAAAGAGGGTTAGGGGGGATATGATTGCGGTTACAAAATCCTGAATGGTGTAGAACGGATAGGAGTGAATCAATTTTTCACCCTTTCATAAAGTACAAAAACCAGGGGACAACTCAATGAAATTACATGGTTATACTTTTAAACAAATAGGAGGAAATATTTTTTTACTCAAAGTATAGTTAAGCTCTGGAACCTGTTGCCAAAAGATGTGGTCACAGCAATTAGCATAGCTGGGTTTAAGAAAGGTTTGGACAAGTTCCTGGAGGAAAAGTCCATAGTCTGCTATTGAGACAGATATTGGGGGAGTCGATACTTACCCTGGATTGGTTGCATGAAATATTGCTACTATTTGGGTTTCTGCCAGGTACTTGTGACCTGGATTGGCCAATGTTGGAAAGAGAAAACTGGGCTAGCTAGACCACTGGTCAGACCTAGTGTGGTTATTTTTAAATGTATATTCTAATGAGCATGTTGTCAACACCCAGTTACTTTATGATTTCATTCCATTCACGTTGTGCTTAAGACTACAGTACCACAGAGCTCAATTTCCATGACTGCTTTTGTCATGTTGTAATCTCAGTTGTAAAGATTTTGAGCATTCAGGCACTGATTCTGCAAAGTGCGTCCCGATTTTAGCGTCCTACAGCTGTCTAATCAGCCAATCGGGATGCACGTTTTTAAAAAAAATGCTCCCCAGGCAGGCCGCCTATATTGAAGGCACCTCCGGGAGCCTAGAGAGACCCGCAAGACGCCTAAGCTCACCTAAAAGCCTTAGGCGAACCTAGGCGGCCTTACGCATCTCCCTAATAGAGGAATACATGCAAAATTCTGGCCTACATTGTAAGTAGACGCGGCTGCTATACTTATCGCGGCAAGGGATCTTCCTGCTGCAATAAGTATAGCGGCCGCCTGTCCGATCGTCGGCAGGAGGGTACCCAATCCCTCCTGCCAGAAGGCCGCCACCTGACACTCCCGATCGCTGGCAGGAGCGTGCCCAACCCCTCCTGCCAGAAGGCCGCCCCCACGACACTCCCGATCGCTGGCAGGAAGGTGCGCAACTCCTCCTGCCGGAAGGCCGCCCCCCTCAAAACTCCCGATCGACGGCAGGAGGGTACCCAACCCCTCCTGCCGGAAAGCCGCAACCCCTCTGGACCCCCCACGCTAATGACCCCACGTGCTACCACTCCCCTAACCTCTCCCCCAACTAACCTCTAAAGTGTTGGCTGGCCGGCTGGGTCTTGCTGCTGTCCGGCCCGCCTCATCAAAATGAGGTGAGCTCACCCCTTCCCAGCCCATCGCCTCTAGGTCTAGGGCCTGATTGGCCCAGGCTCTAGGCGCCTGGGCCAATCAGGCCTTAGGGTTAGTGGGGATGGGCGGACCTGCTATGCCTATGGCCTAATTGGTCCAGGCTTCTAGAGCCTGGGCCAATCAGGCCTTAGACTTAGCGGGGATTGGCCAGGAAGGGGCGGTCCCGCCTCATTTCGACAAGGAGGGCCTGCCGGCTGGATGGTAGCAAGACCCCGTCCGTCCGGCAAACACTTTAGAGGTTAGTTGTGGGGAGGTTAGGAGTGTGGTAGCGCGGGGGGGTCATTAGCGTGGGGGGTCCTGCCATTGATCGGGAGTTTGGGGGGGGTGGCGCGATAAGTGTAGTGACCGCGTCAACTCTAACCCGATTCTCTAACCGGCGTCTGTAACATGGATGCCGGTTACAGAATCGGGGTTAGTGTAGGCTCGATTCTGTATAGGACACCCCTCTCGGGCGTCCTATACAGAATCAGGGCCTCAGTGTATTATTGCCATCCGATTTTAATGCCACCATCTTAGAGATCGAAGGTTTCAAACTGCAGTCTGCAAAAGTCGTGTACCAGTCTGGATTTGAAGATACCCGTATTGGATATGTATTAAACAAATGCACAGGTTCACTGCATCCATTACATGTAAAACTCTCTTGTGTATTCCTTAGAGATACTTTAAATACCCAACTCATTTATAGCTATCAGTGGCCAGAGTTTGAGACATCTGTGCTAGGGATCTTCACCAAAGGGCATGAATCAATATTTGCTTTTGTTTGACTATCACCCATATAAAAAGATTTTATACACTAAAATAGATCAAACTGGCCAATCTATATGATAAGTATAGCCTTTCTTGACACTTAAAGTCCTATAGTGCTGACTCCACCAGACCCGCCCAAAGATATAAACTATCCTTCCCCTCTCTACGCGGTATTCTCTATGCAGGTACACTGGGAAAATCACTTTTCTTCAAAATCACAGGTCTCTGGAATGATCTTACTATCCCGTTGCGGAACCTGGGCTCTCTCCAACTATTCCGCAAGCAACTGAAAACTTGGCTCTTCTCTAACATGTAATTCTATTTTCCCCCTTACTCTTCCATTCTATATATAAGCTCATGTAAACCTTTTCCTTTCTCTTCTTATATTTTAAGTTCTTGTAAACCGTGCCGAGCTCCACTTCCGTGGACAGGATGCGGTATATAAACTTAAGGTTTAGTTTAGTATAGTCAGGCTATACACCATCTTGACCCCTATGAGTTCCACTTCTAGGCAACAAGGGAACAGCAATACCGAAAGAGATCTATGTTAAAAGAAATGTCTGTGTGACAACAAGATGCTGCTTTTTAATAGTTTATCAATGTGGCACAATAAAGCACTACTGGGTATTTTCAAGCATGACACCCACAGAATTAAAATGCTGCCTTTTAAAGATAAAGAAAAGCACTAAACTGACAAAATCAGTTTGTTACTAATGGTGATCTATCCTGCTGAAGTGCTATTCTTTCCACTATATGTTTTAAGTGCCGTTAAATTCATTTGTCATTTGATCGAAAGCCAACAGGCCACAAATCTCCAAGTACCTCTTGTACTGAATAGTGACAGAAGTATTCTGTTTCACCAGAGGAACACATTTGTGTGCTTCTCTGTTCAAAGTCATACATGCTATTTTAACTCATCTGCTTTTCCATTCTCCCCAAACCAGAGGACAAATTGCCCAATGTGACTCCCTTTCAGAAGCAGCACAGCGCGCAAAGGATCACGACTGAGCAGAAACACAAGGAACAGGCACATAAAAATTCATCACTTTGGCCTCCTGACCCTTTGCCACTGGGTTTGGCACACCCTGTCTCAAAAAGTAGCACCAGGGGAGAACTAAGCAGACCGGCTGAGTGAAATTACTGACAAAAAAATATCTTGGATACAGGAAAAACCCACCAGATGCTTCATTGTCTTTGCAGAGAAATGGTCCTGAAAATGGGGGTGATCTACCACATGGCATATTGGGTGGAATAAGTAGCGTCATTGTTTCAGAGCAGCTCTGTCACTTTACTGACTGCAGCACAAAGAGGTGTAAAGCAAGATTTAATCCTGACTTTTTAGTCAACAGATTAAAACCAATCATGCCAGATGTCCACAAGACTGTTTAACATACAGAAAGCTTTTTTATACTCTATAAGAAGTAAAGGCTGTAACTTCTTCTTTATTTCCTTAAAAAGAGGTCTTTTTCTTCTATCGTTGAGCAGAAAAGAAAGAAGTTTTGGTTGCCCCTTAATATATGCTGTTAACTTTTACTCTTGTTTCTGCTTCTTTTAGAAATAAATTGGCTCCAAATTGTTAGACTGATACACTGTGGCTTTCTTTTAAGTGGTCTTCTAAAAATAATTAAAACCAATCAGATCATTAGTAAGCAGGCAGCGAAGTAAAATCCTCCTCAAATTACAAACATTCGGAACTCATTATACCAAACCTTCATGGAGTCCCTTCAGGTAATGCAGAAATTTACAACAGTGGATAAGAGACAGCAAAATGTTACCATATAATTCACACTGGCAGTACACATTGGCTATTCTTATCAGAACTCTGGTAATGTTCAATTTTAAGTAAAAGACGGCACATAAAAAAAGTTTGATTCTTCTGCATCCTCGGAGCAAGGTTTGAAACATTTTCCTATAGATGTTTCAGGTTTTGTTCTGTTCTTGGCTTCTCTGCTAACATTAGGTAGACGGATGTCAACTGTGATGGCAAGTTTGTTAATCTTGGCACTCATCTGCTTGGAGCTGGATTAACAATACTTGCTATAGATTCTCTCTCTCATGCTAACATATCCACCAAAAGGTTCTTGAGAAATTAAAAAAATGATACATACTCGTACTTTTACTGTTCTAACACTAATCAAAAACAAAGATGAAGAAACCAGTGGGACTGGACAAGAAGCTTTCCACAAGGAGTCAGAGGCTTAAAAGTTAGAGTGTGTTTATTGCAGTCCAAAATACACAGTAATAAGGACCTTATTACTGTGTATTTTGGATTGAAATAAACACAAGGGTAATGGTTAGTATGGGGTATGGGACTGAGTCCCCATCTCTATGGCTCACTACGCCGTCCACCAGGCTACTGCAGGAACCTGCTTGCTGCTCTACTGGGACTGGCCATACCATCTGAAACTGTCATATAGGCAGCTATGCACTGTTTCATTCGGTTCATAGACAAAATCGCGTGAGACAATGGCGCGCCGACAACTGAGCGCAAGGTAGACGGCGCGCCGAAGAAAAGCACTATTTTAAAGGGTTCCAACGGGGGGTGTTGGTGGGGAACCCCCCTATTTTACTTAACAGACATCGCGCTGGCGTTGTGGGGGGTTTGGGGGGTTGTAACCCCCCTCATTATACTTGAAACCAAACTTTTTGCCTGTTTTTTAGGGAAAAAGTTCAGTTTTAAGTATAATGTGGGGGGTTACAACCCCCCAAACCCCCCACAACGCCAGTGCAATGTCTGTTAAGTAAAGTGGGGGGGTTCCCCCCCACCCCCCGTCGGAGCCCTTTAAAATAGTGCTTTTCTTCGGCGCGCCGTCAACCTTGCGCTCAGTTGTCGGCGCGCCGTTGTCTCGCACGATTTAATCCCGTCACCGTTTCATTCACATATTTGGGGGGGGGGAGGATCAGTGACTACTGGAGGAGTGTGGGGGGTCATGTTTATATCCCTAGTGGTCATTTGGTCAGTTAGGGCACCTTTTGGCACTTATTCATTAGGAAAACAGGTCTAGTCCCAGACATCTAAACTGTGAGCTGGATGTATTCTGAGATGTTCTATTTTGGCAGAAAAATGTCTGTCATAAGGCCACACTAGTCCCTCCCGCACCACACCTCTAACATGCCCCCTTGAGATTTAGATGAACTGTAGATGAGCAGCATAGAAATCTGTCTTGAAAAGTAGGTTTCAAAATTGGCAAATTGGAAGGGTTTGGTGAGAAAAATGTCCATGTGTTCCAGTCTGCTCAACACGGTAAAACTAATAACATAAGGTATGATGCGATATTACATAGGTACACTTGATCTTGATTTGTCTTGCATTTTCAGGGCACAGGCCTTGTTCTCTAACTATTGAAGTGTCATCAAAGTCCTACTCCAGCCTATCTAAATCTGTACAGCCAGAATCAGGACACAGACCATAGAAGTCTGCCTGGTACTAGCTTTGTTTCCCAATTGCTGGAGTTGCCATCTAATCACTGTTTAATTTGTTTGGTTCCATTCTTCCATATAGGATTCCTTTATGTTTATCCCACGCATTCTTAAATTCCATTGCTATTTTCATCTCCACCACCTCCTGCGGGAGAGCATTCCAGTTATCTATCCCTCTTTCCATGAAAAAATAATTCCTGCAACCTACATTTATGTCTTACAGTTCTATTGCCTTCTGGTATCTGGAAAAGTTTTGCTTGCATATTAATTCCTTTCAAATATTTACATGTCTATATCATCTCACTGCTATCTCTGTCTCTAGTGCCAAACCTTTACTGGCTATAGTGCATTGGTTGCCACTGGTGCATCAAATCTTTTGTACCTTCAAAATAGTTTGAAGTGGCATCTGCCTACCTAAGCAGGCAGTGGAATCTAGCAAGCATGATTTACATATTTTAGCAAGTTAAACATTAGACCAGACCATTCTCAGCAACAGGTCCTTTGCTCTGTTGGATTTTAGATTAAAGGGTGATTACTGAGTATTCAAAAGAAGATGAAGTAATGGTTCTTCCTGAAAGAGTAACTGAAAGAGTAGAAAAGGCACAGTTCATGGAAACTGGGCATCTTTTTCCTCTTGCTGCTAGCAATTTTTGTGCTCCCTTGAATTTGAGGATGAAGGTTAATAGGTCTGGTAGATTTTATTGGGAGGAAGATTGGGGAGAAGCAGTTCTGTGTGGATGGGTTTAATTTTGGGCTATGTTAGGATTTTGGGAGGAAGGTTTATAGTAGGATTTGAATGGATTCCCATTGTGCACTACCTTGAACAGAATTTAAGACAGCATGGCGGTTATTTTATAAGATCTATTCATGTATGGGACATCTGAAAACCAGCATTTATACATAGAAATATGATGGCAGATAAAGGTCAAATGGACCATCTAGTTTGACTATCTGCAGCATCCACTATCTCCTCCTCTCCCTAAGAGATCCCACTTGCCTGTCCCATACTTTCTTGGATTCAGACAGTCTTTGTCTCCACCACCTCTTCCAGGAGACTATTCCATGCATCTACCACCCTTTCTGTAAAAAATTATTTCCTTAGATTGCTCCTGAGCCTATCACCTCTTAGCTTTATCCTATGCCCTCTCGTTCTGGAGCTTCCTTTCAAAAGAAAGAGACTCATCTCATGTGCATTTATGCCACTTGGGTATTTAAACATCTTTATCATATCTCCCCTCTCCTGCCTTCCCTCCAAAGTATACATATTGAGTTCTTTAAGTCTGTCCTCATACGCCTTAGCATTAAGAACACCGACAATTTTAGTAGCCTTCCTCTAGACTGACCCCATCTGTTTATATCTTTTTGAAAGTGCAGTCTCCAGAATTGTACACAGTATTCTAAATGAGGACCATAGATGTCCAAATATCGATTTTATAATGCCAAGTTATGGTTGTCTTAAAATGGCAGCATGCCTATATGGCAAGGAGCCATTATTCACCCAAACATCAAAGACTTTAAAGTTAGTGCTGCTGATAACACAAATTATTGCCCAATGTCCAATATTCCCTTCCTAGCCAAAATTACCGAGAAGGTAGTCTTTAACCAAATTTCTGACTTTGTGGAAACTACCAACGCTTTGCACCCTTACCAAACCGGATTCAGAAAACATCATTCTACTGAACTTTCCCTCATTGGTCTTCTTACTAATATCACTTATCACTTGGATCATTATAACTCAGTCATTCTCATCTCTTTAGGTTTGTCCTCAGCTTTTGACACAATTGATCACTACTTACTTATTCATCGATTACAGGAAATAAGAATATCAGACCAAATATTAAACTGGTTTATCTCATATTTTAAAGATCATTCTTCAAAAGCAGCATTTAATGGCTCCTTTTCTGAATATTACTCAATCAACTTTGGTATCCCTCGGGGATCAATTCTTTCTCCCCTCCTTTTTAATATTTTTCTTGCTCCTCTGATTACCCTTGGACAGTCAATTGGCTTCACTATCTATGCCTATGCCGACGATAGCCAACTAATTCATCCCATTAACATGGATAACCTCGAAGACATCTCCAATATCAATCAAAAGCTGGAAAAAATAGGTGAATGGCTTAACACTATATATAATTATCTATTTATCATTTTTCAATAACATATCAAGTATCCACTTGTACAGAAAGGTAAAGTTAGGCAGAAAATAAAATATAATACACAATACAATACAAAACAGATTATTATCTGCTATCTTAACAAAGCATATGTATATGTATAGCTTAACTTTAATTCAAGTCCTCAAAGATAAAGAAACCAAGATGTAGAATCAGCGAGAATGTATAATATGAAATTACAAAATAAAGAACTAAAGACTAAAGATTGTATAGGCTGAGAAAGGAGATCAAACAATAAAAAAGTGCTCATATTTCCCCTCCTTTTTTCAGGGAAGCCATTGACAAGAAGGTTGTGAGTTGGCTAGAATCAAAGAATACATATTTTTGCATTTGATGCAATATCACACATTTACATGGGTGACGAAGAAAAAAGGTCACCCCAAGAGCAATAACTCCTGGCTTTAACAACAAAAATTCACGTCAATGTTTTTGTGTATCTCGTGACAGATCTGGAAACAGTTGTATCTTATACCAAGAAATTCTTTCAGGTGCTAAGGCAACTGTAAGAAGACATGTTGCTGGCATTGCTACTTCCCGATCCGAAAGCTCCAAGACCGTAGAAATATTAAGCAATTGTTGATCATCTTCCTTTAATTTTTCTTCCCTTTTAATATGTAAGTAATACACTCGAGTGAATGGCGGGAGTAGTTCCTCAGTGATTTCTACGACTTCCTTCAAGTAACGTTTTAACATGTCTCTAGGAGTTACAGCCGCAACCTTGGGAAAATTAATTAATCTAAGATTGTTATTATAGGAAAAGTTTTCTAGAGACTCCAATTTTCTCCTTAAATTAATATTATCTCTCACCAGTGTTTCAGTAATTTGTTTAGAAACTTTCATTTCCTGGGAAGAGTTCAGTGTTGAGTTTTTTAAATTTTGCAAGTCAACTTTAATATTCTTAATTTCATTTTCTTGGATATGAATCTTATGCTCCAGTTGAGACAGTTGGGGCTTAATTGATATAGCTAGATCCGCTACAAGATCCCAAATTGCCTCAAGAGTTATCTCTTGGGGTTTCTTTAATGTAAAAAGAGGTTCTTTAAGAGCAAAACTCTCACCAACTGATGTTCCCTCCTGACTGCTCACGGGCAGACCGCGGTGATGACAAATCCTCAGATTCCAACGGAATCCCCTGTAAAGGCAGGGGATCCAACTCCATGCTCCCCTCTTTACTCCCAATGGCCTCCGGGCAAAGTCCTTCACCGCCTTCCGATGGCTCCTCCACTCACGGGGAGCTGGGAGGAGGAGGAGGAGGAGGAGGCACTCTGGCGTCAGGGCTCAGGGTGGTTTCCAGGTCCATGGAAAAAATCCTCCATATCACCGTGGTGCATCTCCTGCGGGTGTGCCAACGCCCTCGGGATATCCTGCATACGGCGCAGAAGTTCATCTATACTGTCGAGACCGGCCGGGCCCGAACACCGTGAGGCTCCAACGGCGCTACGGCCCCTCTGTTTCAGCATTACTGCAGGTCAGTTGTTATAGTAGGAAAAAGACAGTAATAGACGAGCACTCTGCAGCGAAGCGCTCAGCCCTACAGTCCATCCACCATCTTGGATCCTTGTGAATGGCTTAACACTAATATGTTATCACTTAACATCAATAAAACCAAAGCTATGGTTTTTCCAATTAAGAAAGGGTCTTCTCTGATCTCCCCAATTAAATTTAATTTTGTTCCAGTACAATTAGTCAAATCAATCAAACTTTTAGAAATTACTCTAGATGAGAACCTCAACTTTCACGACCATATAAGTACAGTAGTTCGAAAATGTTTTTATCGCCTCCGGATGATTTGTTCTCTAGCTAATCTCCTTGATAATTCAGCTTTAAATATTCTTATTCATTCTTTGGTTATCTCTTGCCTGTACTATGGTAACTCATTGTACCATGGAATTACAGAAAAAGGAGATTAGACGTCTACAGATAATCCAAGATACTGCGGTTAAGATCATATTTAAGGCCAAGAAATTCGACCATGCCACTCCCCTCTTGATTAAAGCCCATTGGCTCTCTATAGCTCACTGTATCACTTATAAAACATGACTGCTGACATTTAAAACAAGAAAAACAGGGCAGCCGGAATTTATTAACAAACTTTTGATCCCATATTCCTCTTCACGTACCCTCTGATCCTCCGATCAAAATCTATTAGTATTCCCATCACTCAGACACATCAATACAAGGAGAAATTCCATCTTTTCGTTTGTTGCTTCCTCCCTTTGGAATTCAATGCCTAACCATTTGAGAGAGACAACATCCATGGAGAAATTCAAATCTTTTCTTAAAACATTCCTTTTTAAAGATGCATTCTAAGTTTGATTGTCCTTTTAAGGATTTTATAAACTTACTTTCAGCCCACTTAAGTTGGACTGCTAAGTGTTACCCTTACCTTTTGTATTTGCCTATATCTCTTTCTTTCCTTTATTTATATTGTAGTTCTCCCTTTTTCCATTCATTTCAGTATGTCCTTTTGTCTTATTTGTCCACTGTTTTAATTGATGATGTCTTTGTTTTAATTTGTCCCCCCCCCCCAATTTTATTGTTTAACTACCTTGAAACTGTTCTTAAGGTGGTATAACAAATTTTAAATACACTTGGAAACTTAGTCTGGGTATGCTATGGGTGGGTCTAGGGAAAGGCCAAAATATGGGGAAGGGACATCCATGTCCAAAAAGATGGACATCAGTATTTAGACCTGGTATTTTGAACATTCAGGTTACAGAAAGGTGCTCTACTTGAGCAACTTTCCTCTGATTGGAGGAAAGGGAAGTCAGAGTAGGTATTTTTCTGTCCCTGGAGGGCTACTAATTAAGAAAAAAAAAGGAAAAGAAAATTATAATCAGCTACAGTGAGATCGGAACCATACAACTCTAGTTCTATGACCTGATTTTCAGCCAGCTACTCTAACCACCTGGCTCTTCTGTGTGGCCATTTTATAATACTGATGTTTCTTTTCTGCGACAAAGATGTCCACATTCCTTGTCTTTTCCTCTTCAAAGATTGGACATTTCAGTTTGTAAAATGGATGTTCATGCTGGACATAGCTAGCACTTGGATGCCCATTTCTCATGTATTTTAGAACAGGAAATATGTGGGCAGATCCTGTTCTTCAGTACTTGAGATCTGTATGTCCATATGTGATGTACAGACTTGGATGTCAATCTTCTGAGTTGGATGTCCTTTCTAAAATGCTGCGTTATATAAATGAAATGAATGAAAGTAAGATTCTAACTATCACACTAAGCATTACATCCTGCTGGCAGCAGTGATGGGTAGTAACTAGTCATAGAATGCTAATTTAATGTAATTAGTTACATTTTTAGGTAACTATGAATGTAACTAGTTACTTTTTGATAAGATCAGTGAAATTAAGTAACATTACTTTATTTTAGTAACTACTAACTAAATTTACAAGTTACTTTTGCGCTAGTGTTTTATATAGCATGAAGAACAATTGACAACAAATTTCCATTCATTGAATATTAACGGGGGCATCATTGTGTCGCAGAAAAGGGTCAATGATCTCATCATGAATTTTGTTATTGGGGACATGCAAGCCTTCTCAGTTGTCAAGTCACCAGAATTCATTCAGTTGATCACTGGTCTTCAATGACCTTCAGAATAAGCTGTAACTTGTGACTGAAGTCTCAACAACAGCTGACATATGGACATCCTACAACAGAAGCTTTTTTGGAGTTACCTTACACTGGATTGAGATCAGCACATTGGAACAAAAGGCTGCAGCACTGGCATATTCATGTTTGCAAGGGTGACATACTTTCAACCTGATTGCATCCAAACTCCAGAAGATCCAAACCAAATTTCATATTACTGACAAAGTTCTCTGCACAGTTACTGACAACGGATCAAACTTTGTTAAGGCATTCAAGGCGTTCTCAGAGACAGAAACA
The DNA here is from genome assembly GCF_902459505.1 of Geotrypetes seraphini. Taxonomy (NCBI): domain Eukaryota; kingdom Metazoa; phylum Chordata; class Amphibia; order Gymnophiona; family Dermophiidae; genus Geotrypetes; species Geotrypetes seraphini. Next base: position 266,336,603 of record NC_047087.1, read on the forward strand.
ATGGTCATAGAACCAACACAAGTTGTGCCTTCACAAATTGCCAACGAAGAGGTGACCTTCACAAATATTGCAGACATCCTAGACAACCAAACAGATGCAGAAGCACCAGAGTATGCACTTCCATCTCACCACTGTTGTAGTAGCCACACAATGAAATGGACTGCTGTGTCTGATTCAGAAGGAGCCAATAAAGATGTAAATTACAAGAAGTTAAGGCATAGAACCTTGGAAAAATGCAGTGCCCTCTGGAACAAGTGCAGTAAAAGTCCACAGGCAGCTGAAATAATGTACAAAACTTTGGAAACCACATTTGCTGTACCAAATGTTACTAGATGGAATTCATTCTATTTTGCTGTTGGCAAAGTGTATTCTGTTATGGAGAAGAAATCTGAAACTGTGCTCAGTGACATCTGTGAGAAGCTTTCCCTAAAAGCTTTCCGCTCAAATGAAATTGCTTTCTTTCATGGCAGAATATATTAAGGTAATGAAACCGATTACTATGGAACTGGACATACTGCAGGCTGAAGACCAGTGTTTCATGGGAGTTCTTCTGCCAACAATTTCTTCCCTGCATGCATATCTTACCTCCATCAGACCTTCGCTCAAATTTGCCAGCCCACTTGTTGATGCTCTAATGAATGGAATCATTAAGCGTTCTGATCTACTTGAAGCCAAGGATGATTTGATAGTAGCAAATGATTCACATCCACAATTTAAGCTGTGCTGGATCCAGTCAGATGCTGCCAGAGCTTGTGCCAAATACTTGCTGATGCTGTAAATACAACTCCTAATGCAGCAGTGCAACCGATTTGACTAGATTTAGAGAGAGGCCGGAGTAAAAGCCAAACTTAGAGATAAAATCTAACGCGGACAGCAAGGAAACCTCCGGATTGCTACGAATCAAAAACATGTCATCTGCAAATGCCAAAGTCTAATTTCACCCCTGCAACACATAGGCCCTGCACTTCGTTGCGGATACGAAAGGTACAAAGGAGGGGTTCTAAAGAATGAAGAAATAGCAAATGGGAAAGGATATAGCCCTGTCTAGTGCCCCTGAAGATAGGAAAGGAATCAGTGCGGGTTCCATTGACAAGCAAGGGTGCCCTTGGATTGGAATATAAAGAACGTACCGCTTTTAGATAGAAGCCCTCATGGCCAATGCACTCAAGAGTATGAAACAAAAAGTACCAATGACTATCAAAGGCCTTGGAAGTGTCCAAACTAACAAACAAAGCCGGGATGCGATGTTGCTGGCAATGGACAAGGGCAAAAAAGAACCTTCCTCATATTGCAAACCACCTGTCAGCCGCGGATGAAGCCAACTTGGTCTTCATGAATTACAGTAGGAAGATGAGGAGCGAGATGGTCAGCTAACATACGAGAAAGAAGTTTAAGATCAACACTGATCAAAAATATTGGGCGATAGGAGCTAGGGTCATCCACCACCTTACCTGGCTTCAGAACATTGTAATGAGCACCTCATTAGCATAATGGAGAAAGGATCCATTAGAAATTGCTTTATTATAATAAGATAACAAGGAGCCGCACAATTGGGGAGAAAGAATCTGATAAAATTCACTGGAAAAGCCATCCAGGCCTGGGGCCTTCCCAGATTTGAGAGACTTAATACCTTTTTGTAGTTCCATGGCCTGAAATGGGTGATTTAAACCAGAAGCTACCTCCTCAGAAAACCAAGGACTGCAAATAATTCTCCAAAAAGTCTGGGGAAGCATCTTCAGGAGCTGAATACAACCTCTCAAAGAAGTCTTAAAGGACCCGTGATACCATAGTAGTGTAATATAACCTACCCCTACTTGGAGTCCGGAGTGCCATAATTGGTCTATGACCAGTCTTAGTATCCACTAAGCACGTCAAACCGTTGAAAGCGATGCTTATGAAAAGCCACCCACTTCTGAGAGCATGAGTGAAGAAGAAAATTAAGAGCCTCCTGAGAGTGCTGTTGGTTTGTTTGCGGGTGGTTGGGTTTCTTTATAATAACTACTATAGCTGTTAGTCTAGTCGGGATCTGTACAGGTCCCGGATGGTGGGGATTTGGTCTAATTCATTGTTTGTATTTTTGCTGGATGTCCCCTTGTTGGACTCACCATTTGGGGAAGTTTGGCTCTGCTAGCTAATACCTTGTTACTTTTGCTGTTCCTGTATTGTTCTTTTGATGCCTATGATTCCCTGTCTGGACCATTTGCTATTGTCAATAAATATATATATATATAAAAAGAGCCTCCTGAGGAGATAAATAGTGTTTCTGAGTCTCCACCGAAGAAGTAGAGAGAAAAGAACTCTTCGCTGCTCGTAGGGCCCTCTCCAAAGTTATAATTCCTTTATTAACATGTTTGTTTTTTTATAATTCTTTATTTATATTTTAACCTTTAACATCATACAAGTCAAAAAAAAAAAAGAAAAAATATCATGTAAATGAAATACAAAGAGGGAATCTCCTCAATACAAGATATAGTTAGTCCACTATAATTGGGGGCGTTGGCTTAAATACAACTGAGATTAAAAACAGGAAATCAAATAATAGGAAACAAAAAATGGAGGTCTGACTGTTCTTGGGACCTGGGTAGGCCACTGTTGGAAACAGGATACTAGGCTTGATTGACCTTTGGTCTGTCCTGGTACGGCAATTCTTATATTCTTATGTCTTAGGTGACAGCAGAAGGTTTGAGAGGCGGTGAATGAAAAGCACTAATTGCACTGAGATGAACTCTAACTGAAGTGGTTTTGAGACCAGAATTGGAAAGGTGTAAGAAATAGTTGAGGACTGATGGGAGAAGACAAATTATTGGATCTAGTAAGTGGAGATTACATCAGACTGTGAAGCGAGTCCACTTGAAATGGTAGCAGTGCTGCATGGCAGGTTTTCTAGAAGGTTCAATGATAGCTGACACTGGTGCAGATAGTACAAAAGCATCTACTCGGTGGGAGTGAGAGACAATGCTCTGAGTGCTAATGATTGGAGGCCTGGATAAAGGAGAGAACTCTCATTCTGTGTCAGTAGTACTGAAAAGATTTGATGTGTGATAGGTTTCTATACGCTGAGTTGTAGAAGGAGAGGGAACCACTGTTGAAGTGGTCACTGAGGAGGTATAAGAATCATGGTGGCCTATTCTTGGTGAAGATGGAGTAGAGTTTTCACAACTAGAGGAAAGCAGAAAGAAATTTGCCCCACCAGTGAGGAAGAAAGCATCAGATTCCAGATGATTAGGAGTATAAAGTCTGGAACAGAAGAGTGGATTTTTTTGATTGAGGGTAGAAAGCAAGATGTCAACTTCTAGAGTCCCCCAATACAAGGTCTGTTCAGAACAGTTTGAATTGCACACCAATGGGAAGTTCTTGAGATACGCTAGGTGGTGTTGAGTTGCTTGAAATGTCATGAGTAACCTCCTTTTTTGCATTTGTTAATATCTATTTTCGTCTCCGAGCTATAGCAGATTTTGTGAAAGTGTGTTGTCGTGATTGGCTATTTTTCATCATGTGCGATGAGCAGCCCTACAACATGAAGTTCTGTTATAAATTGGGTAAGACCACTACAGAAACTTATGGAATGTTAAAAGTGGCTTATGGGGAACATATCTTGAGTTATGGAAGGTGTTTTGAATGCGTCAAAAATTTGCAAATTTTGCGCAAAAGTGCAATATAATTCTTCCCTAGCCACCTTACTCTCTTGACTTGGCCCCTGCTGACTTCTTCTTGTTTCCTAAACTAAATCCATGATGAAAGGAAAGTGATTTGACACCATTGAAGAGGTACAGGAGATAGATTGGAAAGAATTTCATAAGACTTATCAGACAGATCTGGATAACCGCTGGAAGAGCTGGTGGCAGGTCTGAGTCATACTCCTCAATATCAGCTCTTGCAGATAGTCAAGGAGAGTGTTGCGAATATGATGTGTTGTGAGGTTGGTGTGTTGCCCTGTTTGGAAGAGGATGCATGTGACCTGTGCCTTCTTGATTTAGACGTTCAACATCTTGGAGTCCGAGAACAATGTCTCGATGGACTGGGCTGAGACTGGGTGTGTCAATGCAGCAGTTTGCACAGGATGCAACTGCAGCATTCCAGCTAGTTCTTTCTGCAACAGCACTCAAAGCTGTTCTTGCAGAGATGGTGCTGGTACCGATATTGGGTGTCAATGCATCGGGGATCTCGATGTCGAGGCACACCTTAGATGAGACAACAAATATAGTGATGGCAATCGGGAGTCAGTGCGCTAATACCTGGAATGCGTTGATGGAGATCACGCTTGAGACTATAGCAATGCATAATTCGAGGTGGAGCCATGGAATAAATCTTCAATGCAGTCAGTGCCGTTTTCGATGCTGGAGTATTATGGGTGCGTGTGTATCAGAGTCTCCAGTCATACTCGATGTTCCCGAAGTTGTATTGAAAAGTTTCTCGAATTGCAAATTCCTGGCTTTAAATGATCTCTTCTGCATACAAGAGCAGGGTGTACATGAAATGTCTTGATAACAGGATCCTAGGCATTGAACACATCAATTATGAGTGTTTGTACCTGAAATGGTCTTTTATTTATTTAAGAAATGAATATACCACATATTGCCTACGCAGTTCACATTAAAAAACATGCATAAAAATTTGACAATACAGACATAGTGATTATAAAGGCAAATCCTTGACCTATCACAAGACACACCTCTCAACTTCAGTCAAATCGGTAACCGAAGCAGTCATTTAAGAATCAGCATTATTTGAGCTATTCTTGACACACCAGTAATGCAAAAGTAACTGCAATGCTCTCATCTTTACCTTTGCAACACCAAATATAATGCGTTACAGTACTCTACCTTACATAAAATTAGTGCCTGCACTACAGTATGAAAATCATAGTCCTGCAGTATTGGTTTCAACTTATATAACATCATCAGCTGCATATATCCTATCTGTATTGTCTTCACTATTTGGCTTTCCATAGACAGTGAACTGTCCAAGCGCACTCCCAACACATTCATCTCCTTCTTCACCATCAGCTCCTCTCCTGTCACATTCAACCTCTCCAAATCCCAATCATTCCTCCAATTTTTCACAATCATCACCTTCATTTTATTCGCATGCAACATTAGCCCATGATCATTCATCCATTCCATTATCTCCTCCATATAATCCTGCAAATACCTCTCCAACCCTTGAACACCAATACATATGGGGAAAAAAAGAGAATATCGTCAGCATAAAGTCTATATTGTAAACCAAGTTTCTGAAACACAATATATATATGTGGACATATATATATGTTAAAAAGTATAGAAGACAGGGCAGAGCCTTGGGGTACCACTTTCTTAATGTCCACCACTCCCCACTCTGTCCTGATAATTCCTAACATTATTTTTGCTTTCTTATCTACAACTGCACATTGAGCTGAGAGTTCAATGTATTCTCAACGATGACACCTAGTTCAGGTTCCTCTTTCCCATAAGCAAATTTAATTATCTTACTAGTTATTTCCATCTTTAAATTATTGATAAATATGTTAAAAAGTAGCAAACCCAGCACAGACCCCTGGAAACCCTACTACATTATTTACCTTTCTCCATTGAGAACATTGACCATTTAAACCTACTCTGTTTTCTATCTTTTATTTAACTAGTTTGTAATCCATAATAGGACATTACCTCCTATCCCATGGCTTTATAATTTCCTCAGAAGTCTTTCATGAGGTACTTTGTCAAATACCTTTTGAAAATCCAGATATACAGTATCAGCTGGCTCACCATTATCTATGTTTATTTACCCCTTCGAAGAAATGTAGTAGATTGGTGAGGCAAGATTTCCCTTAACTAAATCCATGTTGGCTTTGCCTCATTAATCCATGCTCACATATACAGTATATTTATTTAGATTTCTATCCCGTCCTCCCAGTAGCTCAGAACGGGTATATATGCTCTGTAATTTTGTTCTTTATAATAGTTTCTACCATTTTGCCCGGTGCTGACATCAGACACACTGGTCTCTAATTTCCTGGATCTCCTCTCAAACTATTTTTAAAGATTGACGCTACATTGGCCATCTTCCAGTCTTCTGGTACCATGCTGGATGTTAAAGATAAATTACAATTACAAACTAGCAAGAAAGAATACTGGGTGTTCCATAAATTACATATTTTCTGTTGTATGATTTTTTTTTTTAATGTAATGCATATATTTTATTCATTGGTGTGTTACACAGGACTTTTTGTAGGGCAGATTCTGTAAAAAAAGGGGACAATGAATTTTCAAAAGCTAAAAACCTCATTCAGAAAAATGATTTCACGTTGTTCTTATTATAAATTGTGCATATCATCTTTTGAAAACACAACTCCTGTTTAGGTTTGTGATCACGTGCCATGGTTCTTTACTGAGCTGTTTTTTTTAAATCCAAAGTGATGCTTGGACAGGGTTTGAACAGTGTTCCAAAAAACAGCTGGTACAGATTCCTTCAAATCAACTGTTTGAACATGTTCTCTTTTTTCTATTTTCTTTCATCTAAAGCCTTGTTTCACATTTTTGAATTCTAAGCATCTTTCATACACTCTAAGTACACTGTGAAGTGTATTCTAATATTGCCTTCAGTGGGATATTGCTGCTTTCTGCTACCCAAATAAAGTGCTTGGGAATGTCTTCAGATTCTGAAATGAACTTTTAAGAGTTCATTGGAAAAAAGAAAATGCATCATTGAAATTCATGATCTCAATTTGGTGTTCTTGGTTGAGATTTATCATTGACAACCGTATTGCTTCCCCCTTCCCCTTTATTTGAAACTCTTCGAGACATTGTTTTTAAGGTCCATTTCTTTTACAAGTGCTTTCTTTTCAGCTTGCTCAGGAATCAGGTCTTCTGAACATCTGTTTGTGACTAAAATTAGGCAGGGCCCAGCCTGTATCCTGCCTTTTTGTCCCTTTTGTTTCCCCAGACCATTGTCTCTGATTTCATGCTATCAGAGGGGCTGCGTGTTTTCTTGCTTGAAGTTGTCAGAAGGGATAAAAGCTCTGGATCAGGGTCACATTTAGAGGGATGGGCATGAGAAATTGGTGAAATGCATGTTGTAGCCCACCCACCCACTAGGCAGTTGCTTGGCACAGTTCAGGAAATAAGGACCACAGTTTGATAAGTCAGGATAAACTTAAATTAAAACCAGGTATCCAACTTAAAAACAAAACAAAACAAACAACTCTAGATGGATTAATGGTCACTAACTGTTCTAACTTTTCACAATTCAACGCATTTCACTCCATGTTGTTAACATTTTGCCAGTAGATACACTTTATTAGTTAGTATGTGGTTTCAGTTGCAGGCTGAAAGGCTTATAACCAGGTAGAGAATGACACGGGGAAAAAATCTGTCCCCTCCCTGCGAGCTCAGTCCTCGTCCCCGCAAACCATCTGATCCCATCTGCACAAGCATCAAATACCACTCTCCAACCACTTAATGTCTACCACTCTGATCCCATCCCCCACAAGCATCTTAATGTCCACCCCGTCCTCACAGGAACTCAATATCCCTGTCCCCGCAAGTCCTGTCCATGTCCCATTCACTGCCCCATTCCTGCAAGCTCTGCCTTAACCGCACAAGCCTCAAACACTTATGATTTTAAAGTGTTCAAGGCTTACACAGATACTCGCAGGAATGGGGCAGGGGCCGGGACAGAACTCACAGGGATAAAACGGGAAATGGCGTTCCCGCGGGGATGGGGACAAATTTGTCCCTGTGTCATTCTCTCAGGAACTAAGGAGGGGGATTCAAGCACAAACCAGAGCTTGTCAGCTAAGTCTGCAGGCAATGGCATCAAGTACTGCGTGGCTTCACTCTACAGAGAAAGGCAGGGCTTTCTTCAAACCACTTGAGTAGTACTTGGGCAGAGGCAAAAAGAAAGACAGAGTCCAGGCTGTTCTGCCAGTTTTCATGCAATGTTTTATACCATTTGGCAGTCTTCCGTTTGTAGGATCTTATGTGGGTTGGGAAAAGGGGATGTTTCAATGCTGTTTAAGATGACTATTATGTATTGTAAGTAATATTAGAGAACAATGGAGTGGCAGAAACCCATGACTATGACTTATGCTACATTGCAAAAAAATGTACAAATAAAAAAAATAATGTTGTGACCATCTCTGAGAAAAGGTGCCTAAAGTCTCCAGAAACAAAAAAAAAATGAGGATTTTATGAATTGTAGAGCAAACAATTTGTAACAGTCCAAACCCCATTTTTTAATGTAAAAAAAGAAAAAAAAAGTTACAGGAACCAATTAACTTTTAGGGCTCCTCTTACAAAGGTGCGGTAGCGGTTTAATGCGCGTAATAGCGCACGCTAAACCACTGAACGTGCTAGCCGCTATCATCTCCTTTTAAGCAGGCGGTAGCTTTTGGCCAGCGCGGGGGTTATCGCGTGATGAAAAGTCACACGCATTAACCCTGCTAGCACGCCTTTGTAAATGGAGCCCTTAAAGACTGCTTATGATATTTTTTTTTTTTAATCAACCATTCTCAGGTTTCAGGTTTATTTAACATTTGATACTATCACTTATAATAATTTCTAAGCGGTATACTTAATAAAATTGGGGATATAGTAAAGCATATATTACATAGACAAGAACAGCCATGGACTAACCTGTCAAATAAGGGTAGAACTCCAATAAATGAAGAAAAAGGAACAAATAAGGGAAATACACTTTGGATATGCTACTTTAGTCACCTTTTCCCATTAACAGTCACAATTAATTTGGAGAAATAGAAAGCTGTTCTGTATAACTTCAGAGAGTGAAAGCAGTAAAGGTTAGTACAGTAAACTCTGGGTGGCAGCTTGAGAACCTTACTTTTCCTTTAATTATGCAGAAAATGTTGGCTTACCTCTCCATTCCTGAAGACAGAGAAGAGTCTGAAGAAGTTTCTATAACCTCTTATTTAGAGATCCTGCTATCACATAAAAGCTAATAATAAAAAAAAATTAAGGAAAGGTGCTTGCCTGCTGAAGAGGTATCTGAAGAAGGAGAGAGAGTAACTGAGTTTCCTAATGAGAGGATTTCTCAAAAGGTGGAGAATGCCCATAGATGCAAAAAAGAAGTGGGCGGCAGAGACTGCATTGGATCTAAAGCAGGGATCTCAAAGTCCCTCCTTGAGGGCTGCAATCCAGTCGGGTTTTCAGGATTTCCCCAATGAATATGCATTGAAAGCAGTGCATGCACATAGATCTCATGCATATTCATTGGGGAAATCCTGAAAACCCGACTGGTTTGCGGCCCTCAAGGAGGGACTTTGAGACCCCTGATCTAAAGTATGATGAATTTAAGGGATCTCAGAAATAAACATGGTCACTTTGGGATCCTTTTACTAAGGTGCGCTAGCGTTTTTAGCATGCGCTGCATTGCCGCATGCGCTAACCCCATGCCAAAAACTAACGCCAGCTCAATGCTGGCATTAGCGTCTAGTGCCCGCTAAAACCGCTAGCACAGCTTAGTAAAAGGAGCCCTTTGTCTAAGACTGAACATACCTAAGGGCTAATCTTACCCCCCCAATCCATCCATTTTCCACTGTTAGGGATGTGTAAATTTTGAGAAGTAATTTTATACCACTTTTTATAAAGTAAAACTGTGTGGCACCATATGTGTATATAAGTACATCTTAGTACAAACAGAATACTGGGGAATGGACCAGAGTGGCGTAACTAGAGGACACCCTTGAAGCAGCTGATTTGGCGAAACATGTCGGAGGAAATTAGTCCCTAGCTGACATCCTTCAACTAGCACTCAGATAAGTCTGATTAACTTTACGATGCTTAAAAATAAATAAGATAAAAGTGAAAATGAAAGCTGATTGATGATGAGTACATGCATGTTCCAAATGATGAAAGAAAGACCCATATGAGAGGCACATCTGTTGATCCAGCTCAAAGATTATATATACTGATTTTCAAAAATTAAAATATTAAGTTACACTTCATTAATTGGTATTGATTTATTATAAGTGCATATAGCCACACCATGGCACATACTTTATGTACCCTCTCATTTTATAGAAAGGTTGTCTAAATTTAAGTGCCATGCTTAAATTTAAGGAATATTGCCATCCACGCAGGTAAGTGTATATTTAGGGCTCCTTTTATGAAGGTGTGCTAGTGTTTTTTAGCGTACACACCGGATTAGCGCGCGCTAGCCGAAAAACTACCGCCTGCTCAAGAAGAGGCGGTAGCGGCTAGCGTGCGGGGCATTTTAGCGTGCTATTCCACGCATTAAGGCCCTAATGCGCCTTCGTAAAAGGAGCCCTTAATCTGCCAATAGTCAGCACTGTTTAGCCAACCAGGAAGAAGCTCTTGCCCGGCTAAATACCACATAGCCATGGAGCAAGATGGCTGCTGAATATTAGTGGTTAGCAGCTATCCAGCTATGTTGCTTGAGTTAGCTGGCTAGCAGTCAGAATTTTGTGGCTAGCTTGCCAAGCTGAATGGCCAAATGGGGCTGCTTAAATAGCTGGTCTATTTTTGGCTGCTATAAACTTAGCTGGCCAGCTAAGTTTTGAGCTGCCAAAAATAGACCAGATATTCAATGCCGCAGTTTGAATATTGGCCCCAATGTGTGTAAATGACAATAATGTGTCTAATTGTTATTTTATAGTTATGTGCTAAAATGGCTTACTGTATAAATTGTTAGGAGACAGTCACAGGTCAATAACATGGGTGGGGCCAACATTTATGCCTGTAAATTCTGCACTACTGCACAATGGAGAATTTGCACTGAAAACCCCTCCCTCTGCAGACTGCGCAGAATTCACCCTTCCCCATGCAGAATTTTGTGCACTTTGTTGAGGATGCTCCACTCCCAGCTGGCTGCCTCCTTCCCTTCCTCCCTCTCTGTCTACTTGCCCAAGTACCACGACAGATTGGCAAGGGAAAAGAGGTGCACATTGGCCTGCTTCCGCCTTCTCTGCCACTTTGGTTTCCAGTGGTTTCTTTATATGCGTGGCTGTATGGAGCCCTGTGCATCTCAAAGGAACAATCGGGTTCAGATTGGCAAGAGGGAGGAGAAGGAAGCATCCTGGTGTGTGCAGGCGTGTACCATGAGAGGGGTTCAATTCCCACTGCAGCTCCCTGTGAACCTGGGCAAGTCACTTAACCCTCCATTGCCTCAAGAAGAAAACCAGATTGTAGGCCACTAAGGACGGAATAAGTACCTGCATATAATGTGCAAAGCACTGCATACATCTAGTAGCGTTATAGAAATAATTAGTAGTAGTAGCGGGGGGAGGGCTGGGGCAAGGTGGATGGGTGGTACGCACCATGGGGTGGAGGGCTAGAAAAATATGGTTGGGAATGTGCGTGCCTCAGAGGAAATGCCAGCCCTTATAAAGGAAAATTGAACATACAGTATGCAGGATTTTGCAGAATTTTCAAATATCATACACAGAACTTTGAATTCTTTTGCACATAATTTTTTTTTAATTTTCTGCACAGAATTCCCCCAGGAGTAGGTGATGATATTTATATGAGCCACTTAAACTTTGGTGCACTGATGAGGCTTTATGCTAGTACAGGTAACAATATATTTTATCAGAAATTTTAAAAATCAAAAAAACCCAAAAAGATTTTGGTTTTTGGAGCCACATTGTTATGTTACGAATAAAATAGGCCCATTTTTGGACTAGCCATATGGGAGTCTTGTTATAACATCAAGCCCATATTGTTATATAGTAACATAGTAAATGCTGGCAGATAAAGACCTGCACAATTAAGCTATTCTTCCCAACGAGGTGGCCAGAGCTGAATCTGGCACTGCACAGACTCCACTTCTTCATGATTCAACACTGATATACCTAATCTGTCTCTCCCTGCCAATTTTGGGGCAGAGACTATAGAAGGCTTCCTAGTACCAGTCCTAAACTAAACTAAACCTTAGGTTTGTATACTGCGCCATCTCCACAAGCGTACAGCTTGGCACGGTTTACAGGGTTAGGTTGAAAAGGAGCTACAATGAAGGGTTATAGGAAAGGAGCTAGGAAGATAAAGAGGGACAGGGAACCAAAAAGCGGGAGCTGACGCCAGCCTTGATCCTGATCGGTTTTTCTCATTTACAGAACTTAGACCATAGAAATTTGCCCATCATTAGTTTTACTTCCCAACCTCGGAAGTAGATAGACGCACAGGAATGGGGGTTGTGGGAATCTCATGGGTACGGAAGAAGTTGTCACGGGATTCTTACGGGTTTGGAAGATGCCACGGGATTCTCACAGGAGTATAGTCAAAAATGTCAGGTGACTCCAAAATGAGGCTTGGAATGCACTGAGACAGGCAACTGGAGCACTACAATAAAGCTTGAAATGTATGGAGAGGCAGTTGGAGTAGCAGACAGACTTGGAGCACTCACTGATTAAACACTGAATGCCATCCAAAAACAAACAGGGGGCTGTTGGGGGTTGGGAGGAAACAGAGGGTTGCGAGCATGTCAATCACGGTGTTGACTCCTGCAGGTACTGGTGGGGATAGAGGAGATTAATTGGAATGGATCGTAGCAGGCATGGGTGGGTGTGGTTTAGAGTTCCTTGAGGATGTGCGGGGATGGGTGAAACATTTGTCCCCCTGCAACTCTCATCTCTTAAGCAGCTGTCAAAACTTGCTCCAGTTATGAGGTCATTTCAGTTTTGCTTTGATTGGATTGCATCATTTTTCTGCATTGTCTTCTTTTGTGTCTATCCCACACATTCTGGAATTCCATCACCATTTTTGTCTTTACATCTTTCTGTGTTATCCCGACACCTACTTTTATGTGTTTATACCTTGGAGCTATTTTATAAGCATTTTGAGCATATAAAATGCAGTTTTACATGTTCAGTCCTTGAAAGGTTTAAGGTAGCTAAATGATGTGGGGAAGACCAGCTCTAAGTGATTTTTATGAAATTCTATGATAATAAAATGTGACTGGATATAAAGGACTAACAAAACTAATAATTATGAAAGCTGATTGCTATTCAATCTGTGTTTAGCTTCAATTAAGTAGCAGCAGATTTATGCTAGGAATTTCGAAACCAGTTTCAAATTGAATTATATTTGCCTTATTTCCCAGGGGAGACTACTGTAAGAGAGAAGGATCATTCTGAAAGATTCTATTAGCATACTACTAGGCCACTGGGGAAAAATCTATTACTGTCTGTTGAAAATAATACCAGATTGTACAGGTCAAAAATTGACTGACGACATTCTGTGTAGGCATTATTGAGATACACAAAGGATCTGTTGTGTCTCTAAGCTATTGTACATTGCAACACAGTAAATGAAAAGCCGCTATTATGAGGAGATGTTTATGTCAATATCTGAACAAAATTGTCTTCTCAGAACAGTGCTCTCTTAAACTGTTCACTGTCGATCAGATAAACAGCATGTGATGAAGAGTTTATCTTTCCTAAAGATTCCAATTTACACTCCAACTAAGTAAATGTAGCATTCTTCTTTGCTGGAATGGCACTTTTCCTGCCACCTGCAGATACTGGGTGCTGTTTACAGTTAGGGTTATACCAAAGGCTGTGTAAGGGAGCTAAAATTGCTCCCTGCCCATCTTCTTGGCTATGGAGCAGAAGATGGGATGGGGGGGGCACCAAGTTTCGGTTCATAGACAAAACTGCCGAAGACAAAGGCGCGCGCCGACAACTGAGCGCAAGACGAAAGCGCGTGCCAAAGAAAAAGAGTGTGTTTAGGGGCTCCGACGGGGGTTTTTGTTGGGGAACCCCCCCCACTTTACTTAATACAGATTGCGGTGGCGTTGTGGGGGATTTGGGGGGTTGTAACCGCCCTCATTATACTGGAAACTTAACTGTTTCCCTGTTTTTTAGGGAAAAAGTGAAATTTTCAATAAATGTGGGAGGTTACAACCCCCCAAGCCCCCCACAACGCCCCCACAATGCGGCGTGATCTGTATAAAGTAAAGTGGGGGGTTCCCCCACACACACCCCCGTCGGAGCTCTTTAAAACAGTCATTTTCTTCGGCGCGTGCCTCGACATTGCGCTCAGTTGTCTACGCGCACCTTTGTCCCGGCGCGCTTTTGACCTGACACCCAAGTTTCTGAAGATAGGTGGTTTGACCAATCTGGGTTTTTGAGTTTGTTTCCAAAGATGCGCCCAGGTGCAATTCTAACACTGTGGCCAGTCATAATATAAATATATTTTACAGCTCCCACAATGCCCCCCCCCCCTCCCCACATACACACAGTTCTGACTGCAGAGGTAAACAAGCAGAGGAAGACTTGAAGAGCTGCTTGCTATCTCCCTCTGTTTATTGGAGGCCAAAGAACACAGGATGGAGGCAATAGGCAGATCTCTACAGGCAGCAGCAGCTCTAGTCCCCATCACGCTCTTCTTTTTGACAGCAGCCAACTTAGAAAGGCCAAGAAATGCCTTGGGAACCACTGAATTATCAATGCTGAAAAGGACCGTCCTATATAGCTGGGCCCTAATCACATGCCTATGCTTCAATCCTACCATAAGTACTTGAATTCCCTCTTACTCCAGTTGTACTCTGTTGTACAAGGCTTTCTCTGAATGCTCTCTTACTTCCTAAATGAATGTGACTTAGCAATGGAGAAAAGACAGTATAAACTGCCAGGTAAAGACAACACTCACAGAGCATAATAGCTTTCAGGTAAGAAGGAAACAACTTATAGTGATTGAATTATTCTGAACTGCACTCAGGTGAGTGGCTTGAGTTTATAAAGATTAACATATACTAATGACAGAAATGATTTGTTTTTTTAATCATGACCAAATGTGTAGCAGGTACTTTGAGTTTTATTAGGATTTACTATTTAGATCAATTTGGTAAAACCTTCTAGGCAGCTTATAACACTAATGAGTCATGACAGTGGAGGTACTACCATGGTAGATAGGATAGTAGATATTCACTTCGGAGTCTGGAAAGAAATTGGAGTTTGAAGGTAAAAATTAATTATGAATAGGCATCTTTGAACAGAAATGTTCATTATGGACTTCTGATTGAAGTTCTCATTCCAACACTACAGGAAAAGTGAAGGTATAGTGGTTAGAACTACAATCGTAGATAGGATAGTAAGTGGGATAAGCACATCCATTCAGATATCCACTCTGGGGATTGGAAAGAAATAGGAGTCTAAAGGAATAGTTAATTATGAATAGGCACCTTTGAAAAGAAATGTTTTTAGCTCAGCTTTGAATTTCTCTAATAATGACTGAAGTCACAGTGGTATAAGAAGGAAGATACAACGTACTGAGAAGATGGATTGATAGTATTTGTTCATGGACAGTCTTATGACGCAATTACAAGTTGGTTTTGGTCTGCAGATCTGAGTGTTCTATGTGGGGTGTAGGGGATAAGTAGCAGTGAAAAGTATGGCGGTTCACCTGTGTGAATTACTTTGAAGATCAGTAAATGTATTGGGACATAAACAATCAATTATACATTATTGGAAAAAGAGAGGTCAAATAAATAGCTATTACATACAGAATACTGGTTCCATAATTAGCCACCAGACAATTTTTTTCATTCATAAACTAATATTCAATTTTAATTTTGGATTTAGAGAATCCTATTAACTATATTTCTGAGTCCCTATTTATTAAGAAAAAGTCTACTTGTATTAAGGCCCCCTTTTAACAAATGCTTTAGTGTATCCTGGGATACGGAGGGAGGCGTCTAAAGCCCCGATTGAGCCAATTGGGGCCTTAGGTTCCTCCCTCTGCATCCCTGGATACAGAAGGAGGAGCCTAAGGCCCAGATTGGCTCAGGCTGGCCCAGATTGGATCAGACACCTAAGGCCCCTCCAGGGAGGAAAAGGTACATCATTTTAGACTGGTGGGCCTCGTAGCAGGTGGGACTGCATCCCTCCTGCTCCCAACTTGTGGAAAAGGTACCAGGTGGGTTTGGGGGAGCATCTGGTGGCAAGAGAGAGTGGGCATCCTTCCTGCCTTTTTTGGGGGGAGTTAGGGGCTGGTTTGGGGGGGTCTTCATTGGCAGAAGGGAGTGGGCATCCCTCCTGCCAATTTTTTCTCATGCAAATGAGTGGGTTCAGCAAAGCAGGAGGGAGTGGGAATTCCTCCTGCTGATTTTCACTGGTGTGGGGGTGTCAGTGCCTGGTGCTGGATCTTTGGGGAGGGCTGTCATCGGCAGGGATCTTTTTTTTTCTTTTTTTTTGTTTAATGGGGCTTTGGAGCTTCCCCTGCCTCTCAGCTGTTTTGGTTTCCTCTGCTGGTTCTATGCATGTGTGAGAGTCGCTCTCAGAGTGATCAATCAGATGGGAGAGACAGGGATTATGACGAACCTCCGTGTGAATCATTTGCATGCAAAAATTTTAGTACATCAATAGCTCTTTTACAATCGGCCAAAAATCAGTTCAGAGTGGACCCACGTGGTCTTACCAATCCTTTTTAGTGCATCTGGCCCCTGAAATGGTGGGTGCTATGCACTATTCTACAATGACATATGTGTGGTCAAATTCTGTTATAAAATACTATTGTAGGTCCTAAATTATGTACCAGCATTTAGGCATGACAACTTAAGCCTGATCTATGGCAGCTGTATAAGCACATGCCTAAATGATTGTACCTACCCACACTGAGAGGCAGGGGAAGCCCATGTGCTCATCCTTCTTGTAGTTATGCACTATAGCACTTAAGATTTCCTTATAGAATGGATCCTAAAGTTAGGGCTCTTTAGCTTGGAAAAGAGACAACTGAGGGGAGATATGATTGAAGTCTACAAAATCCTGAGCGGAGTAGAATGGGTACAAGTGGATTGATTTTTCACACCATCAAAAATTACAAAGACTAGGGGACACTCATTGAAGTTACAAGGAAATACTTTTAAAACCAAAAGAAGGAAATATTTTTTCAGAGAATAGTTAAGCTCTGGAATGTGTTGTCAGAGGTTGTGGTAAGAGCAGATAACGCAGCTGATTTTAAGAAAGGTTTGGACAATTTCCTGGAGGAAAAGTCCATAGTCTGTTTTTGAGAAAGACATGGGGGAAGCCACTTCTTGCCCTGGATCGGTAGCATGGAATGTTGCTACTCCTTGGGTTTTGGCCAGGTACTAGTGACCTGGATTGGCCACCGTGAGGACGGGCTACTGGGCTACATGGACTATTGGCCTGACCCAGTAAGGCTATTCTTATGTTCTTATGTACAATTATGCAAGTAATTGCAAATACTGGAGCTATGTGGCACATAACTGCATCCAATGCACCTAATCATGCGTTAACTGGATGTGCAATTTTGCACAATAGATTTCAGAATTAGAGCAAGAGAGCTATTTCATATCTTTACAAACCACCTCTGGTGAAAATGAACTTCCAAGTGCACCTAGATTAGATAAGTTGCGTACACATGCTATGTCTTATGAACTCCAGAAAGAAGGCTCTCCGGCAAAATGCAGGTACCATGGTGAGCATTAGCAATGCGTAAATCAGAGAGACAGATTAGACTCCACATGCCCTGGCTTAGGAGCGAGGTTCATCCCTGTCATTGTATGTACAAAACTAACCCACATGGAAAAACTGCCCCCGAGATAAACAACTGCAGTACTATCTGGATAGTACTAGGGTGGTTTATGGGAAGAGGGAGCGCAGAGCTGGCACTTATCAGAGAGCAGGGATATTCAAAGCTGCTATTTAGATTGCTACCTGCATAAGGCTGCTGCCCCAAATTTTTTCAGGTACCTATCCAAAGATATTTGAATAGCGGAGGCACAAGTCTCTCTGTCTTGAGACTGAATATCTGCGGGTTGTTTAACCCAGTGATTCCCAACCCTGTCCTGGAGGAACACCAGGCCAATTGGGTTTTCAGGCTAGCCCTAATGAATATGCATAAAGCAAATTTGCATGCCTATCACTTCCATCATATGCAAATCTCTCTCATGCATATTCATTAGGGCTAGCCTGAAAACCCGATTGGCCTGGTGTTCCTCCAGGACAGGGTTGGGAATCACTGGTTTAACCACCTTGCAAAATGTTTACAACAATTTTGATGGGAGTTGCTGAATGTTGACCTAACATCTCCTGAAACCAAGGAAAGGAATATGTGAAATTAGTTCAATTTAAGATTTATCGCCTTATACATTTTAGGGGAAATTCTATACATGGCGCCTTAACTTAGGTTAAGCGAGAAACACTGTTTCAAACGGTACTTAAATAAAATTTCAAGGCACCTACTGGGCGCCAGAATTACGCTTCTGGTGGTGCCTACCGTCACCTAACATCACTGTATGCAGTTTTAATGCCAGAAATGATATTAGGTGCGATTCACATCAAAGGTAGGCACCAAAAATGTAGGCCTTGAAAAACCTTACCTACATTTCTGGCCGGAGGCATAGTTCTCTAAATAGCGCCCCTATGTGATTGACACATAATCTGTGGCCGTTTATAAAGCGGCCGCTGACAATGGTGCTGTTTAGAGAATCGGGTCCTGCGTGTGTGTGTGTGTGTGTGTGTGCGTGCAGGGTAGGATTAATTCGTCGAGGGCCCCTAGGCACACAAGTACACTGGGCCCCCTGCCCCGCCCCACCCCACCATGCACCCAGGCGGAAACAGGAAGCTGCGTCAGAAGGAAGCTTTGGGCAAGCAGCACCGCTTGCACAATTACAGTTCCCGTTGCCTTTCTTACCTGCGTTGCTTGCTTGTCTTACTTTCCGTCGATGGGAGGGGGGCTGCGTTGCCAATTGGGGTGGGGCCCGCATTGCCGATCGATACTGGAGGGGCCCATCGCCAATTGGAAAAAAACAATGTTGATGCCCTCCTTCATCGGGCCCCCTGACCATTTTGGGCCCTAGGCACGTGCCTACTTGGCCTATTGGTCAATCCTGCCCTGTGTGTATGCATTTCTGTGCTATCAGCAGCATTTAGGAATATTCTTTTTTGTGTGTGTGTCCTGTGGTATTTCCCTTATTCAAAGTCTGTTTAACCGAAGTTCACTATTTCCCCAACCTCTCAATTAATATCAGCAGTGGGAATCTATCTGAGAAACTAGGCAGGCTTTTGTGAGCCTCTGCCCTGAAAAAAAAAGGAGCAGAATGGAAAAAAAATAGAAGGAGCAGCTGGAAACTACACCTACGGTTTTGACTGCAATTGGTGAGCCGTAGGATAGAGAAAGGGCCATGAGCTTCCAAAAAGCCATCCATCACAATCACTGTCAGTTAGGTGATGAATGGCAGGTGTGGCACCATCCAGTTCCAGTCCAGGCCATGCGGAGATGGGTGCTGCTGGTACCGCTGTCACTCTTTGTCATCCTGTGCCAGCTGAGTCCCTCAGCTGCCAGTAGCTGCCACGCAAGGCGGAAAACATGCACCATAAACAATTGTGGCAGTGATTCAGAGTTTCCAGACTGTATTATTAATTAATTTAAAGATGCTCAGCCCTATTAAAAAAAACCGAGATAATTGTGTTTAATTTGTGTATGTTTTAATTACGGACCAAGCAGCGCCTAATTTGATCAAAGTACCATCTTTTCTGTTCTGCTCTGTAACCATGTGTGTGTTGCAATTTGCATTTGAAATGGGAGGAACTGCTAATTCCTGCTGGGAATAGAGTTCTTTTTATTTGCAGCAGTGTCATCTTTCACATTGTGATGCTGCGCAAGACCCTCAACTGCTGATAACTGTGTAATCTTTCGCTGTAGCCACAAATTAAAAGCAGGTTTATGACCAAATGCTACTACACCCCCCCCCCCTCTTGGGGCCAGAAGCACGCAGCTTAAAAACAATTCATTTACTGTGCCCTCCTCCCACCCTCAGCCCCTCTAGAATGATGAAGGTAGAAACAATTGTATCGTTTAATTTACTACTGCAACAAGGATATGGCTCATTGGCCCCTCGTTGTTTTGAAGATGGATTTAATTAACCTCCAATGAATCTTGCCAGTAAGCGTGGCAGTATCAGTATGGATTCAGATATGTCAAAAAAGCTGGCGAGGGGAAGGGTAATCAGTGCTAAGTTTGGCTCAACTGAGGATGTGTGATTAAAATCTCTGGCTCATGAATATATTAATTATGATGTAGACAGGAAGGATAACCACAGATATTACCCATTTACATCAGTACTGGAACAAAGAGCTACACAGCTAACAGCAAACAGCTATCAGGAGCCTATACCAGTTTTAATTTTGCAAGTATCAATAAAGCAGCATTTTTATACACTTAAAATGTGCCCGAAATTAAACTGCTTTTTAATCTATCAGAATGCATTTGTTCTAATGCATCTCTGTATTCAGTCTCAAACCTTTCCGGATCTTTAATCCTTTTTTAAGGTTGCGAAGCATCTCAGTTGATTAGTATCAATGTACTGCACCAGCCTGAAAATACCGATCAAAGATGGCAAAGAAATAAATTGAGGAACTATTTGTCAGCATCAGAAACATGCAGGGGGTAAATGTCTAACAGATTGCCTAGGTTAAGAGAGTATAGTGGTGTTTATTTTATAAAGGAGCAATATGAGCAAAAGAGAAAGGACCTATGTTCCAAACAATGCTGGCGAATCCAAAAACACAGGGAAAAAAAATGCATAAAAATACTAGGGGTAAACTGGGGGAAATTGGAAGCAGATTGACTCTCAGGAGGAGCTTCTGTAAATGTATGTAGGCACAATCTGCGTGACCGTGTGCATTTCACGTTTCAATCATGTTTATTGGAATTGAGAAGTCACAACATTCAAAGATAAACAAGAGGGCTGACCATTGCTTCCAGTAACAAAACAAGGAGGAGTAAGCATGGCACAGCTCAAATTCTCATGACCAGTGGTCTTCAACCGCCAGTCCGTGGACCAGTGCCGGTCCGCAGAAATTTTTTGCCGTTCCATAGGGCCGGCATGTCCATCGGGCCCAAGACAGTGTTCTTCAGCCGCCAGTCCACAGTGCGATCAACGCGGTGTCTTCGGGCCGGCTCCCTGAGTGCTGCAGTGCACAAAGCCATGGGAAAAGGCTCCTATGCACAGCCTGCACCTGAACCGGAAGCCTTCGCTCTGATGTCGCAACGTCAGAGGGAAGGTTTCCAGATGAGGTGCGGGACGTTGCCTACATCTTTGTGCAATGCAGCACTCAGGGAGCTGGCCCAAAGATGCTGTGTTGATCGCACAGTGGACTGGCCCAAAGATAACACAGGGGGGCAGGACAGAAGGCAAGGCACATAGAGGGAGAAAGAGACAACAAAGGTAGGGGAAATGCTTTTCTTTTTTTTATTTAGTGATTGATTTGTCTATTCAGGAAGAAATGCGTTTGTTTCTTTTCCTCTGGGGTTGTACTGCTTGCAGAGTCTTGCATCTTAGGGTTTGTTTGTAAATATTAATACTTTTAGTTTTTGGTCCTGCATTTGCATGGGGTTATCTGTTTTCTGGTAGGAATGAATGTTAAAAAGCATACAGTGTGCTTTGTGTATTTTAATTTTGTGGTTAATCATTATGTGTTGTTAATACAATTATATTGTGTGTATATATGAAAAATGAATGGAAAAAATGGTGTTACAATTAGTACTATTATGGGGGCGGGGTCTGGGGCGGAGATTGAGTGGAGATGGGCACGACTTAGCCCAGTGTTCTTCAACTGCCAGTCCGCGGACTGGTGCCGGTCCACAAAATAATTATTTTATTTCCGCCGGTCCATAGGTATCAAAAGGTTGAAGAACACTGCTCAAGACTAACAAGTCTACAATTTTCAATCCCTGCCCATCCCATACCTAGCCTTCCCTGTGTGCATTTTATAAAGAACAGAAGTACTTTGTAACGCCACCAATATTCTGCCCAAGAACACACCTAAATATACATCACATAAAAGCATGCACTGTTTTATCACCCTGTGCACTTTTACGTGTGGACCCCATGTAGTAATTTTATAATAGTGGTTTTAATGCACACACAAAAAAAAATTATAGTACAGTCCTGATTATCTGATGCAAAAGGGACCGACTTGGTGCCAGAGATATGAAAAGTCAGTTAATATGAAAAACAATTGTAACCTCTTTAAAAAATCATGGGAAACAAACTTTATGCATAAAGAACAGGCATAGGGTATGTGTATTTAAAATATTGCTTAACACCATTAATCGCCGAAACACGGACCGTGTAGGGTCCGGTTGGATTTTTATCACAGTATTTTTTATCATTGTACTTTTTAAATTGAATTTTCATGGTTTTATATGTCAGTGTTTAATAAATTATCTCCAGAACATCTCTATCCACAGTTTTTGTTTTCATCGGTGGATTGTTTTCACTGTGGATCATTGGGTCTCCCCAGTTTTCTTTGTTGTGTAACATCACTAATCAGCAGTACTGGAAAACAGGAAGAGATGCTGAGCGCTGCTTAACAGCAATGAGGGGTACAGGAAGGCATATCAGCTGGAAAGCATATTTCCCTTGCAGAGGAGCATGGCCTCAGATAAAAAACGGTTCCCTTGTTGCAAAAGTAGGGACCTAGGTCTAAAAATTGCTGCACAGACTGGAAAAGCATGGTCTCAGTTCAAAAACATGGTTTCCTTGTAGCACGTGAAGCCGGAAAACAGAATCTATGCACTTCTTAACGGCAACAAAATGACGCCACCGGGGAGGGTGGGGGGGGGGGGGTGTTAGATATGCTGGATGGTCAGTGAAGGTTTGATAATTAAGATTGTACTGTACATAATTATCCCCATCATATATAAGAAAAATTAAAATGGGAATGAAATTGTGTGTCTAACTGATGGTAATAGTGAAGGATAGTGGAGGCAAATAACAAAATCTGTACCCTACCCTCTGTTTCCTGTCCAATAACCAATTCCTAATCCACAATTGAACATTGCCTCCTATCCCATGACTCTTTAATTTTCTCAGGTGCCTCTAATAAGGAACTTTTAAAAATATTTCTGAAAATCTAGATACACTACATCAACCGGCCCACCTTTATCCATATATTTATTCACACCTTCAAAGAAGTCAAGCAAATTAGTGAGGCAATATCTTACTTGGCTGAACCCATGTGGACTCTCTCCAATTAAATCATGTTTGTCTACGTATTCCACAATTTTATTTTTTATAATTGTTTCCACTATTTTGCTCGGCACTGAAGTCAGGCTTACTGGTTTGTAATTTCCAGGATCTCTCCTGGAACTACTTTTAAAAAATTGGCATAATATTGGCCACCCTCCAATAGCAGTTCAGCGATTTCATGTTTGAGTTCTTTCAGTACCCTGGGAAGTATACCATCTGGTCCAGGTGAGTTATCACTCTTTAACTTGTCAGACGTTTAGCTTAGTACATCTTCCAGATTCACTGAGATTTATTTCAGTTCCTCTACATCATCACTCTTGAAATCCATTTCCGGTTCAGGTAGATCTCTTACATCTTCTTCCATAAAGACTTGAAGCAAATAATTCATTCAGTCTCTCTGCTATGGTTTTAACTTCCCTGAGCACCACTTTTGCTCCTTGATCTAATTGTCCCCATGGATTCCCTCACAAGTTTTTTGCTTCTGATGTACCTAAAATAATTACTATGAGTTTTTGTCTCTTTAGCAAGTTTCTCTTCATATTCTTTTCTAGCCTTCTTTATCAATGCTTTGCATCTAACTTCCTATACGTCTCTGTTTATGTAGTGAGAAATAGCCTCACAGCATTTACTCCAATAATTAAGTAGTTAAATAGTTTCCACAAAAGCGCTGAAAATACTATTTCTAAAGTACTATATGGGAGTTTAGACTTCCACCCGAATCAAATAGTTCCAGGTGGTGGTATTCTTCATTATTCCCAGTACTTGTTCTTTTTTAATTCATTTTTATCCTTATGGATTGCTGGTGGCTGGTTTTAAACAGGAGAAGCTCAGCTTTAATTTTAAGTTCCCTCGACCTTGATAAAGTCATGAGAAACGCGTCAGGAAGGGGAACTGACTATTAACTAAAGCTAAGTTGTGAATCTATTTATATACCCTATTTATTAAATGAAATGTGGATAAGGAAATAAGGATAAAAATGAATTAAAAAAGAACAAGTACTGGGAATAATGAAGAATACCACTACCTGGAACTATTTGATTCAGGTGGAAGTCTGAACTCCCATATAGTACTTTAGAAATAGTATTTTCAGCGCTTTTATGGAAACTATTTAACTACTTAATTATTGCATCTAATTTGCCAGTGCTAATGTTTCTTCTTATTTTTTTAATTTTAATCCTTTTTTTTTTTTTGCTCTATAAGCCTCTTCCACTTCACCTTTTAACTATGATGACTCATTTTCTCTTCTTTCCACCTTTAATACATAGAATACATCTGGTCTGGGCTTCCACAATGGTATTTTTAAGTAACATCCATGCCTGGTTTATGGTTCTAATCTTTGCCACCAATTCTTTTAGCATATTCCGCATTTTATTATAGTCACCCTTTCAAATATTAAATGCCACTACAGTAGATTTCTTTAGCACATGACACTTCAGATAGCTTAATTTGATCACATTATGATCACTTTTCCCAGAGGACCCAATAGTTGCCTCCCATATTATGTTCTGCATTCCACTAAGGACCGAATAAAAAATTGCTCCCCCTCTTGTCAGTTCTTGGACCAGTTGCCCCATGAAGCAGTCATTTATGATGTCTAGGATTTTACCTCCCTAGCATTCCCTGATCTAACTTTTATCCAGTCAACGTTGGGTTAATTGAAATCACCCATTTATACCGTTGCCCAATTTGCCAGCTTTCCTAATCTCTGAAAACATTTCATCAATCTGCTCATTCTGTCCTGGGACATGGTGGTATAACCCTACCTGTATATTCCATCCCTTCAAACATGTCATTTCTATCCATATGGATTCCACACTGCTACCTATGCCATGCAGAATGTTTACTTTGTTTGATTCAATTACCTCTTTAACATATAGTGCAACCACCCTTCAATTTGATCTACTATATCCTTGTGATATAATTTATACTCAGGTAACAGTGTCCCATTGATTGTCCTCCTTCCACCAGGTTTCTGAGATGTCTATTATACGAATACCTCATCATTTAGTGCTATGTACTCTAACTCTCCAATTTTATTTTTTAGGCTTCTAGCATTTGTATACAGCAGGGGCTGCAATCCAGTCGGGTTTTCAGGATTTCCCCAATGAATATGCATGAGATCTATGTGCATGCACTGCTTTCAATGCATATTCATTGGGGAAATCCTGAAAACCCGACTGGATTGCGGCCCTCAAGGAGGGACTTTGAGATCCCTGGTATACAGATACTTCAAATTGTGTTTTTTTCCCTCGTATGCACACGCTGATGAGAACATGACAGGGATAATTTGAGTCCTTTGCCTTCCTTTTAAGCACTCCTGGCTTTCTTTCACCATTATTGAAACTTCTCTATTGGGAATCCCTAAATATCCTGTTTCAATAGTCTCCTTCAAGGATACTCCACACCAAACCATCCACACCTGGGCAACTGCCAGCTTTCCCCCCATCTTAGTTTAAAAGCTATTCTATCTGCTTTTTAAACATGAGTGCCAGCAACTTAGCTCTGTCCCCTAACTATAAATAACCTCTATGATGTGGCCACACAACCCTCATACTGCGACCACAGTTACAAGCAATTTCCTACTGTACACAGTATATGACTATTTCTATCATTATTTCAAAAGTATGTAAAAACTAAACTCCATAGTTGCTTTTATGGTTTATTGAATGGTGATATACTGCCTTTAGGCAAGACAACAAAGCAATTCACAAACAATTTAGAAAAGTAAGGAGCTCCAAAATAAATTATAGGAAAAGAAGAAATAGTCTAAAATGTATCCCCCAGTGTAGGGAAAGAAAAGAATTAGAAGACTATATAAATAAAAAAAATATAGTCAGAATATTTCAGCTTCCACTAACACAGATGTGGGTACATACTAGAAAAATTATTACTCTGAATACTACAATTTCTTTGAAACATTTTATTCAAAAAGCAAAAGTAGAAGCCAATGATACCCTGAGTACTGAGTAAGCAAATAAGGTGATTTCCCATAACTTGCAGCAGTTTAATAAATATTTATTATTAATTACTTAGGGACAGATAATGAAATGTGCTGGTTTTGGCCTGGCTGATCAGAAGGCCTAGTTGAGCCTTCATTAATTTACTGTTTCCACGGGAAAGGAGACCACCTCTGGAGAGCTCAGTGACACCATTAGTATCCACGTGGCTGTGCCTTTTGTCCTGCTCTGAAAAGACTCTGTGAATGAAGGTCAATTGTAGTCAATTCTTTCTGTCTGGTGCAATTAATTGTTCTGCCAACTTAGAGAGCAGATACAATCTTTAGTTACTAATGTCTTCACTGAAACATGTGGGCAACAATACAGAAACTGCACTACTTCAATAACAATTTAGAAAAGGGACTGCAGAATGGTATCATCCACCCTGAATGATATGGGCTACACCCTAATATATTTCAAAGTACATGTTCTGTAAAATATAAGAGGGTAATTTTATTTTCTGCATGTAAAAGCATGGTTTACACATGGAAAAAGGCTCTTACAAAAATGTATAAGGCTTATACATATGTAAAAGCTAGGGGGTTCATAATAAATAAAAAAAAACCAAACAAACAACGTCTAAAAAGTGTCCTAAATGGCTACTTGGACAATCAAAAAGTCTGATCATCCAAATACCCATAACCAAAGCTGGTTTTTAGACATATCTAAAACCAGCTTAGGCCTTTCCCCTGCCTCTAAATGCACAGAGAGAAAAGAGGTGTGTTTAGAGGAGGGGGAAAGGGCGGGCAGTGGGCCGACCTACACATAGGCGTGCAGCAGGTATAACCAAAACCTTAGGCAGGGTTTCAGCTGCCTGGGCCAATCCAGCCCCATTCCGGAGCCAGCTGGCCTGCCGGACGGGCGGGCTTAGCACCCGTCTATCCGGCCAACGATTTCAGGTATGGGGAAGGGGGGTGGGATTGGGGGGGTCGTGGGGTCGGCGGGGGAGGGTTTCAAGTTGGCGGGGGGACCGATCGGGGGTTTGGGGGGGGGCCGACGTTGGCCAGATGGTATACATCCGAGGGTGCTGAAGGAACTTAGTGAAGTTCTAGTGACTCCGCTGACTAGCCTTTCCAATGCTTCTCTAGAGCCGGGAGTGATACCAGAGGACTGGAGAAGGGTGGATGTGGTCCCTCTATACAAAAGTGAGAAATATGTTGTACTTTTACTATTTGTATTTTGTAAATCACTGATTGTCCAGTTCTCTTCAGTGTAAACCGCCTAAAAGTCATATGATTGTGGCAGTATAGAAGAATAAAGTTATGTTATGTAAGGAAGAAGTAGGGAATTACAGCCCAGTAAGTCTGACTTCTGTGGTAAGCAAATTAATGGAAATGCTTTTAAATCAGAGAATGGTGATGTTTCTGGAATCTGGTGAATCATAGGACCGGAGGCAACATGGATTCATTCACTAGAGGTAGGTCTTGTCAGACGAATCTGATCAATTCTTTTGACTGGGGGACCAGAGAATTGGACAGAGGGAATACGCTAGATGTTGTGTTTTAGATTTTAGCAAAGCCTTTGACAGTGTTCCACACAGACATCTAATAAATAAACTGAGTGCCCTTGGGAAGGGCCTCAAAGTGACAGGCTGGGTCAGGAACTGGATGAGTGGAAGATGATAGAGGGTAGTGGTCAATGGAGATCACTCTGAGAAAAGGGATGTTACCAGTGGTATGCTTCAAGGGTCTGTTCTTGAGCCCGTTCTTTTTAACATTTTTATAAACAATATTGCTGAAGGGCTATCAGGCAAGATTTGCCTCTTTGTGGATGATACCAAAATCTACAATAGAGTAGACACCCTAGCTGGTGTGAATGACATGAAGAAAGACCTAGCGAAGCTTGAAGAATGGTCTGAAATTTGCCAGCTAAAATTTAATGATATATCATTGATCTGTTTCCATGTCTCATTTTGTATTTGGTCCTGTCCATGATGACGATTCCACCGCCTTTATCTGCGGGTTTGATGACAATGTTATTATTAAGTTTCCATTCATTAAGAACATAAGAACATAAGCAATGCCTCCACTGGGTCAGACCCGAGGTCCATCGTGCCCAGCAGTCCGCTCACGCGGCAGCCCAACAGGTCCAGGACCTGTGCAGTAGCCCTCTATCTATACCCCTCTATCCCTTTTTCCAGTAGGAAATTGTCCAATACTTTCTTCAACTCCAGTACCGTACTCTGTCCTATTACGTCCTCTGGAAGCGCATTCCAGGTGTCCACCACACTACTTTCCAACTGGGTAAGGTTATGTGTGAATTTTAGATTTTGTTTTCTTTTCTCAATATTTTCAATATCACACAATCAGAATTCATAAAAAGTAGAGGTGGTGGGATCACAGATTCCAGGCGGTGTCCATTTTGATGTTTTCTTTATGCCGCCGCTGAAAACTCTTACCAAGAAGCAATCAGGTGAATAAGAACATAAGAAAATAAGAGCAGCCTTACTGGGCCAGCCCAATGGTCCATCTAACCAAGTATTCCATCTTTGCAGAGGCCAATCCAAGTCACAAGTACCTAGCAAAAACCCAAATAGGTTTTTTTTCCAAGTTTTTAATAGTTTTTATATACTGTCTAGCAAGATTATGTAAGTGGTTTTTTACAGTGAAGTACTCAAGCATTTTCCCTATCTGTCCCGGTGGGCTCACAGTCTGTCTAATGTACTTGGGGCTATGGAGGACTGAGTGACTTGCCCAGAGTCACAAGGAGCAGCACGGGATTTGAACCCACAGCCCCAGGGGGCTGAAGCTGTAGCTCCAACCACTGCTCCACACAATCTTCCAGTCCCCATGTCTGTCTCAACAGTAGACTATGGACTTTTACTCCATGAACTTGTCCAAACCTTTTTAAAAACCAGCTGCATGAACTGCTCTTACCACATCCTCTGGCAACACATTCCAGAGTTTAACTAGTCTCTGAGTGAAAAAATATTCCCTCCTAATGGTTTTAAAAACATTACTATGTAACTTCATCCAGTGTTCCCTAGTCTTTGTAAATCTTGATACAACAAAATATTGATCCACTTGTACCCATTCTACACCATTCAAGATTTTGTAGACTTCAATCATATATCTCCTCAGCCATCTTTTTTCCAAGCTGAAGAGCCCTAACCTCTTTAGTCTTTCCTCATGCCCGAATCTCTACGGTGGGCTCAGTCTCTGATAGTTTTCAAGGCCCAGTTAAAAGTCCATCTCTTTGAGAGTGCTTTCGACTCCTAACTTCTCTCACCTTGGGTTCTGCATCCCCAACCCTATATGTCATGTTTGTATGTCCAAGTTAGATTGTATACTCTTCCAAGAAGGGACCGTCTGTAAATGTCAAAATGTACAGCGCTGCATACGCTTTTCAGTGCTATATAAATAATAAGTAGTAGTAGTTCCATTCCCTTTATCATCTTGGTCGCTCTTCTTTGAACTTTTTCTAGTGCCGCTATATCTTTTTTGAGAAATAGAGACCAGAACTGAACGCAGTACTCAAGGTGAGGCCACAACACTGAGAGATACAGAGGCATTATAACATTCTTAGTCTTGTTAACCATCTCTTTTCTAATAATTCAGTCCTGCTTGTGCTATAAGAAAAATTGCTTCTAGATGATTATTTAAAAAAATACTCATAAGTATAGGGAATAAATTTATGGAGTCTTTCTGTAAAGAGGAAGTGCAAAGGCACAGCCATTGGAAGACAGAGGGTGCAATCTAAAATTTTTGCTATAAAAGACTCCCTCAAAAGCAAACTGATTTTTAAGCTATTAGGACCAATATTATGGAATACGTCACCCTTGCAATTGAGTATAATACAGAAAGAATATGGATACATTTAAAAGAGAGTTGAAAATATATTTGTTTAAGCACACATGTGGCCATGGCTAAACTATAAGCTGAATTAATTTTATATCATGCAATAAGCATATTGAGATGAAGAAAAGTGTGTTATGATATTAATATTAGGGATGATGTGATTACAGTATAATATCTAGAGAGGATTGATTGTACTGAAATTAATTGTCGTTTGAATATGACATTGTGTTATGGTGTGTTTTATTTGTAAGGGATGATTATGAATGTTTTTAGCTGTAATGTACCGAGAATGCTTAGATTGCTTCGGATATAAATAAGGTAAATAAAACCAAATTACGTCTCAATGACGCACCACAATATACTAATGTGTGTGGCATCTTATAAACTCTATAAAGAAGCTCTTTTTGCCATAATACAAAACTCCCACTCGATAACAGCAAAGTTTAGCAATGAGAAATTGCCAATCAGGTGCACAAAAAAGGGAAAAACACTGGGACTACACTTTAATCCTCCAGCATGAGGAGCTGAGGTAGCTTGTGGAGATTAAGTCCCACATATATGGAACCATGCTGGAGGATCAAAGTCCTAGTGTTTTTCCCTTTTGTGGGCACCTGATCGACAGTTTCTCATTGCTAAACTTTGCTATTGCCGAGTGGGAGTTTTTTTTTTAAAATTTTTTTATGCCTATGATAGTATTGTGTGGCAGTTTGATGTTATTGAATGAACTGTGCTGCTACATGACTCTGAGGCTTTTTTCTCCCCTTGCCGTTTGCGGTTTAGAGTGAGACTCCTATCAGTGACCATGTAACAGCTTTAATTGATGTGTAAAACTAACCCATTCAAAGACATTGCCCCTGAGAGAAACACTTTACGTGATGCATGCACAATGAAAAGAATCAGTGAATTCCATAGCTCCAACAGTAGCTGTGTTTCAGTTTACATGAACAGATTTTATGTAGCAATATTCCAACTGAAGTATTTCAACTTTTATTCTTTAAGAGGAATGATATAACACTAGACAATATTAACAGCTCTGCATGAGCATATTAGTACAGCTGAGGAAGGAAGCTGACAGCTACTGCAGGAGTGACCCCTGCTGGCATGTGAGCAGCATGATTGGGTTCCGCTTCAACAGATTAAAACAGCCAATAGAGCACAATTTCACTAGAGAAAAATCACGTCAAACCAATTTGATCAATATCTCTAGCTAGACCAGGAAATTGTAAATCAAAGGACAGGCCAAGCAAGAAGTAAATAATGGGAAAGAAGTTACTAATGTGTGCCAAAGCTGAGAATAATCATATCTGATGGTTTTAAGAATCCCAATTATTATCACAATGCAATTGAAGAGTCAGAGGGATGCTAGGGAGTACTAGAAGAAGAATAAACAGCAGAAGAAAAAGGTGATCCTGCTTGGGTATAAAACCGTACCTGGAATACTGTATTGAATCCTGTGGGCAGCACTTCTAAAAGGAACCAGACAGACGAGTACAGTTCAGAGAAAGGATAGGTGAATGAAGCAGTTCACACTACAAACCCTAGCACGTGAAATGTTAAGGAGTCAGTTGAGGCTTACAATGGGGACAAATACCCAAAAGGTGGTGTTATGTTATCTTTAAAGAGAGTATATCAAATGCCACGTCTACAATGGTTAATGC